>NW_022990270.1:99219-695430 GCF_902827175.1 Gymnodraco acuticeps
TACTCCTTGTATTCAAAAGACAGCAAACAAACAGAGACGTATCGCTTAATCTGCTATATTGTCAAAGTCTGGTTGGGAATGAGTCGCACAAAAAATAGCTCCACTGTCTGTAACGCCTATTAAATATTTAATTTATTCAAATCATTAAAAAGGAAAATCCATTTAAAGGTCCCAAGTCATATTTTTCCAGTTATTACCCGTCCCCTTGTGTGTTATGAAGGTTTTTCTGCATGTAAACGGTCTGCAGAGTCACAAACCCTCAAAGTACACCCTGTAGCGAGTGAAACTCTAACACAGAAAAGACCTGTCTGTGCTGCCCCAGAACGCCTCGTTGGAGAATTCTCTTTTTCCATTTGTTTCTTCCGGGAACCAATCCAATCCGCGGAGCACCTCACACACCAGGACCTTTAGCGTACATTTTCAACCAACAGGGAGTTTGATCTCTATGCATTCACTTGCATAGAGCTCCCTGGTTGGTAATAGACGAGTTGGGATGGCGGAGAAATGCTCTCCGCAGACCCATTCTCACAGCGTTTATAAACCTTTTTCTTACTCGATATCAAGCCACACTTATTGTTTTTACTTCGGCTGTGAGTGTGTGTGTGTGCTCAGGATGAGTTTTGCGCTGTCCCGCTGTATCGCCGACCCGGAAACCACACCAGTAAGCCAGATCATTAAGTAGCAAGCCTCGCAACGTCTCGACCAATCAGAGCACACTGGGCTCACAGGGAGGGAGGGGGGGGGCAGGAGCTCCAACAAGTCGTGTAGGACAGAGAGTGAATACACATACTTTACAGAGATGCTGTGAGAAACCAATGTGAGTTTGGAACATTGCACAATATAAATCTATTCTAGTAGACCTCAACAATGGAATTATGATCAGTAGAAATGGCCATGACATGGGACCTTTAAGTATATAAGGGGAAATAAATCAGTCAACTTAAGATATAATTAATACAAATATGAAAACATGTCATCCATGATTTGCATTAGGTTTTCTTTACCTTTCATTTATGAAAAACACCAAAGCAATATTTCTTTATTAAAAATAAATCAAGCATACCAACTTTTAATTTGTGGGGAGAAGCTCACAGTGTATTCTCAGTTAATGTTTGTGACGAGCATATAAATACCTTTTTGTTTTTCCACATCATCTGTATTTTAGTAACCTCTCTGGATGAAAGCAGACATTACAGATGATACATATTTTTACTAGGGCCGGGACTTTAACGCGTTAATTAAGATGAATTAATTACACAAAAATTAACGCATTTTAATCGCACTTATTTTTGCACCGCGGAACGTTTCTCACTGGATGAGTTTCAGGCGTACCGATTATACTGGAGCACCAACTAACGTTCATGACTTCAGACTATAAAAAAAACCACAGTGAACAACAGTGGGAAATGTTGTTTTAAAAAACGGACGGATGGAAGCGTCGATAAGAGCACGGTTGTGTGCAAATTATGCAAAAAGGAATTCGCATATCACCGCAGCACATCAAGCCTCAAGTATCACCTCAATGCAAAACATATAGCAGCTAGCGTGGACGTTAGCCTCTTTTATCGCGTTCACACCAAAAAGAGCCGGTACTAAAATTAGTTAATGAGAACCTTTTTACCCCCGGCTCTCTTGTGAGAAAAGAGCTATATTTCTGATTGGCTGGGCGGATTGCAAACGACGCCCCGTAAAACTCGCAAAAAGTTTTGTGAAGCCGCCATTTTATTATCCTCGCATTAGCATTATTAGCATTAGCCCAGCGCAGAAACGCAGAGAGACTAACTTATGGCAACACAAAATAAAACATGGGAGCGGTGGAGATGAGGAGGTGTCGGCGTTCTGGCGATTTACTCGGAAGGCTTCAGTAGAAGCTGCTGGGAGTCCCAGCAGCTTCTACTGAAGCCAGTCCCTAACTCCGGGGACTTCCGGCCGGGGGACTTTGGGCGGCAGTATACGCCGTGAAGTGGTTTTGCGGCCTGCCAGTAAACCCAAAGCAGAAGAAGAAGAAGTGACGTCAGCGGCTTCATTTGCCTAATCCTCCCCAGGTTCAAAGAGTTCTCATGAACTAAGTTCTCATGAACCTTTGTGGGAAAAGTACTGCGGTGTGAATGCGCCTAATGGTATACTAAAATCCATGTGAAAAAAATTGCTTCTCACTGTTCTTAGGTCAAATATTTATATGTGATTAAAAATGCGATTAATTTCGATTAATTAATTACAAAGCCTCTAATTAATTAGATTAATTTTTTTAATCGAGTCCCGGCCCTAATTTTTACAATTGTATTTCATCTTTAATCTTTGCTCTTGGCTGGCCTCCTGTTGACTCTCCCCATGGATGTTTTCATTGCGACAAACAAATCCCCCTGAAATGAGAGTTTCCTGTGTTGCCTTTTAAATTAGATGCATCTGTGCTGGCTTGCTCTTTCCTTCAGAGGCATTTTTAAAACAAATGTCCTTCCTTTTGTCGTTAGTTGTTATGTCCGTTGCTTAGTGCGGGACCACTGGGAAGCTGGTGTGTTGCCTAGCAGGACAGAAAGGAACGAAATAACCATTAACATTTAAAACTCCTGTTGTATTTGAACTGGGGCTGAGAAAAGCGGAGCGTGGTGTTAGCCGAGGAGAACACGGACATAAAAGCACGTTAGGGGAAAGTCCAAAACCTGTCCAAGTGAGGAACCAATGAGGAACTCACGTCGCGTTCCCAGATTCATCAGCAGCAGTGAACGCAGACACTCCTAAAAAATGTCTTCGCAGGGTGTGAAGGATGTCAGAAATGTCCCATAAATCAAAGTAAATGTGTGTCACTGCATGACCACATGTTTCCATATGCAAGATGTGGACTATAAGTAATTAAAACAGCAATAGACAAGTTTCTTCCTAACAAGTGGTCATGTCCTCTGATTGGTTTCCTTTTTACTAAGACACATTTAACGACTTATTCAGACAATCAGGGTTAAAGCAATACATATGCATTCAAATATGTATGAAGTAATTCATTCTTTATTGCTAATTGTAGTAGTAACAGTCCACACCCCTAATAATTCAATACAAGTCGTCTTACCTATTGTAAGATGCTTTCGATGTAATATGATGTAATGTCTTAATTGATACAGCACATACAGTAACCCAAACACAACAGGAATGTCTCTCAAAAGTCTGGAATATTTTGTGTATAAAACCAATACTTATTTTAGAAAGTGTCAGACAGAATTAAAAACTGAGAGTGAGGCTAATAAGGAACGATCTAAATCCACATCATTATCCCATAACCATTACATTGTGCAAACAACATTTTCTTTATAATGATACGTTAAAGCACATCACTTGTCTATTGCCTCTTGAAAGTACTTTTGTACATGAAGTAATAAAGACAAATGGATAACATTTAGAGCTGCACTTCATCAGGTAACACATCCTATCCTATAGTTTCCCGCCTTCCTCTCTACAAAGACCACTTTATGACTTTATGAGAGGGGAGTTTCCCTGCTTCAGTAGAAAACTAAAAGCGTAATTTGAACTTTGCAAGAGGTCAGCCAGAGTGCATGGAAGCAGTTCAGGTTGCAGCTGAGTGACACACACACACACACACACACACACACACACACACACACACACACACACACACACACACACACACACACACATACCATGTATACATCACTTCAGGGGACATTACATTGACTTACATGCATTTCCTGGAGACTTATCCTAACCTTAACCAGGACCTCCATTATGTCCCCATAAGGGGGGCAAGTCCCCACACGTGACTGTGTAAACAGATGTAGGTCCCCACAAGGATGGTAATGCTAGGCCACACACACACACATTCTTATAGAGGACACATACCCTAACTTGTAAAGTCAACTTCAATTATGATGTTTATTTTACTCATTTTAAAAATGTATCAAAAAGCTGGAATGCTTTCAGTCCAAACACATTCACCTCTTTGCAATAACACCCTCAAATTAGGATAAGGTGCAATTGTATTCCTTTGAGTCGAAGTCTGTGCCACCTGGAGAGGGTCCAGAAATCCTCCAGGGAAATAAACGCTTTGTTACGGCCCACTTGGCTTCTTCCAAAGACACTTGGAAATGTCTGACGTGTTAAAGCAAAACATCCCATGGTCTAATAAAGATTTATCTGAAGCCGTGTCAAAAGCAGTAGTTCATCCTGTCAAAGTTGTAGGGGTGTTAAATAAATCAAAAACATCGAAGAAAAGAGTTCTATGTTATGATCCACTAAAGTAAGGGATGATTCAAAACGAATAAATACTACTTTACGTAAACTTAAATAAGTTTAAGATGAAGAAGATGATGGCGACAATTGAATTAATTTAATCTTTTATGTGAGGGGGGAAAAGCGTCTGGCAAAAACACTGCCCTGTACTGAGCGCACTTCTCGTGTTTCTTTCATATAAAAACAATAGGACTTAACGTCCAAATAGTTTAAAACCACTTCAAAACAAGAATGTGAATGTCCTAAATACCATTTGATATCACTGTAATGACTTGAAGATAACTGGTTCATCCCACCTGATCTGCCTCGAGGAAATAATAAAGAAGGATTAGGGATAAAGTATTATAAAATCCATATTTCATTAGCTGAAGTTCATATTTATGACGCACAGGATATGCTTGAATGCTCTAAAATGAGAAATATTTATATGAGTTTTAAGCGTAGAGCTATTTTATATTTTTTCCTTGATTCTGATTGGCTGAGCCGCTTTCAAAACGTACTTAACACTCTGTAAATAGACTGCTTTGACTACATACGTTAGTATCACTGTTTGGATGTACAGTATTGGTTGCATTTAAACCTGTATGAAGTAGTTTTACATAATAGTGCCCCCAAAACTCCAGATTGGTGCTAGGGCTTACAAATAAAAACAGTCATTGTCCACTTGCCAGATGAATGGTGTGTTCAGCCAACTGTTACAAGCTGGATTTTAAAGAGTGAGATGTTTATGAGGTGTGACTGCAAGTCTGAGAGTGTGTGAGTGTGAGTGTGAGTGTGTGTGTGTGTGTGTGTGGGTGTGTGTGTCATCACGTATATTGAGTGCCACCGTCTGGAAATAAGCCCAATTTCCTGTCTCACCTAAATAGCAGTTATGCAACTAATTGTGTGTGTTGTGTGTGTGTGTGTGTGTGTGTGTGTGTGTGTGTGTGTGTGTGTGTGTGTGTGTGTGTGTGTGTGTGTGTGTGTGTGTGTGTGTGTGTGTGTGTGTGTGTGTGTGTGTGTGTGTGCAGGAGAACTTGCTGCAATCTGTGCTTCCTGTCTACATCTCCATGAAGATGAAGCTTGCCATCATGGAGCGCCTGCAGGACTGTAAGGACAAAGAGGAGCAGCAGCGCCTCGTCAAAGACAACAACTTCCACAGTCTGTACGTCAAGAGGCACGAGAACGTCAGGTACGACCCAGAGAAAACTCATTAACACATGCAAAGCTATCGATGTGTTGATTTATTGATCATTAAATGGCCCTTCTCAGCTCATCAGGAAGGTTAAAGTATGCTCTTAGGGGAGGGTGTTATTGATCAGCCATCGAGACCTTTTAAGGGACATTTTTAATTGGCAAATTATCAATGGACTCTTTCCTGAACTTGTACTGCTTACCGTCTGTAATAAAAGAGAGGTTTCTCCAGACACTTTTCAAACTTAATAAGCTTGCTTTTTTATGATTTCCCCTATCCGTCTCCTTTATCTGCAGTTTCATAAATCCTCAGTCGTTCACAGGGAAACTTGTATTTTCTGTTCACTTCATTGAAAGCATAAAAGCACAAAAACAAAAATATGAAACTGCACCTTAAAAAAGGAAAAACATCTCAGATGTTATAAACTCGTTATGAAAAAAACCTATACAAAAAAGCACATATTTCTCTCAACATTTTCATAACGACGGAGATTAGTACGTCATTTGGTTTTCAGCGCATTAACCCAGTTGTGGCTCTTTGTTTTACGAGGGTTTTATTCATTTAGCAAGTGCTGACAGATTTTGGGTCGGCTTACAGTGAACTTTGGCAGATGGCACACCAGCTCGAGTAGGTAGGCGAAATACAGCCTCTGCCTTATTGTAATAAGGAACTGGCATTATAGTGATTTTTAAGAGGAAATGAAAACACTAACAAGGCTTAGTTGTGGATTTTATTATGCAAATGGTTTCTGTTCCGAACAGATACACTGAAAAGACATCAAATCCAACTCAAATGACCACAAAAATAGCCAAACACACTGAAAAATAGAAATGCTAGAAGGCAATGTTGTCTTCTAGAAGATTAGGACACTAAACCTTTGGTCTTTGCTCATCAACAGGTCATTGTGAAGGCATCAGTCATGTTTGCTGCTATGTTCATTTAGTAAAAGGTGTTGAATGACAGACTGCCTCACTGACTCATCCCTGTAATTACTGCAGACGCTCATTATCTGAGCTTCTGTCTCATGGAGCAGCTCGGCGTGTTCAGAAACAGCTGCTGTGTTTCTCTGCTGGACAACAGAATGGTTTAGTTTGACTTTTACCTATCTATTCTGTGCTGGATAGATGTGGTCATTACAAGTACAATTCATGCAACAGCTTACATCTAGTGCATTATACTAACTGACCACACACAAACAAGTTTAGTTTAGTTAATGGGAATGTTCAAGCTGGATTATAAAGAGTGAGGTGCGTGTGTGTGTGTGTGTGTGTGTGTGTGTGTGTGTGTGTGTGTGTGTGTGTGTGTGTGTGTGTGTGTGTGTGTGTGAGATCACCGCCACACCCTCATCTGTCAGCTGTGATGACCTGCATCCTGTAGCATGCTCAAGAAAATATTTACCTTATAAGAGCCGTTTCTGACTCGCTAAAAATACAACAATACACAATAACTGTGTGTGTGTGTGTGTGTGTGTGTGTGTGTGTGTGTGTGTGTGTGTGTGTGTGTGTGTGTGTGTGTGTGTGTGTGTGTGTGTGTGTGTGTGTGTGTGTGTGTGTGTGTGTGTGTGTGTGTGTGTGTGTGTGTGTGTGTGTGTGTGTGTGTGTGTGATGGGAAGAAAATAATTAATATAAAAAGGGGTATATTTAAGTGTAATAAAGCTAAGGCTTCGTACTATACTTTATAAACCGGTCAGTTTACTTTAGTTTGTCAATATTTTAGTATATAATACACTGTATATATAAGTAATAATAATGGATAATTTAATACATGTTTTAGGGTCGTTTTTTGTCTGAATGTGTCATGATTATAATTAATAATCATAATAATTTATTTTAAATGAAAGAAAGAAACTAAATTACATTTTAAAAATATAATTTATACCTCAAAAGTCTAAAAATAAAATGTATATCTACATCAGAGTACACACCTTTGTTTCTATTTACACAATTTGTTTTGTGTGCAATCCTAGTTTCTCTCTAGATGTATATGCATAGTTAGAAAAAGAGAAATTAAATATATAACTTGAAAAAACACTTAACATTAATTATTTTGTTCAATTCTCAATACATGGATACACTGAATATACAAAAGAAAGAAAGAGTATTACACTTTTCCACCATTTTAAAGGGTGTTATATGTCGCCTGCCGTCTGTCTGCAGGCTTGTCAAAGCATTAATTCATGATTTTTACTAACCGGTATCAGTATGTTGTTACTTCGGCATCATTTTGAAACGTGTATTACAATTAAATCACGGTCAAATATGTTCATTTTGTTGTAGTTGTAGCTCCCTTGCCAGAGATTCTCTCTGACCATTCAGCAGTCGAGAGTGTTTACGTCACTAGTTCAGCACACTCAGCCCGGTTGTTGGCCCGGTAAGAACCTCGATTTTGGAGGGCCAGAAAACTGTGAAAAAGTACCCGCTAGCCGGAACTACCCCTAGTGGAAAAGCAAAAAAAAACGGGCCGGGTTTGGCACGGCACGCTTAAACCGTGCTACGCGCTGCAGTGGAAATGCGCCATAAGTAGCCAATATAAGGCTTAGTCATCTTGCTAAATAGTGAGCCTGTGTTGATTTATGAAAACGGTTAGAACTGGTTTTTAATTTGGTTGTACCTGGTGAAATGACGATAAAGGGAAACTGTTCTGTCCTATTTGCATTTTAAGAAATTATATTCTTACAGGGCATTCATAACAAAATAATATACAGTGAAGAAAATGAACATCACATTTTGAACATTTTTTAAATAAGAAAGATACAATTGTATTATCTCAGAAAACATTGCATTTTTATTCTTGTAAATGTGCAAGTTTTATTGTATTTTAACAACTTCTATCTAAGTGTATCCAAGTTTTTTCCTGAAAGTAATGCTTTATTTTGTAATATTGCCTCCCTCCCAGTTGCATAAATATGTATTATTTTAATCGGCCCTAATTTACCGTCATCGTTGTGTGTGTTAAACTCTCTAATTTGTATAATTTCTTTCTTACAGTATTCTGTATGCCGACATCGTTGGCTTCACGCAGCTGGCCAGTGACTGTTCTCCCAAAGAGCTCGTCATCATGCTCAATGAACTGTTTGGAAAATTTGATCAAATTGCCAAGGTGAGTAAACATTATTGTGTCATTATTACAAAAAAGCCACCACCCTCTAAGCTGATGTTGACAGTTTACGACTCATACAAAGTAACAATACAAAGATTACAGTTGTGAGATTTCTGATAAACCTCACACTGGCTGGGAAATCTGTATTAAACAAGGAAACACTCTCTCCTTATCACCACCACCAAAGCACTCAGTAATCAAACACTGTGTATTGATTGACTCCCATGTGTTGCCATGTGCACACACACTGCTTACCCACAATTGAATGCAACCAGTTTGTTTCTATTTGCATTAAACCAGGCCAGTAACCAGGTTCCCTCTCTTCTATCCTGTATCCATTAAAGGAAAATGAATGCATGAGAATCAAGATCCTGGGAGATTGCTACTACTGTGTGTCGGGGCTGCCGGTCTCTCTGCCTAGACACGCCAAGAACTGCGTCAAAATGGGCCTGGACATGTGTGAAGCCATCAAGTGAGTGTGTGCCGACCGATACACCTTCATAATCTGAAACATATATAGTCCTGCAGGGAAATCTGTACGCCATCCAAATTTGCATCATGCTTTCTCGCTTGACAACAACCAAAAGGCATTTTTCCATTGAGGAAATTAGCTCTGAGGCTAACAAAGGTTTGTGATACTTACACGTTTTGTTCCACAAGATAATCTTCACACAATAACGTGATGCAGAAGCAACATAAGGCTATCAATGAAGTACATGTGATTTCATTAGATCAACCTCGAAGCAGATGAGTGTGATGACGTTGAATGTAGGGAGGCGTGTGTGGCGCAGTGGGTAGTGCGTTGGTGATCGGATCAGGGGGTCACAGGTTCAAACCCCACTGCAGTCAGCATGTCGTTGTGTCCCTGGGCAAGACACTTCACCCCAAATTGCTCCTGTGGGGATTGGCACAGTCGCTTTGGATAAAAACGTCTAACAAGTAACATGTAGGGTGTTTCTCAATGTCGAGTAAAGCTGCTGCAAAGCCACTATTTCAAGCATACTACCTCATCGAGTGCCGCCGAAGGACTGTTCCAATGTCCAGCATACTTGGAATTCTACCGAGGCCAGCGTACTTCGTTTGGCTGCACATGTGTAGACTCTGCGGTCTTAAAATCCCCACAATGCTTTGCGCACGAACCAATTTCCCCAAATCTGTGGCGGAAAATTTAAGAGGCGGGGCCTCTCATATGACGCACACTTGCTCGCCTGTTCCACTCTTCGTTTTCCGAATGCCAGGAAGGATTCTTGCCTCGCTTCTGAAGCAAGACGCTCGGAAGACATGTGCTACCAAGCAAGCGTCCTCGACATTGAGAAACACCCGTAATGTAATGTACCCAAAAACGTTGGTCGTCTCAGTTAGCTACTTGTTAGCATCCGCCTTTTTTAAGACACTATAAAACATAAACAATACTTGAACAAAACGTCAACATCTTTTAAGCTTGTGTTAAACACAAAGCCTAATTTCAGTCATCTCACCAAATTAATTAAATCCATTGACTTTCTAACGAGGGAACAGGAAGTGCAAAAATGCTAACTAATTTCTGTGTATCAGGACTCTTTTTTTTGACTACTCTAGTTAACTCTTAAACAAAATGTGACAGATACACTTAGGTAATGGATGATTTGTGTCAATAAGGTGTTAAAAGCTATTTGTGGAGATTCATTTAAATGTTTTCCCCCCAAAAAATAGAAAGAGTGGGTCTCGGGTTTAGGGAATGACAGTTTAAAAAATGTGTACAGTGATGCCTAGATATGCACAAGTACAAAAATGACATTATTACAACAGTAGGTAAATCTCAGCAAGTATTGACACATGACGTGATGTCTTCTATTGTGATGTGCGTAAAGACCATGTTCTGCATACAGGAACAACATGGAGAATAACTGTATTAATAATAATGAATCTCTTGCAGGCAGGTGCGCGATGCCACAGGAGTTGACATCAACATGAGGGTGGGGGTGCACTCGGGAAACGTGCTCTGCGGCGTCATCGGCCTCCGAAAGTGGCAGTTTGACGTGTGGTCACATGACGTCACGCTGGCCAATCACATGGAGTCTGGAGGCCTTCCTGGGTACGTCGTATTACTTGAGTGATGTATATCTTATTACATGTTTATATATCATATTTTAGTATTATTCTATACAAATCTGTCCTTATTAAACGGTAGATTACAAATGTTGTTTTGTCGATCTGCAATTAGTTAACTTTGAGCTTATTATTAATTTGTTAATTAATATAATGTCTTAAAATACCGCAAGCTTTTTTAAATTGTTTTCAGTTTTTGCTGCACATATGCCATTATGTTTTGTAAAGTAGTTTCACCAGGGACTAAGTAGACATATATATAGGATGCAATATAGACATTATTAGTCTTAAGAAAAGTGTGTCAAGGGATAAATGTTGGATGGACGTTTGCCTGTCTTATCAAATAAATAGGAAGTGGAAAACTAAATATAAAATACAATATACCAAGATAAGCATTTGAATCTCTCTCCTGCTCTCTCCTCTCTCGTCAGTCGTGTTCACATCACAGAGGCGACTCTGAAGCACCTGAACAAAGCGTACGAAGTGGAAGATGGAAACGGCCACCTCAGAGACCTTTACCTGAAGGAGAGCAACGTCCAGTCGTACCTGGTCATTGATCCTCGGGTGAGTCCTCTACTTTAAAGCTCTCCTATTATGCAAAATCCACTTGTTCATGTCTCTTCTACATCAACATGTGTCCCCTCTTGTTCATGTCTCTTCTACATCAGCATGTGTCCCCTCTTCTTCATGTCTCTTCTACATCAACATGTGTCCCCTCTTCTTCATGTCTCTTCTACATCAACATGTGTCCCCTCTTCTTTATGTCTCTTCTACATCAACATGTGTCCCCTCTGTGGAAAGAGACTCTGAAAGTTTCAGGAACAAAGATTCTCTCTCTTTGTGTCCTGATCCATTTCTATAAAAACCTGTCTGAAAATGAGCTGATCAGATTTTGGCCACTTTATGATGATGTTTTGGCTCGTGTAACCATTAGCCAATCGCCAACCAAGGTAACCCCCCCCCTTATCACCTGAATCTCCTCCTAGAGCTCCATTGTGTTCTTTGTAACCAAACCTCTCTCAGAGGGGCGTGGGGAGGGGCTCCTTATTTTCATCTAAAGTAACAGACAGAGAATCAGCACTTTGGAAACAGGGCTGAAACAGAGGGGATTATGGGTAATGCTGCAATGATCTGTTTGGTGTTTCAGCCAATCAGAGACATGTTCTGTATAAATCTGAGAACTATAATATATTGATGAAAAACAGTATAATAGGGGACCTTTAAGAAAGAATGAGAAATGTGTTTCATTTTGAAAGCTAAGTGACCCCAGTGTACAGTAAGTGTAATGTTGTGTGTGTGTGTGTGTGTGTGTGTGTGTGTGTGTGTGTGTGTGTGTGTGTGTGTGTGTGTGTGTGTGTGTGTGTGTGTGTGTGTGTGTGTGTGTGTGTGTGTGTGTGTGTGTGAAAAGTCTAAGGACCCGTCGTTGAACAGCCGTAATGCCGTTAAACCTCGAGTGAACGACGGTCTGAAGATGAGGGCGTCGGTGAGAATGACTCGATACCTGGAGTCCTGGGGGGCCGTCAAACCTTTCGCCCACCTGCAGAACCGAGAGGGCTTCACCCCGGAGGCTATCGTCAACGGGAAGTCACGCCTCAAGGTGAGCAGAGGAGGGAAGTAGTGGAGTACAAATACTTCATTACTGTACTTCAGTACATTTTTCTGGTATCAGTACTTTACTCCACTACTTATTTTTCTGACAACTTTTTACTTTTACTTCTTACATGTTGAACTCAAATACCTGTACTTTCTACTTCTCACATGTTGAACTCAAATACCTGTACTTTCTACTTCTTACATGTTGAACTCAAATACCTGTACTTTCTACTTCTCACATGTTGAACTCAAATGCCTGTACTTTCTACTTCTCACATGTTGAACTCAAATACCTGTACTTTCTACTTCTCACATGTTGAACTCAAATACCTGTACTTTCTACTTCTTACATGTTGAACTCAAATACCTGTACTTTCTACTTCTTACATGTTGAACCCAAATACCTGTACTTTCTACTTCTCTCATTTTCCAAACAGCTGGTTCCTTTAGTTTGAATGTGTGTTTGGTGGCGTGATCATTATTATTTAGAGTCATTGCGTGCCTATTGATTTGAACACGATCCGTGTATCCATCATTTCCTGGTCTTCTCTAAAGAAGAGGGACCAATGGAAACGTTGTCATGTTGCCGTTGTTCAGCATGGAAACATTCATTAGCTAACAATAACATTATTGTTCTATTAATATAAAGGGAGGTCAGGTACTCTTTAAAACAGCTGGGAGTTATGGGTACTTTTTACTGAAGTACATTTCAAAGCCTCTTTACTTTCACTTGAGTAAAGAAGTTTAGTCAGTACTTCTACTTTTACCAGAGTATTTTTAAACACGAGTATCTGTACTTCTACTTGAGTAAAGCAGGTGTGTACTTTTTCCAGCCCTGAAGGTGAGAAGACAGACATTAATAGATGGCTTTATTTACTATATTACTTACCTTCTCCTGAGTTAAACAATGGATGAAGTTGCCACGTTAATTATTTGCTATAGGAGGTTATTTGTTTCGAATAGATTCTTATTGCTAAATGCACACAATCGAGTGACGAAGGAATGAGTTCTATGAGAGCCTGAACTAAGGGTCTGTGGTTGACACAAGTTTATGAGATTTTCACGTGTATTCTACGACATTAAAATACATCAGTAAACATCCTGTAGCTTTAAAACGGCGTTTGCTAACAAGTGACTGAATGAGACGACTCAACATCATCACATTAGCCGCCTTTAGCTTAGCAGTGGAGAGGGGAGTCGTGTGATCGTGGTGAAGGTTCCTTTAAAGCAGTGGTCACCAACCTTTTTAAGCACAAGATCACCGACCTCGGCCTAGGTGAAAGGCGAGATCTACCTATTGCAGAATTGAGTGAAAAAGACGGCCCAGACAGTGCTTCCAATTTGAGGCCTTTAATAGGCTAATTGCATCTGAATTACTGTTACAAATGAAGGCTCCATAATCAGCTCACGGCATATAGGCAGGGGGGTAATAAGTGGTAAAGTGCTATTTTTACGAGTGTGGGGCGGACCTCACCTGTCCTCTAGGGGGAGTCCTCACCTCCTCTAGGGTTCCTTCATCTCCTCAGGGGGGGTCCGGGGGCATGCTCCCCCGGGGAAGGAAGATTTTTTTTTAAATATTGAAGTGATGAAAAGCATCAATCTGGTGTGCACTTTGAGAGCAACATGAAGAGATCAATGGATACACTCTCCAACACCCATATGAAACAGAACTGTAACATATTTCTTTTGGATCTCTCACTCTTCTCTCTATCTCTTCTCTCTCATCTCTCTCCTCTCTCTCTCTCTTCTCTCTGTCTATATATCTCTCTCTCTCTCTCTATCTCTCTCTCTCTCTCTCTCTCTACTCTCTCTCTCTTCTCTTCTCATCTCTCTCTCTCTCTCTCTCTCTCTCTCTCTCTCTCTCTCGACACACGGAAATTGCGTCCTGCCGTCCTCTCCTGTGTCATGATGAGGTTCGCGTAAAGCACGGTTAATGTATTATATTATTGAGGTGTCTCAAATATACGTTAATCAAGTGGCACCTGCTAACGGGGTGGTGGATGATAGGTTTACATCTAAAAACGTATTTTTCAAACATTATTATTTTTATTTTATTTTTATTTATTTTGTTACTTTTTTTTTAACGGTCCGCGATCTACCCGCACCACACTCGATCGACTGGTTGGCGACCACTGCTTTAAAGCCTAACATTAGCTTCTTAGTTCTGGAGATTTAATTAGATACATTTGGATTAGATTGACTTTGTGATTTACTTATTGGATTTATTTGAACAAGGACCATGCATACAAATACATTCATCTCAGACAAGAGAAGAGCCAGATTTAAGCTAATTGCTCATTTCCATCTGCAGTCCTTAGGTACAGTAGGTACATAACAATCAACACTAAAAACATTGCATAATCTCTATCACAGAAACAATTATAAAACAGATTAAAGTACAGGTCTTGTCTTTCACTTCTCCAAGTACAGCAAAGGTGTTTACAATACACATAAAACACCATTAACTCCTAGAAATATACAATATACAGTAGTGAAGCAGCAATAATGCCCCTTTCACACCAAGGCTTTTCCCGTTCTAGCTCCGTGCTAGAGCTTTTCTGGTTCGGAACCGGTTCTTCGGTTCAGCTCCCGCTCTGTTCACACCTCCCAGAGTCCGACTGGTGCTGCGTCATTGCGTCATCGTTTGTGTCATGACGTAACTGTTTGCGTGCCTGCTTCATAAAGCCAAACCGCGCGGAACCCCCTCACATCGACAACAACAACAATGGCGCTACTCGTTTTGGTTTTGCTCTGTCGAAACGAAATGGAAGAAATGGGACGACTTTACTACCAACTTTACAGTCGTTACATGCTACATTAAAAAGTTCTTTGGACCGCGTGCTCCCCTCCAGCTTCCTCTGTACCTCTTCGGTCTCTTCAGTGGACCACTGCCGCTTGTTAAGTTTTAGGTTTTCCATCGTTGTGTACAAACTGGATAAAACGTGGGCTTTTTGTTGTTGTTAGAGGTTGATCCCGCCTCTGCCTCTGCCCCCGCCTCCGACGTAAGCGTGACGTATGCGGTGCTTGCTTTCTAGACCGACAACTTTTTGGTGCTTGAAACTAACCGGATTCCGGAGCTAAGAGTGTGAACAGGAAAAACCGGTGCTTTTCAAGCTCCAGCTCCGAACCGGCCCTGGATCCGCGTTGGTGTGAAAGGGGCATTAGTGAATCAAATATAGAAATGATAACTATAAAAAAAAGTTGCATAGGTTGAATTTCAATGTGTTCAGATTTCAACACTTACATTATCTTGCGTCTTTATTCTTATTATTCATATGTTTCTTTCCAGGACATCCCTCTACGGTCTACCATCTCCAGGATCACTGAGAGGTAAGAACGACACTTTATTGGATTTTTGCCAACATCGATATCTTGCAATTCAGACATAAATATACAAGGCTTTTCAAAAACGTACACATTCACCAGGAGAAATAAGAAAACGTCTTCAACTGAGGGAACGTGTGCTGTGAAACATGCCATATTTATTTTAATGTAACACGATTAAAATGTTTTTAATGCATCCTACTTAAAATAATTCGACTCGTTTTAAAAGTTGCTAATCAATGTCAATGTCGCAGAAATGCAATTCCCTTGTATTTTTTTATTTTTTAACGCTGTTTCGGACACTTTAAAAAACCTTTACAACCCAGACATATTTTCCTTTTTGCACTAGCTTTAAAAACGTTTGCAAACACGTCAATTTATTGGACATATTGGATCTGCTGAAACCAAATACATGCAGTTATCGTGCAACAATAGCTGCTAATAATGAATTCACATGTTGAGTCTCCATTTGTGACTTTCGATTATTTACCTGCTTATTAAACTATAACACACACACTCTTGCTGGAAGTCGGCCCATGTTAACATCACTGTTGCTCAATAATGTGTTCAAATGATTTCCATCAGCTCTCCTGCCAGGACTTTCCTGAATCTTCATCATCTCATCGCTCCGTCACATTTCATTAACTATCATTTCTATGTGAGAGGATATTTTAGGCATTATGTGTAATATATAGGATACTTCTCACGGGAGCTTAGATATTGTGATGGAAAAATAATGGGTGAGCATTATTAGAATCCAGAGTAACGTCAGACAACTTGTATATTTATATTTTCATACATGTTATCTATTTTGGGATATCATTACAGGTTAAAATAATACACATTTCAACTGATATGCTTAGTTGATTGCGTCCATTAAGACCATATTTCCTTGTTTTTATGACGTTTTATGCCTCAATATGTAAAATAAGTATAATTTTGGTAAATCAAATCACATCAAAGTTTATCTATATAGCCCAATATCACGTAAAACACGTTTCCCTCAGTGGACTTATAATAATGGAAAGACAAGATACATAAGTGTAAAATACAAATAGAAATAAATTGAATTAAGATACAAGAAAAGACAATACAATTAAACAATAACATAAAATACCACAAAATGTAGGAACCAGGATATGGAATAATCTGAAACCAGCTCCAACTAAAGGCTTTGTTGAAAAGGAAGGTCTTCTAAAAAGATGCATACGTTTCCAGAACAGAGATGTAAAAGTTTAGTAAAGCCACGATAACATAACAAATTGTTTCATTTTGTAGACATGTTATAGTCCATGTTTTTACGGAGGATGTTTTTGATATCTCTTTGTAGATAAATCACAAAATACTCCTAAAAGCCATTAACGATAATGTGTTTTCAACATGTTCTATCAGGCTATGAAAGATATAAGAACCAAACCTTCAGAACACAGAGAGAAATGAAACTGGAAGGCTTGGTATATGTCAGTGCTACTGAAATGGAGATATAAAAGTATGAGAAACTAATTAGTTTTGAAGCCTTGAAAGATACATATTGCAAAAACACTTTGCAAAACAGAACTGGTGAATAGGGGGGGAAACCACGTCTGAATGTCAACATAACATTGAACCTAGTTGCCTTCTTACGTTACAAGTTTGCTAAAATATGTTTGAATGTGCAAACGAGGCTTTACCTTTGCCCCAAGTCTTAAAGAAAAGCATAACTGTCCAACTCTTAATATTGAGTGGTGCATTAAATAATGTCTGGCCTGTAGTTTAATATAAAATGATTTAAAATGAGCAGGAATTATGTGAGAGGTCTCATGTCACGCTTTTCCGGTTATTACCCGTCCCCTTGTGTGTTATGAAGCTTTTTCTGCATGTAAACGGTCTGCAGAGTCACAAACCCTCAAAGTACACCCTGTAGCGAGTACAACTCTAACACAGAGAAGACCTGTCTGTGCTGCCCCAGAACGCCTCCTTGGAGATTTCTCTTTTTCCATTTGTTTCTTCCCGGAACCAAAATGGTTCTAACAAGAGCTCCAACAAGCCGTTTCGGACAGTGGGTGTTTCTCAATCGCGAGGATGCTGGCTTGATAGTCGCGTACTTCCAAGTCACTTCCTTCAGAAACAAAGCAAGTATACTTCCAAGCCACGGCTTCGGAAAACGAGGAAGAATGGAACAGACTAACAAGTGTGCCACTCTCTCTAACGGTTTCAACATAAACTGTACCGAAAATAAATACGTCACGATGTCTATCTAATTATGAACTTGCTTTACTTTCACGGAACACATTGTTGGTGATAACAAACAAATGTAACAAAGTAACTATTTACCAACACATGTTCTACGCCACTACATACTTACATTTAAATGTGTGCTGCGTCAGTTCAGCCATTCTCCGCAAGGGTTTTTGAAATTGGTCCGTGCGCAAAGCATTGTGGGGATTTTAAGGATGCGAAGTCTACACATGTGCAGCCTCGAAATTTCCCCCAAAACCAAGGACGCGGCCTCGGTGGAATTCCAAGTATGCTGGAGATTGGAACAGTCCTTCGGCGGCACTCGATGACGTAGCATCCTTGAAATATTGGCTTGGAAGCCAGTATCCTCGAGATTGAGAAACGGCCAGAGTGAATACACATACTATACAGAGAGAAACCAATGTGAGTTTGCACAATGTAAATCTATTCTAGTAGACCTCAACAATGGAATTATGATCAGTAGAAATGGCCATGACATGGGAGCTTTAAGTGTTTTTGAATTTATGAGATATAAAACAGACTAGTGAAACAGTTTGTAAATCAAATGTTATTTGACAGTAAATCAGCATATGTTTCCAAAGGTTAAAGGGAGTGTTCGAGGAGTTTCAATAAACATTTTCCAATAAAACGTTGTCAGCGAGGGTCATCTAAATTCAGCTGTGATTTGGCAGAAACCCTCTTCATCAACTTATGCATGGACAAATTGGTTTGCAGTACTTAATGTTAGATTGTCCTTTGGACGACTATTTGAAGTGTAGCGACTGATCAGTATCTACACACACAGTGTGTGCTGCAGTTATGTGATTAGAAAAGATAAGTGTGTGTGCCTAAAAGCATAATCCCTCCTCCCTGTGAGAGCGGAAACTTGTTTTACATCGGAAATTATTCATTTCATTCATGTGGGCAGCAGCCAGTGTGTGAGGTAACAGTGAAGCTGGAGGACGTTACACAGCAGGGTTTATTATGTATGTATGTGGTTGAACGTAGGACTAGGCAATATATCAGTTTTATATCAATATCGTGATATAAGAGTAGACGTCGAAATGTGGCATAAATATTGTTGTTTCCTGGATTGAATAGCTAAATCACAGTAGTGGTGTAATTCTTCTAGTTTGTAGTGTTTTTCCTATCCACCAAGTCATTATATCCACATCACTGACTGAGATTATGTCAGATTATGAAGCATCAGTAGTCAATACTGTCACAAAATCAATTAAAGTGCTCTGAGCACCAGGAAAAGTGCTATATAAATAACATTATTATTGATATCAAGGTATTTGGTCAAAAATAATGTGATATCTGTTGCTGTTATCTGTAGCCCTGAGCCCAAGGTAACACAAATGCTATTATTTGCTGCTTTTGGATGTTTTTTTTTACATTTCTCTATAAGTGGCCCTGTCATTGTCATGCCTCTGCACCTGGAAAGCCGTGGCTAGAGGCTTTATGTTTCTAGTTCTGTCCATTCTCGTAAATATCTTGATATCTCGGGAATACCTGGAAAGAACGGCAGCGTCGCGTTGAAGCTTGCCGGTGAGCTTGCCGGTGAGCTTGTCTGAAACTCGACCAACAACCAATCACATTAATCTCCTTCCCCGGACACACAAGCACGCGGTTCGATTGGCTAGAGCTTGTACTGGCATATGATTTGATTGGCTGGTGCTTCCGTCGAAGCTTGAAAAGTTGAACTTTTCTCAACTTTCGAAGCGAGCAACTGAGGCAAAGCGACGCGACGGAACCACAATGCAGTTCGGCAAAGCGTGACGTCACCCCATTCAATCAATCTATCTATCAATGTTTATTTATATAGCCCAATATCACAAATGTTACATTTGTCTCAGTGGACTTCACAGTTTGTACTGAATATCAGTATGACAATACGACACCCTCTGTCCTTAGACCCTCACATCGTACAAGAAAACACTTCCAGAGAAAACCCACAGTTTAAAGGGAACATGGGAGAAACCTCAGGGAGAGCAACAGAGGAGGGATCCCTCTCCCAGGACGGACAGACGTGCAATAGATGCCGTGTGTAAATTGAAAAGATAATACATTTACAACATAGGTAGACCAAATGTTTGGAAATGCATGTGTCTATAATAAGAAGATGAATCCACGAGGAGTTCAAAGATTAGATTTAGATTAGATCACTTTATTGTCATTACAAAAATGACAATAAAGTGAATGGATGTACCGTTATTACGTCCACACGGCAGTACCGTTATTATGAACATTTCACACTGATGTCTAATGAGGACATTTCTGTAAACTGCAGCGGGAATGGTTGGTGGAGGCAACCACAAGGCGTCAAATCCAATTCAAGGCTTCCGAAGAATATTGAGGGTGGTTGTTTCAAGGATTAAACAGTCAACGCAGTGGAAAGATGAGCACATGCAGGCAGGAGTTCCAGATCATTGTTTTTATTGTAATTGGTTGATTCTTGTTTGTCTTAATTGTTTTCTGGTTGATCTGGTAGGAAAGTACATCACATCTTAGTTCAAACAGAATATTCGTGCTTCAAATGATAATCCAGCAAAGCAGTTATCTTTTTACATAATTATATGTAATGTAGAAATAAAATAACCAAATGCAATCTAAACGGTACAGAAAATAGGGAGGTAAACTACTCAAGCTGCTATGAAAATCCAATCATACAATCCACAGCTTCAGTTTTTTCTTTTTTTTGGGCTCTGTTGTGATGAATTTGTGTTTTTGTTTCACTGTTGGCTCCGGGACAGCTTTGAGGAGTCTCTAGAGGAACCGTTCTCCTTGCCCTCGGCTCCGTTCAGCAGCTATAAGTGAGTGAGGCCTTCAGGGACCGCAGGGCCTCAGTAGTTCTCAACCCTTTGGCTTGTGACCCCTGAAGACAAAAACAAATGGATGCACGCTCTAAAGCCACTTTTGTGATTGTCATCTTTGACATAATCTTAATACATTTTTGGAGTTTCCACCATTGTTTCAAAGTGCAGATTAGTCGCCAGCAATCAGTAAGATTCAAGCAGTTTGAAATTAATGAGAGTTGATGCTAAAATGACTAATTCATTTCATATTTAAAATGGCAATAGACACGTTTTTCGCTTTAACTTGATTGTTCAATGTTATGGTTAGATCAGGATTTAGATTGGTTAGCTATAAGTGATAATATGACTAAATACATCTAATTGTTATCAGATTACCAAGGGAAAATAGGTAATTAAATGTTACTAAATATAATGTTTTTCATATACAAATGGGTTAACCCTAACCCTAACCCTGCCCTCAATAAAGTATATTTAAAATATATATATACCCACTTGTTCACAGTTCATATCTAAACTTGCAATATAATTATAATTCAAGAAAAGAGTGTGGGTTTTGTCAAATGGCGTTAACACCCAAATATTTTCCTTTGATGTCCCAAAATTGTTCGTAGTTTTCAGTAGTTATTTGACTACTTGAATAACAAATATAAATGTAGTTAAATGAGCAACAAGCTACTGCAAAATGTAGGTAAACTACCGGATAATACCAAACACTTTTTAATATGTTTTTCTTGCATATTCTGTGTGTCTGAATAAGTCCCAAAATGTGTCACTAGTAGTAGACTCTGAGGAAAACATAAATGAATCCATTTTCTTAGGTACGTCAATAATGTCCCTTGAAAACGCCAGGGGAAAGTTTTGTCTATTGCCACTTTTAAAAAGAGAGCATATAAATAACAGAAAACTTGCATCAAATCCTCCTCTGAGTCCCACATCTCTAAAAAGGAAGTTTTGTCCTTCAGGGTGAGAACTATCGCCTCTCCGGAGAGCCTTGCTGTCCGAACACTAACCTGAGCAGTTCTGAAACAGCTGATCTCCAGAGAAACCCTTTGCCTTCTGTTAGTGGACTGACATGCTCCCTATTAACCCTAATGGGCTGCTGTGGGTCTGTGCGTGTGTGTGAGTGCTTCCTTCCTGATGGAGGGGGTTTCTGAGCAGACACACACTCCGGCTGAATCCCTCAGAGATCATCTAACACACAGCCCTCTGCATCCTGCACACGCCCTCCATTTAACCCCATCTTTTTTCACTAATGCCTTTCAAGCAACAGCTAAACCTGGACCTGAGTAACCTGCATGGCCTGATCTGGTGTCTCTCCGTCCGCCTGGTGCTTCACTTTCTTTCTTTAACCATCTCTGTGCTCTTCGCTGCAGGAACAAATCCCAGAAGAGCAAGTTTGACGAGGAGCTGCACAACGAGATGACCACCACCATCGATGAGCTCAGCAGCAAGTAGGTCCACCTTCACAGCCACTAAAATCACATTTCAGGCACGTGTGTTGTACTTTTAGTTTATTTAGCAGAGACAATGCACATTGATACACTTTTTTGTGAATGCCTAGAGGCGGTTTTTATCTGTATTCCCTGGACAAATGATGTGAAGTCACCCTTAAAACAAATCATATTGAACTTAAAAGTGAATTAAATCATTCAACATGCAACAAAGGGGGTCACAATATTGGAAATGCTAATAAAATAAAACGTACATATTACATAAAACATGAAGATAGCCGCAGGTTAAACCGACTGAAGACAGAGGACTGTACAGTGCAGTAAGAATGAGTTTTAAATAAACTGAACGTGTCTTGTTCTCTAAGTGTTGTTAGGATGGAGTTCAATTGTAGTGCAGCTTAAACAGAAAATACAACTTATTTTATCAAATTAAGTATTAACCCAAACTGCTTCAACAATATAATTAAAACCCTTTAACTGCCAGCACCACCATTTGGTAGAGCTCATTTTGTGTCTTGATATCTTTAAGTTGAACTGCATCTGATTCAGCCAGCTCTACCCTTTGGTTGACATGTTATGCACAAAACAACCTCTAGATGTCACTGTGGTTCGAACAGAAAGCCCTTCAGCTAGCTTCCACTGAGGAAGTTGGTCAGCTTTTGTAAGGTAACCATCATTTTTGACATATGTTAGTGGCAGGGCACTGACTGAACATAATTAGATAACTTGATGCACAAAGTTTTAACATGGGTGTAATTATTTTTTTGAAAATATGCTCAACCAATCGGTCGAATTGGCCTTTTATGGTAAGCTAGCAATATGACTTTTTCAGAGTTTCAGAGATGTTTTCCAATAAAATATGGTAAATAAATGGCTAGAGTTATGGTAATATTACTAAATCTAGTACTGCCTTATGAGTCTCAGAGTGAAAGAGTGATCATAATTAATATAGCACCTTTCATGCATGGCATTCAGCCCGAAGTTGCACACAGATGAGCAAGTTAGGCCAACACAGGATATAGACATTTGCTGTTAGGCCAGTGGTTTCCTGTTAGGCCAATTCAGCAAATACAGTACGATGAGCAAGTCTTTTTTTTATCATGAAAAACTTTACATTACTTTTTTCCATTTTTTTTTTTTTACAATTGTAATTTATTATCTTTTATGAATATATCTGGTTGTATATATTGCTCATTTTCCATACAAGAAACAAATGTATTTGAGTTTGTGTTTAATTTGAGTTTGATGCATACACATACTGTACTGTATATGATGATTGTTGAAAATGTACTTTTACCATAGAAGGCCAGCTCGACCATTTGGTAGAGGCTCGTAAAAACAAAACTGTGTGGTCAGTCAAAAAATAAAAATTGTTTGTGTTTATTTGATAAGAAAATGCAACAAAATAATTTTTCCATAGATTTGTTCTTGGTCTGGGTTAAGTTTCACTTTGAAGGGCAACAACAACTATAACTGTCTTTATATGGGTTTATGTATTCAAGAAAGATGCACTCTATTGATAAACCAGGTAACTTGAGGTATTACTGATGATTTCCCTCAACTTCATAACTTAAGCATGACACCACCAGTGTGTTTTTATCGGTAACATTTGTCTCAAAGCTCTAAACTTTAACTAAATACAATTAATGTATTGACAACAATTATTACTTTTCATCCATGCTAGTGGTGTGACTTAGTCTTGGTAGCATAAACACTGTCTTGTAACACATATTGATATCAAGATAATGCTTCAACACTTGCTGTATTTATTCAATTATGCCTCCTAAAGTTGTCCCTTCCTTCCTTCCTTCCTTCCTTCCTTCCTTCCTTCCTTCCTTCCTTCCTTCCTTCCTTCCTTCCTTCCTCCTCTCTCAGGCAGTGGTCTAAGACTGAAGAAAGTGGCAGTTTAGCTCTGTGGTTTCCAAAGAAAGACCTGGAGAAACAGGTTGGTTTAAAAGCATGATTTCATATTGAGATGTATCTATATCAGTATCTCCATTGAGGCATCCTGGTGTTGAACTAGAAGTTCTGCGTCTGTGTTTCCTCTTCAAAGTACCGAGCCCTGGACCTGCCGATGTTCAAACATTACGTCGGCTGTGCCACCGTCATCTTCCTCTGCATCTTCTTGGTTCAGTTGTTTGTCACAAAGGAGTGAGTATGACTACATTTCCCTCTTTTTAATCTCATAAATAACCAAGTTGTCAGCAGTTTAAAGGTCACCTATTATGCAAAATCCACTTGTTCATATCCTTTATACATAAACATGTGTCCCAGAGAAAAGGCTTGAATGCTAACCCATTTGTGGGTTTTAGGACTCATTCCTGCACCACTCATTCCACTCAAATCAAAAGGAGATATTTATTTGTACACACTGGTTTTCCTCTCCCCAGTCGACAGATGTTGGGCACGTCGTTCGGGGTCCTGGTGTGCGTGCTGCTGCTGACCCTGGCCATCTGTTTCGCAGGTCACTTCCAGGTCAGTGTGTTATTAAGACTTACATTTACATGATTTCAGGGGAGTTTAGGGTTATTTTTAGGCACTTATTCCCAGGCAGGTAGCATGGAGGTCTGTAGAAAGTAGAAGCATCCTGTCATCAAACAACCTCTGGATGCAGGTCGAGTAAAGGAGTTTTTTTGTGTCCATAAAAAATCCCACTTTGTAATGCTGGCCCTGAACTGCAGCATTACTGTTAAGTGTTTATCCCTAAAGTGGTATTAAGGAATTCCATTTCCTCGTGCTTGAGAAAATTCGATGTGAAATTCGTTCTGTATTTCTGTTTTGTGAAGGCCACTCACGATGAATAGCTTTCAGGAAGGATGTCATTTAATTCGCCGTCTGTCCATAGCCTCTCTCCAGCTTCCTCTTTTATTTGTGCTTATCAAACACGCAATGTACAGATGAGGTTTTTAGAGAGAAGACGGGTGTTTCACGAGAGCAAACTCCAGAGCAGACCGTAACCTTGTGCTTCTTCTCACATTGTTAGGGATCGGATGTTTCCGAGGTCGAGCTGTGAACATTGAATCTGCACAACATCTTCTATCCCTTTTTTTTATTTAAAGGACATTGAAAGAGAAAAACTTACATATTCTTCAGATTTTTTTTTAGAACCCAATTATTTGAAACGCCATGCTCTTAATTAAATTTTTTATTAAAATGTGTTACTTTTTGTTTTTGTTTATATATGTATTCTACTTCCTCGTATGTAGCTTTTTAAAGCTCAATTTGGTATATATGCTTTTCAGCAGAGGTGTAAAGTCACAAATTACATTTACTCAAGTGCTCTACTTAAGTACAAGTTTGATACTGGAGTAAAAGTAGAAGTACCAGAGTGTAGGAATACTCTGTTACAGTAAAAGTCCTGCATTCAAAATGTTACTCAAGTAAACGTACAAAAGTATTCTCATCAAAATATAGTGAAAGTAGCGACAGTAAAAGTAGTCATTGTGCAGATTGGTCCATTTCAGAATAATATATATGATGTGTTTTATAATGATTGATCATGAAAGTGTTCTCAAAGCTGGTAAAGGTGCAGCTAGTTTGAATGACTTTGTATACTGCAGGGTAGCTTGTGAATTTACTCCAGGTGGAACTAAAGTATGATTATATTTCACATCATTCATCCACATCTGTGAAGTAACTGAAGGTAGTGGAGTACAAGTACACCATTTACCTCTGAACTGTAGTGGAGTAGAAGTACACAGTAGCATAAGTACCTCAAGATTGTACTTATGTTACTTGAGTAAATGTTACTTTACACCCCTGCGTTGTATCCTTAGCATCATAAGTCAATAACTCTACTACAAAAGGCCAGTCCCAGTTAAATAAAGACGGGGTGAAAAGGTCATGTTTGATGTGTACACACTGCAGAGCCAGATTTAGCCGGTGTGAGAATGTAAAACACGTAATTGAAGCGACTCGACTCTCTATATCCGACCTCCCGACACCTGACCCTTTGTTTCCTGTCAGACAGATTCTCTCTCTGGAAATAGCCGCCCATTACTCACTCACACATGATGTCTGGAGATGGATGACTGTGTGAAAGCCACGTGCGCCTCAAACATGTTTCCTCTCGTCTCTTGCAGAGCCTGTTCCCAGAGAAGCTGTCTCAGTGCCAGTGGCTGCCCGCCGTGTCCGAGGCGGTGGTGAAGCGGCCGTGTGTGCGCCTCCCTCTGGCCACCATCACCACTGCGGTCATCGTCATCCTGGCAGTATTCAACCTGGTAAGACAAGAACATCTCAACGTAAAGTGTGAAATTAATGCCTCTTGAAAATTACCCCACACATCTCTTTTTATATTTACATGAAAAGTATTGTTTGATACTGTCTGCTCACAACACATTTTAATTAGTACTACTGAAGCATATAGGCAGCATTTTACTGTTTTACTTTACTGTAGCTGGATGTATGGTATCTCAACTCTCAAATAACAGTAATGTAGTGGAACGGAAGAAGTAAGTAGAATAAAATCAAAACATTCAAACTAAATACCTCAAAATGTGGGCATTTCTTGGGTAAATCTCCTTAAAGGTCATATTATACTGTTTTTCATCAATATATTACAGGTCTCAGATATATATAAAACATGTCTCTGAAGTGTTTGGCTCCAAACACCAAACAGATCATTGCAGCATTACCCATAATCCCCTCTGTTTCAGCCCTGTTTCCAAAGTGCTGATTCTCTGTCTGTTACTTTAGATGAAAATAAGGAGCCCCTCCCCACGCCCCTCTGAGAGAGATTAGGTTACAAAGAACACAATGGTGCTCTAGGAGGAGATGCAGGTGATAAGGGGGGGGGGGGGTTACCTTGGTGGTGATTGGCTAATGGTTACACAAGCCAACACATCGTTATGACATCATCAAGTGGCCAAAATCTGATCAGCTCATTTTCAGACAGGTTTTTATAGAAATGGATCAGGACAAAAAGAGAGAGAATCTTTGTTCCTGAAACTTTCAGAGTCTCTTTCCACAGAGGGGACACATGTTGATGTAGAAGAGACATGAAGAAGAGGGGACACATGTTGATGTAGAAGAGACATGAAGAAGAGGGGACACATGTTGATGTAGAAGAGACATGAAGAAGAGGGGACACATGTTGATGTAGAAGAGACATGAAGAAGAGGGGACACATGTTGATGTAGAAGAGACATGAAGAAGAGGGGACACATGTTGATGTAGAGAGACATGAAGAAGAGGGGACACATGTTGATGTAGAGAGACATGAAGAAGAGGGGACACATGTTGATGTAGAAGAGACATGAAGAAGAGGGGACACATGTTGATGTAGAGAGACATGAAGAAGAGGGGACACATGCTGATGTAGAAGAGACATGAAGAAGAGGGGACACATGTTGATGTAGAAGAGACATGAAGAAGAGGGGACACATGTTGATGTAGAAGAGACATGAAGAAGAGGGGACACATGTTGATGTAGAAGAGACATGAAGAAGAGGGGACACATGTTGATGTAGAAGAGACATGAAGAAGAGGGGACACATGTTGATGTAGAAGAGACGTGAAGAAGAGGGGACACATGTTGATGTAGAAGAGACATGAAGAAGAGGTGACACATGTTGATGTAGAAGAGACATGAAGAAGAGGATTTTGCATAATAGGTGACCTTTAATAACCTTCCACCTGCTCACATGTTGAGTCCTAAAGAGGTCCTTATAGCTATTTCTGTCTGCCAAACTCTTCAAAGCCTTCTGTCCGGAGCTTTCTGTCTCTCACGTCTCTTTCCTCCCTCGCAGTGCTTCGTCCCGACACCAGTCTCTGAAATGGACGAGCTGCGTCCCACCAACGACTCCCAGGAGCAGGGATCAGAGATGGGGTTCTTCTACCTGCCTGTGAGTGATGGCTCTGTTAACCGTGGGCAATAATGACATAGTTTCATGTCAGGCTGGATTAGATGTGTTTAATTTAAGAACGGACAGTGATGAGAAAATGAACAACAAATATATACTTTATATAAATAAATCTGTATACCCAATGTGTTCACAAAGAAATTGAATAATTATTTGAAAATAATTTTGTTATTAAAAACCCGGAAGACTTTACTTATCCCTGCTTGTTACATACAATTGTGTTATTAATATATATTTCTTTTTATTGATATTTGTATCCTGCTTTTTCTTTCAAATTAATTGAATAACAGAGATATTTATCTATTTTTGTATTTATTACAATTGTTCCTGTTGTTCTCCTGCTTATTCGTTAGTGTTTTTTAAAGACCTTATAGATCTGTTGCTCCCGTATCCTGACTCTCTCCCCCTCCCCCCCTCTCCCCCCTCCCCCCCCTCTCCCCCTCCCCCTCTCCCCCTCTCTCTCCTCAGTACTCGGTGTACTGCTGCATCCTCTCGCTCATCGCCTGTGGAGTCTTCCTCCGCGTGAGCTTCGAGCTCAAAGTGCTCTTCCTCACCCTGGCCTCCACGGCGTACTACATCATCATCCTCAGCACCAACAGGGAGCTCTTTGTGGACTACGGGCGCTTCCTGCACGCCCAGGAGAGCGGCAGCTGGAACTGCAGCAGGTGGGATTACAGGGAGCGAAGACAAGAGAGAGCAGCTCAGAAAGGACAACGTTCAAAGTCCTGAGCGAGAGGAAGATGCCACATTTAAAACGTGGAAAAGGCTTGAATTTCAGATGAAATCCTTAAAAAATGCCTGATTCGAAGCACAGGCATTTTATCTACACTATCACTCATATTTTAATAATTGGAACTATTTTAAAGTCCTTTTTGTTTGTTGGAGACGTGGAGCAGACCCTAAAGGAGAAATAAAATATATAATATTAGAGAATTTTGAGTTTCTTTGCTTATGTAAATATGTCCATATATTATATTTTACCATTTTTATTAAGAGTTATAATTTAAATGTGTTTATACAATATAATATTTAAAAATGTAAGAATAACAAAGTGCTTTTACATAAAAACAGAACCTTTAATACACGTTTTAAAAAAACACAACAACAACTAAACACATTAAACTCAGAGAGGACAACAAGAAAGAAACACCACAAAAGAAGACTATAAAAGTGGGTTTGAAAGTCTTTTAGAAGACCTGACAGTTTTTGCAGCATAATCCCAGAATAAACATGAATAAAAAGCGTGAATGAAGTCATGATTGTTGTGCTTTCCAGCGATCACTGCGTCCTGATTTGGCTGGGTCTGGTGAAGCACCCTCAGGTGATGAGCTGCATCTACATCACTCTGTTCCTGGTCACCATGCTCATCATCTCCCAGCAGGTAACAGCTTTCACCTTAGAGGTCCTCTATTATGCAACATCCACTTCTTCATGTCTCTTCCACATCAACATGTGTCCCCTCTTCTTCATGTCTCTTCTACATCATCATGTGTCCCCTCTTCTTCATGTCTCTTCCACATCAACATGTGTCCCCTCTTCTTCATGTCTCTTCCACATCAACATGTGTCCCCTCTTCTTCATGTCTCTTCTACATCAACATGTGTCCCCTCTTCTTCATGTCTCTTCTACATCAACATGTGTCCCCTCTTCTTCATGTCTCTTCCACATCAACATGTGTCCCCTCTTCTTCATGTTTCTTCTACATCAACATGTGTCCCCTCTTCTTCATGTCTCTTCTACATCAGCATGTGTCCTCTCTTCTTCATGTCTCTTCCACATCAACATGTGTCCCCTCTTCTTCATGTTTCTTCTACATCAACATGTGTCCCCTCTTCTTCATGTCTCTTCTTCATCAACATGTGTCCCCTCTGTAGAAAGAGACTCTGAAAGTTTCAGGAACAAAGATTCTCTCTCTTTTTGATCCATTTCTATAAAAACCTGTCTGAAAATGAGCTGATCAGATTTTGGCCACTTTATGATGTCATAACGATGTGTTGTCTTGAGTAACCATTAGCCAATCAGCAACCAAGGTAACCCCCCCCCCTTATCACCTGAATCTCCTCCTAGAGCACCATTGAGTTCTTTGTAACCAAATGTCTCTCAGAGGGGCGTGGGGAGGGGCTCCTTGTTTTCATCTAAAGTGACAGACAGAGAAGCAGCACTTTGGAAACAGAGGGGATTATGGGTAATGCTGCAATGATCTGTTTGGTGTTTCAGCCAATCAGAGACAGGCTCTGTATATATCTGAGACCTATAATATATTGATGAAAAACAGTATTATTATAATATGACTTATCACTGTACCGGATGTATTTTCTTTTTACTTCACAGCTTCTTTTGAGGCATATTTTATAAGGTCATCACCCTAAAAAGCAGAAATCCTCCGAACGAAACCTTTAATTTGAATGAAGTGATTTTTTTATTTGTATTAAATGAACTTTCTTTATTGAATATAACTCGTCATTGTGCGTCTCTCTTTGTGTGCCACAAGCGGGGAAGAAAGCACTTTTTCATCTCATACATTTTTTTTATTTAGGCAATGAATAGACATGCCAAATAAAAAAAGGTTTCACAGCCTTCAAAGGCGGATGTAGAATTTGACGTTATGAATGAAGTGTATTTTTCGACAGCCCAATTTCATCCCCCACATCCCAAACATTTTAATGTGTAATTAATCTCCTAACAAGATATTTCAAGGCCTTTTACAAATGTATTTATATTGCTTATATTCACCTTCACATGCGTATTACGTGTACTTGCGGTTCAGCCTTAATTGCGACTGCTTTGCATAGCATCGCCAGCTTTATCAACCTTTACTTGCCAAATAAACCGTTTTTACGCTTTTAAATGAACTGTTATTAAGTTATAATACTTTATCAGGTGATAAACTAACTCATTCAGATTACCACTACATGATTACTTCATCAAAAAACTGTATATTTAAGAATTTACAGCGGTGTTTGGAGTTGTGAGGAGCGCGTCAACAATGCATGCATGAGCGGTTAAACCAGGGGTGCCCAACCTTTTTTGAACCGAGAGCTACTTTTAAAGTTGCCAGTCTGCCGAGATCTACCAGTCCAAATAGAGAGTCGTAGCCATTACTGAGCCTACTACCAGGTAAATACACACTTCTACTTGTATAAAACTGACCTTTGTACGATGAATACTTCATAAAATACTGCAGATCCTTTATCTTACCTCTTTCTAATCTACACACATACAAGTATTTAACTGAAGTTACACAACAGTGTTGTTGATACAGAGTTGGAGTTTATTCACACGTCACTACAGTGGGTAATGTTTTCAAGAAGCAACATTAATAGAATCAAACCATTTTTTTGTTGAATATAAAAATAAATGCCTTTAAAATAGGATGCACGCAACACTAGTTTCTTAACCTGAATTGATAATAGACTATAATCAATTTAAACAGAACAGATCTTAATGTTTGCATTCTTATACCATTTTGTACAATAATTATAATGAATAAGTTCAAACAAACTAAAACTTACAGCTGATTAATAACGGTATCTAACTTGAGTTTTTATCATATCAAAAACCTGTTGAAATGCTACTGTTATTTTTACTGTCCCCCAAAAAGCGCATCGCAGCCTCCAGGAATGCTTCTTTCACAACTTCGCCGTCTTTGAAAGACTTCATGTGTTTCGCAAGAACGTGACTGACACGATAAGATGCTCTGGTAGAAGCCTTGCTCTTGTTGTTGGGCCTGGTGAAAATGGACTGCTGTGCATTTAGCTGTGCTCTCAGGCCCCTCCCCTTTTGGAGCGTAGGGCAGAATTAGGAGGGAATTCCGTCTCGTAGCGTTTGTGCACTGTTTTGAAATGCCGCTCCTAAATTACCCTTCTTCGATAAAGCCACGCTCGCATTGCAGATGAGACAGATAGACTTTGAATTGGAATAGATACAAAAATAATCATCCTCCCACTCGGAGTGAAAATGATATATTTTTGGCTTTTTTGCTTCTGCCATAATTGCGGTCTTGTGTGTGTGCGGACTGTCACTCCTGTTGACACGGTCGGACAACAACGTCAGCGAAATTATAGTGCCCACTGCCCACCAGCCACGCCCCGACACATGGGGTCACGCCGGCCAATCACAAAGCTTTGATGCGTTCAAGTGCATTATTCTGGCACAGGAATATTATGTTACAGGACATTAACGATAAAACAGAATGTTGTTGTTCTATTTTTAGACACATCTCGCGATCGACTGGGAATCTCCTCGCGATCGACCGGTCGATCGCGATCGACTGGTTGGGCACCCCTGGGTTAAACCTTAGGCGGGGGAAAGGGGCGGGGCTTCATGAGGTGAAGAGTGTTTGTACGCTGATAACCTTCTGGAAATATACGAAGAAACCAGGAAAATCAGAATTAAAACGGTTTGGGGCTTCCTTCATTATTCTCTCGCTGTGTTTCTTCTGCTAGAACGAGTCGTGCTTCCGGCAGGACTTCCTGCTGAAGTACAAGAACCGCACGGAGCAGGACGAGATCGAGACCCGGGAGAACCTGAACCGCCTGCTGCTGGAGAACGTGCTGCCGGCACACGTCGCTGCGCTGTTCGTCGGCGAGAACAAGAAGAACGAGGTGAGGGGGAGGATGGTGTTATGAGGAATATATGATAAGCAATGAATGAGTAACCAGTCAATTACAATTCATGTTATATTATGATTAGTTGCCCACTAAATAACCATGATGTATCAGCATCAATTTACCTCGGTGGGCTGGCCGCTGTCTAAGTGACATTTAAACAGAAATATGATATTCCTCACTTCTTCTTTAGGCAATAACTGATTAATGTATAGTTCAGTATATATTTTATGTTTTTACAAGAGGCAGATATTTTCACAATTGATTCACCAAAGAGAAATGCATTCTGTGTTCTGCCTAGGTGTCTTGAAATGTTGTGTAACTTCTAAAATAAGGCAAAAGCTTCACTTCTGTTCAGTGTTAACTGTTAGCTTTGATATAAATGCAGGTAACTATAATGTCAGTCATCTTTACTCACAGGTTCCCCTTACACAACACTGTGCACATTAGGAAAGCAACATCTTATACAACCATACAATTATCACTGTGTGTGTGTGAGGTTCGTTTAGATTCCTTAATTCAAATTATGAACTCATTTGTTTGGGATGAATTCAAAGTATTCTTATCTTAGCCTACAATTGTAAGTTGTCAGTACTTCTAGAATAAATTAAGGGAAGTTTGTATACAAAAAACTTTAATTGAAGTCATTCCCAGCCTCCCCCTGGGGAATACAAATAAAAACACATGTTTTTAAGCATAATATATTTTACATCAAGTATAACTTGGAGGAGAGGCATATATAAACTGTAAATAGTCCTTATATTATCACATGTATCAGCAGTTAAGAGAGGCCTGTCTTAAAAGTTACATCTAAGCCTCACATTCTCAATCGTGGATAAAGAAAATAGTGCATACATAAAAAAAACGACATAAAACTTGGAGGAAATTCTTAAAACAATAAGCCTGTTGTTCACTTAGATGTATGTTCTTGCCACAAGTAATTTATTGGTAATAACAATATTCTTGTGATAGTACAAATATGAACTGTGCTTTTTGTGCGTTTCCCCCGACAGGACCTCTACTATAAGTCCTATGACTGCGTGTGTGTGATGTTCGCCTCGGTGCCGGATTTCAAAGAGTTTTACACCGAGTGCGACATCAACAAAGAAGGCCTGGAGTGCCTGAGGCTGCTCAACGAGATCATCGCTGACTTCGATGAGGTCAGGAGCCACAAACACATCCCTCTTCATTTACACTCTGTGACACAGTTTATTAGTTTAGTGTCGTGGACAGTCCCCATTGATCAACTGTCACAAACAACAGTAAATAGGGAAGCTTTAGCCGACATGACTAATTTCCAGCTGTTGCCTGGCCAGATGATAATAGACACCTTTTTGAAATCACAATACATCAACAGCATTAGTTATAAAGAAAGGATGAAAGACAAGTAGATACAGGCGAAAGGATAAACTACAGGCTTCACGTGATGTGATGTGTTTGAATGCAGCGGTGCTTTCAATGAGCATAGCATTAAAAGCTAATTGTAAACATTTGCATTGTTTAAACGGTGAGAGGCTGGTCTGAGCCCCGGCTTAATTTAACCCCTTACACACCACTAAAGTTGATGGTCTCTAATGGCGCTTTTCCACTGCAGGGCCTCACTCGGCTTAGTACGGTATAGTTAGGCCTTGGTGGGCCAGGCTCACTTTATGCTGCGTTTCCATTACGGTTTAGGAACTGGGGTAGTATCTATAGTAACGCAGTGTAGGCGGAGCCGTGACTTCATCTTCAATGTGAACCACAAAACCAACATCAGCCGTCAGCCCTCGGAGCTCACAGCTCCTCATATCTGTTCAGAAACTAGACAAAAGTTAAACAAGTACAAACCACAGACTGCCTGTGTCATGGCGAATACAGTCGCTGGTTTATTTATGTCTGTATAGGCCGTTGTTGTGAGTGTGGACGGTCGGCGCATATACAACGTTAGCTTAGCCGATCTCCATTCAGTAAACACGCATTTTAAAAAGTTTTTTGCTGCCATCTGTCTGCAGACTTGTCAAAGCATTAATTCATGGTTTTTTACTAACCGGTATCAGTATGTTGTTACTTCGGCATCATTTTGAAATGTGTATTACAATTTAATCACGGTCAAATATGTTCATTTTGTTGTAGTTGCCAGCGATTCTCTCACCAGTTTAGCATACTCAGCCCGGTTGTTGGCCCGGAAAGAACCACCATTTTGGAGAGCCAGAAAAAGTACCCGCTAGCCAGAACTACCCCTAGTGGAAACGCAACCAAAAACGGGCCAGGCACGGCACGCTTAAACCGCGCTGTAGTGGAAATGTGCCATTAGTGCTCCAGATCGTTTGATTTGTAGTTTTTGATGAGTATTAACTAACCAAAGTCACACAGCAGCACAAACACACTCACATCCCTCTTCATGCTTTCCGCCACCAGCTGCTGTCCAAGCCCAAGTTCAGCAGTTCCACCCATCTTCCTTTACACTCTGTGATACAGGGATGGTTTTAATGCCCTAATCTGATATCGTAACTCTGCCTATGCACGTACAGTGTTAAAAGGGGGGTTTCAAGTGTAGTTGTATGATGCACTTATCCGTAGTCAGTGTCTTACCTACAGTAGATGTAAATGCAAGTTACGCAATGTGATGCTGTGAACTGGGCAGCAGCCAAATGTATTATAGCCACGTTAAAAAGTCATTATCAGTTTGCTTTTCTTTTACAATACAATACAACTTTATTTATAAAGTACTTTAAACCTCCAGACCAAAGTGCTGTACAGGCAAATAGATAAAACAAAGCATACAAAAAAGTAACACAGCTCAGCTCACACACCATAAAACAAGTACAAGTAAAAACAAAAAAACAATTTAAATGCAAAAAAGCAACACTCTGAAAGATGTTGAAACGCCAAATGTTAAAACGCTAAGGAGAAGAGGTGGGTTTTAAGAAGCGATTTAAAAGCAGGCAGTGTGGAGGCCTGTCTGATCTCCAGGGGCAGAGCGTTCCACAGTGTGGGAGCCGCTACAGAGAAGCAACGGTCCCCTCTGAGCTTTGACCTGGTTTTAGGCACATTCAGGAACAGTTGGTCCGCTGACCCGAGAGGGCGGTTCGGCGTGTAATGCTGTAGCAGCTCAGCAAGGTATGGTGGGGTCATGCCATTTAGGGATTTAAAAGTCAATAAAATAATTTAAAAATGGATCCTAAAATAAATTGGCAGCCAGTGGAGAGAAGCTAAAACAGGGGAAATGTGGTCATACTTCCGTGTGCCAGTTAAGAGCCTTGCTGCGGCATTTTGCACCCGATGCAGTCGTGCGAGGGAGGACCCACTGACCCCCATGTAGAGAGAGTTACAGTAGTCCAGCCGGGTGGTGACAAAGGCATGGATTACTGTCTCAAACTGCTGTCTGGAGAGAAAAGGTTTTACTTTGGCTAGCTGCCTCAGGTGATAAAAGCTCGTTTTTACCACCGACTTAATCTGACTCTCAAGTTTGAGTTCACGGTCCATTTTAATACCAAGGTTCGTAACGGTGGGTGCGTTTTGTTGGTTAGTTTTTGATGAGTATTAACTAACCAGAGTCACACTACTATATTATATTGTATTTGTATTTACTTGCACTATTTGATCTGTTTTAACGTGTTGCACTGTTGGAGGAGCCTGTGACCTAAGGTTTCCATTGACATAACTACACTGTAGCTATGTACGTATGACTGATGAAAGCCTTGAATCCTTGACTGCAGCAGAAACAAACTCACATCCCTCTTCATGCTTTCCTCCACCAGCTGCTGTCCAAGCCCAAGTTCAGCGGGGTGGAGAAGATCAAGACGATCGGCAGCACGTACATGGCCGCCGCCGGGCTCAGCGGGACGCCCGGGCACGAGAACAATCAGGTAAATAAAAACCAATGAAGAACATAAAAAATGATACATCTTGAAGCGGTTGTATTGAAGATGTTGAATAGGTTTGACTCTCTGTTTTCCTGCTGCTTGCCTTGAAAAAAACAAACATATACCCAAATCATGAATGCCCAATATAAAGAAATTAACTTGAATTAACTGAAATAATGACACTAAATAATTATATATTTGCTATAAATAAAATCCACCAACCAACTGACTTGAATAATATACATGTTACCCTGTAAAGTCTCTTTGGGTACCTGAAAGAATACTCTATTATTATTATCTACTATACTGCTTTGGATTGTCACTAATATTTTTTATTAACAGTTATTCAAAAATCATTAGTTTTATACCATGGTCAGTCTCAAAAAAAAAACTTGGAGGAGATGCTTAAACAATTAAACTTTTTTAAATGAATTAAATGAATCTCATGTCTGTTGTGGACACTATCGAGAAAGACTCCTTCATTGAACATAAACCGCTCACATCTGGGATCAGTCACAGTGTTACGGCTATAGGCAGAGGGGCTAAATACGGGAAGATAAATACTTTGAAACGCTCAAACAATTGCTTCACTCCTTCTGTTTCATTTGGGGTGTTCAAACTACGGCCCGGGTGCCAAATGCGGCCTGCGGACCATTTTGAATCGGCCCTCAGCAAATTCAAAAAGTATAATGGACATGAAACACACATGAAACTTGTGCTTGTCTTATATTGTACTTCTTAACTATAAATGTAACAATATATTACACAGTAGTACTCATGTGTTAATAAGTCCACTTTTCAAATAAATTCAGTCAATTAAAGTTGGAAACATTTACTAACATATCTGAGTTGATAAGAAAAACGTCCAATGACTTATTTACATAACAAGCTTGAAATACACCCTTCCTATTTCTCCTTATGATAATCAATCTGAGGCTTCTGCTTTAAGGGATGAGCTGCCAACACTCACAAGCAGTGTTGGGTGTAACACGTTACAAAAGTTACAGTAATGTATTACTTTTTGCTGTAACGAAGTAATGTAACGCATTACTAATGAAATGTGGGTAATATACTACCCGTTACAATTCTCAATAACGCAGTTCAACACATTTTAACTCGAAATTAAATGGTGTTTTGTTTTTTAAGAATTTACCAACATCGTGAGACATTCCGACACCAGAGGAAAATTGTGCGGGTAGATTAGTAAGCCTGGTGTTTACCCTTCAGGCTCATCAAGATCCCTGATCCGCCTGTCGGTGTTCTTTTCCCCATAATGACGCCTCGATGCACGTTATCCCGCTTATTACACGGCCATATACTAAACAAACTACAGAGCCCATTCCGCGTTCCTGTTATTGTTTACTTCCTGCCTTCTTCTGGTGATTTATCTGACGTCCAGCGCTCCGTCTTTTAACCTCTTCTCCTTTCTCTTTCTTGATCCTCCTTAGCAACCTTCATTATAGTCCTTGACAGCGATCTGTACTGCTGTATTAACAACGTGTCACATGTTAAGAAGTTACAATCAGAATCGAGTATTCAACTAAGCCGTGTAATACAAGTTGTTAGTAGCCTTAAGGGCCTACACAGTTGTTATGCTATACCACATCGCCCTTCACTGGATGCATAATGAGCTGCACTAAACTACATTTTAGCATTTAAAATACCTTGCCATTCTTTTGCGGTTATTTTGGTAAAGTAATATAAAAGTAGTGTAACTCATTACATTTCAGAGACAGTAATATTGTAGTGTAACTTATTACTTAAAAAAGACAGTAATAAGTCACATGTACTGTATTACATTTTGGCCAACACTGCTCACAAGCATCATCTACCTACATCTGATTGATTTAGCTAACTCATAACTGAACTTATGAGGCAGTACACCTCTAGTGAGTGGCCCAGCCCTTCGTATATTTTTCTGTATGTGGCCCTCGGTGAAAGAAGTTTGGACACCCCTGTAATATTGAGGGTCTTTGATGTATTCCTCCAGGACAAAGAGCGGCAGCAGGCTCAGATCGGGAACATGGTGGAGTTCGCCATCGCTCTGATCGGGAAGCTGGACGGCATCAACAGACACTCCTTCAACAGCTTCCGGCTGCGCGTGGGTGAGTGGGAGAAAACAACCTGCTTCATTCACTGAACTCTGCACGCAGCTGTCTGTAAAATAACACAACAGGTTTCCATGGTTACACTGGACACGGAATGCATCAATGCTTGTTGCCATGACGTTGCATTCACTGACCATCGGGTATTTGTTACACTAGTGAAAACGTCTTCATAAGATCTAGTAGCGTCTGCTATGTAATGTTTAGGGTCTTATTTTTAAGTTATATTCATTATACTATCTGCTGTATTACTATTTATTGTAAATCATTTGTTTTTTTACACCGTAGACTTCATAACGCTTTCATATATTCATAAATAAAATACCAAAATAAAACATACAAACAATTAAGTGGGTAACAAACAATCAAAAAGTAAACAAAAGATAAATAAATACATGTTTAGTTATTTAAATACTTTCTTAATTTATTTTACTAAAGTGATGTTTGCAGGAAGCAAGGTTCCCACAAATCCTTAAACATAATTTGATTTGAAAAGTCCTAAATAAATCTGTCTACAGTGCTAAATTAATTCTTCATATCAGGTATGCTCGAGTGTTGTTACTCAGACGTCCTAATAAAAAGCGTGTTTCATTCTTCCAGCAGAAGTCTCTCCATCTAATAATAAAGTGAGCGTCATACTTAACCACGTCATAACGTCTGACAGCTGATTGTGAGCAGACAGTTTACAGATCAGGAGAAAAGTTTTAGTTTCAACATTTACTTTTCTTTTGAGATAAAACCAAACATAAGGCATAAACACTGAAATGTGTAGTGAGTTATCAAAAAGCAGTGTTTAGTGTTAAGCAAAGACTTGTTCTTGACCGGTGACATCATACTTTTGTTTTAATTTCAATAGGATTATGACTAAACCGACCAAAGGTATTATACATCTTTATTTTGCTTCCAGTATCCAGGCAAAGATCTGAAGCAGGATGATCAAATGTTTTCCTCTTGAATCTCATTGTTTCTCCTCTGTTTAACGCTAATCTCTTACTTGTTGTGTCACATTAACATTATACGATGTACCGTAAGAGTAAATCATGGTGTTCCTCTCCAGGTATTAATCACGGCCCAGTGATAGCCGGAGTGATCGGGGCGAGGAAGCCTCAGTACGACATCTGGGGAAACACGGTGAACGTGGCGAGCCGCATGGAGAGCACCGGGGAGCTCGGGAAGATCCAGGTACGCTCAGACAAACAGCGATAATTAATGTGTTTGATCTGGCGTTCCTGAAGGCAACACGGCAATATATACTGTGTTTAATCGGGTGTTCCTGAAGGCAACACAGCAATATATACTGTGTTTGATCTGGCGTTCCTGAAGGCAACACGGCAATATATACTGTGTTTAATCGGGTGTTCCTGAAGGCAACAAAGCAATATATACTGTGTTTGATCTGGCGTTCCTGAAGGCAACACAGCAATATATACTGTGTTTGATCTGGTGTTCCTGAAGGCAACACGGCAATATATACTGTGTTTAATCCTTGATAATCCATGATATGGCGTTTCATCACGGCAGTATTTAGTTTAGACAGTAGCTGCCGGGTCCCCATCAGCTCAGCCCCCTCCTTTTAAAACAAAAAAAGCTTCATAACCCAAATCAGCACTTTTGAAACAGGAAGTGAAATAGAGGGATATGAGGCATGGCTACAATGGGTGATCCGTTTGGTATTTTGAGCAAAACACTTCATAGACATGTTTTTTTGAGACCTATGGTATTGCCTAAAAATAGCATGATAGGTGACCTTTAACTTTGGGAACTACTTACATTACTTTCCCTCTCCTAACAGCACTGCTCCCAAAATGAAATCCTGCTGTAACTAAACCGTAATGCTGCCAAAATAAAGACACAATTCATAATTACTTTGTGTATTATTTAGTAAGAGAAGTCATGTTTTGTTCGTTGTTGAAAAGAGTTCGGTACTCCGGATGTAACATTTTAGCAACCAGACAAAACAAAACCTATAAACATGCCTTGTTGTGTATGTTTTCTAAGCTGCATCTGTGTGTTTGTTCTTCCAGTTGACGGAGGAAACGTCCGAGGTGCTGCACAAGCTGGGCTACTCGTGTGAGTGTCGGGGATTCATCAACGTGAAGGGCAAAGGGGAGCTGAAAACCTTCTTCGTGTGCACCGACATGAGCAAGCAGCAGGGCATGGGTCTGAGCTGAGGACACACAGAAATATGAAAGACCCCGCAGTGTGGTAGATGCGAGAAACTGGAAAAACATTTTTGTACTCCGGAGCTGTTGAGCGGATCAGGATGTGTCATGGTGGAGCGAAAACGGACAATCGCCATCTTTTTTCTACACACATTAACGTCCAGTGATCACTTTTGTACTTGTCCTCTTGTCTTTAACGTAGATGTTGTCGTACTAATGCCAAATAATACAGGTAAAGGACGTACAGGCCTTTTAAAAAAGAAACAATAGATACTGTTTGGATCATAACTCCAATGGGTTTAAAGACGGATGCTCTGTTACTGTGTAATGAGCGTAACATATGTAAAACAGAAACTGGCTGATTAAAATATTAAAATCAATTTTCTTGCTCATTTATTTGGGTTACATTCACATCACGACAAAGTAGGACACTTGAAAAATATCCTGAAGTGACTGTATCAAGACTTTAGCCCTTTATGTGACAGCTTTGAGATCTGCCAGAGAAACAAAGATATTTGCTGCATTTCTAAAGAGGAAATATGTGCTGTGTGTACATCGTCTGTTCCGCTGCACAGAGGGACACCTTACCCGCGCCTGCTGTGAATGTTTTTCTGCCTCCGGCTCAGACTATCACCTGAACTGATTCACTTTGTCCTGTGGCCTTATCGTCTGTAATCGTGGTTACATAATAATACTGATAATAATAATGTATTGGCCTTCATGTGAACAAATGTGACATTGACTTTTGTACAGTGACAGAATGTAATAAATGTTTTCGTAAGTCTGCAGTTTGATGCACAAGAGACGAGGTTTATTGAAGGAAATGCATACAAATGTCACACAAAAAGCACCTTTCGTACAAAAACGTAAGAACTGTAAAAGTTGAGAGGAATTTAATTAAACAGCGATGATTGGAACTGAATCCGTCTCCATTGGTTCAGCCGTCTCCTGCACTGAAAACATAAAAAGGTGAAATATATTAGAAGTTTGACTCTTGATGAAACGTTATTTTAAATTTACTTCTGCTATTTGAGAATTATTCAGAGTAGGTGTAGAATTCAGATCCTTATTTAAGGTCAAGTACTAATAGCACACTATAAAACAATTATCTGTTACAAGTAAATGTCCTGCATTTAAATGAATAAAAGTGAGCCAGAATCATGTATTTCAAGTATAAATAGTACTAAATGCCTCCTTTGATTGTTATCCTATTATATATTGAACCATTAGATTCTTTTTTTATGCATTCATTTAAGTAGAGCTGCTTTTTAACTATTTTGTGAAAGGGATGAATGTGTGTATTATGGATTAATCTGCTGATACCAATTAGTGGATTGATTGTTTGGTTGGGACATATCGTTACAAGTGACCCCTTTTTTGTCCATTCAAAAGATCACAATTCAAAATGCTTACAAAGTAAATCGACTTGTTAACTGTGTAGTTTAATAAAATAAAACATATTTTGCAAGCTATTTCTATGTTTTGTAAGCAATGAAGGTCATTTGTTTAAAACTAGTGACTAAAGCCGCATGTCAAATTAATTTAACGCAGTAAAAATAACCATATCTCCATCTTCAAGTAGAAATGTTAAACACATTTACCTCAACGTTATAACAGAGTAAATGCACTTATTCCACCACAGACGACCAGCAATGTAGTTCACACTTTGATAAAACAAATATAATACAAGTGTCAAACAGCAGTGATTATGTCCAGAGAGGAGATGTACCTGTGGTGAGGTCGATGAAGGGCCCGGGGGGGTCCAGAGGGACGGAGATGCCCATGGCCCTCCGGATGCCGTACACACTGCTGACGTCACACGGAGCCACCTGACCCGTCAGCGCCGCCAGGTTCCCCGTCACCTTCTCCGCTGAGAGGAAAGAAAACATTATTTGTTTGGTGCAACGGGTAACAGTATAATAAGGAATGAATGCATCACACGACACTTGCTCACACAAAAGCCTTAGTGTACCTTTTCAGTGGGATCGTAATTGGTGTTTAGGCCAAGTCACATTCATGTCATTAGATTTGATTAGATATTTACTTTATGATTTCAAATTGGGAAATTGTTGGTTGATGTGATTTAATTAACTCTTGTTTTTGTGCAGTATTACTTGGTATCAGATGGATACTTTTGGCTTCATATCTTCCCCATATTTGAAGTATACACTTTGATTGTATGTTCAGATCACAAATTATAGTTAAATGGGAAGTTTCTTTATTCTACGTCAAATCCAAAATGTTTTCTCCAGGGAGTGCAAACATTCAACAGTGACAAACCCTTTCCCACAAACACAATTAGGGAATCTTTAAAGAATACATCCCTAGCAATCAGGTCAATGTACTGATATGAATCCTACCACTTTCTAACTGTGACCTCTTTAATAAAAAGGAACCACATCTGTGTATGGCGGAGTTGGAGGTCTACAGCAGGTGGAGACAGCCTGAGTGAGGGGGCAACGGGGGGGGTCAATGGGACGAAACCATGTTCTGATCAGCGAATATGAACTGCTACCATCTAATGGGAGATTCAATAAAGTCAGACTGAAGCATCCTTTGAAGCATCCTTTGTGCTCCAGTCAATCCTCACAGTAAACACAGAGCTGAATGCAGATCAAATGCACGCTGAAGGCTCTTTGAGCATGTTTTCTCTCAGTGATCGTGCTGTTATGTTCAATGTTTGTTTGTCATGTATTGTTGTCTTGATGTGTGTCCATGTTGATGTTACACATGAAGCTGCTGTGATGCAAGACAAATGTCAGACTTGATCTGACCATTAAAGTGTTATCGTATCGTATTATCGTATGGTGTTACCCAGCTCCAGCTCCTTGGTGGTGGGGGCCAGCAGGCAGATCATGTTGGGCGGCTGCTTGGCGCTCAGACGCTCCCTCTGAGCTTCCTGTAGGTCACGCAGGAGCTTTGTAGTCTCGTCCAGTTTCTCCTGGAAGTGCCGGGCCTCTGAGGGAGAAAGGCGACACACAGTTAGTTAATACTTCCTCTGGGCTCCTCTGATTACCGTGTGGTGAATTCCCCCCTGTGCTACAAAACATCCATTATGTCCTAATCCTCAAATATCTCACGGATACATCAACATCTGAGAGGGCAGAGGGGGAGGGTAGACTTTTGATGGGCTTTTAGGAAGATCTGAGAGGAGACATAATGGCTCAGATAACGGCTGCCTACCTCAATGGAAACGCCATTTACAGTGTAATTATGAATCTCTCTGCTCCTATTGAGACGCAGCCAGGGAATGGGCTGATAGATCGTGTGTGTGTGTGTGTGTGTGTGTGTGTTATTAGTTCAGTTGTATAGGTTTTCTGAGTCTGAACTGGAAAACGCTACGAGCAATTTGACGAGTGCATATTAATTTCACATCTGGTTCCCACATGTATCCCCATCAACGTGGCAGGTTTAAACTCATATTCAAGCAAAAGATGATGAGAATATATGAATAGTTTAAGTCAAAGAACAATGGGAAACATACTCTAAGTCTAATGCCTGCTTTTCAAATGTGTTGCTGAAGTGAAGTTTAAACAATAAAAGCATTAGTAAAGTCTCTCTTTATTGTCTGTTTGCAGCAGCAGCACACAATGAGCACATTCAGGAGGACTGGGAATAACTGACTGAAGTTAAGGTTATTTATGGGAACACAGAGACTCAAGGGGGAAAAATAATGAGTGTTTTAGCTAGACTAGCTTGATTGGATTGTTCAATTAAATCTGATGACTAAAAACAAGATTTGTGAAAGTTAATATAAGACTTACATGCCCAAACTTTACAATGAGGTTAATTCAATGTGGTAAAAACTAAGGACATACGAGAAAGGAGCGCGGTTTAAGCGTGCCGTGCCCGGCCCGTTTTTGGTTGCGTTTCCACTTGGCGTAGTTCCGGTGTAGGTAGCATATCTGCACGGCCTACCAGATTAGCACGGGCCCGTTACGCTTACTAATGACGTCACGCATTGGCTGTACGGCAACCCAAGAGGACATTTTACACGGCCAAATTCCGCAAAGAATATTAAAAAATAACAATCGACAGTGAATGTATGTTAGTGGAACTGTGTCAGGAAAGTGAAGTGAAATTAAGTAATGTTATTGAAGAACTGAAATGCATAAAATTGAAAGTTAATATGTATCATATCTCTCCGAAATATGGCCGTAGACTTTACTGATGATTTAAAATGTATTGAAACTCCAGACTCAACGTAAGAGCTTGTGCCTCTTCGGGGGGTGCTAACATTTAAACATAAACTTTATTTTTTACTTTCTCCGTCTTTATGATATCAGATACCGTCATGTTGTTTCCATAGCAACAACAACTTCCTGTCAACAGCTCCTGTTTCACCTGCTTAATACAGTTATCATCACTGCTACTGTGGTCACATCGGGGACCCGTAACATTTACAATAGTTGAGATGTGAAGGGAGTTTTTTTGTCTGTGTTCTGGGTTCCTGCAGTTTTTTGAACAGACGTAAGTACACGCGTTCAGAGGATGAACGTGTGTACTGTCTGTGGGAGTTTACGCTGTTGACAGGAAGTTGTTGTTGCTATGGAAACACCAGATACCATTTCGTCTTTGGTCTCCATTGGCCAGCAGCGCGGGTGAGTCATCTAGTGTATATATATATATATATATATATATATATATATATATATATATATATATATATATCTATGCCTACACCGGCTAGCGGGTACTTTTTCACAGTTTCTCTGGCCCTCCAAAATCGAGGTTCTTTCCGGGCTGAGTATGCTAAACTAGTGAGAGAATCGCTGGCAACTACAACAAAATGAATATATTTGACCATGATTGTGATTGTAATAAACGTTTCAAAATGATGCCGAAGTAACAACATACTGATACCGGTTAGTGAAAACTATGAATTAATGCTTTGACAAGTCTGCAGACAGACGGCAGGCGAAAAACCTTTTAAAATGCGTGTTTTTCTAAATGGAGATCGGCTAAGCTAACGTTGTAGCTCAGACCATCCACACTCACAACAACGGCCTATACAGACATAAATAAACCAGCGACTGTATTCGCCATGACACAGACAGTCTGTAGTTTGTACTTGTTTAACTTTTGTCTAGTTTCTGAACAGATATGAGGTGCTGTGAGCTCTGAGTGCTAACAGCTAATGCTGGTTTTGTGGTTCGCATTGAAGATGACGTCACAGCTCCGTCTACACTGCGTTACTATAGTTACTGCCCCAGCTACTAAAATGTAATGGAAACGAAGCATAAAGCGAGCCTGGCCTAACAAGGCCTAACTATAGGCAAGGCAAGGCAAGGCAAGTTTATTTATATAGCACTTTTCAACACAATGCAATTCAAAGTGCTTTACAAAAAATGAAAGAGATTAAGAAAATGGCATTTAAAATCAGTCATTAAAAAGAAAAGCTAATAAAATAAACATTAAAAGAAAAAATACATGGATAAAAGTTACAGTGCAGTCTAAGATATGAATAGTTCAATTAAAAGCAGCGACAAAAAGAAAAGTCTTCAACCTGGATTTAAAAGTAGTCAGAGTTGCAGCGGACCTGCAGGTTTCTGGGAGTTTGTTCCAGATATTTGGAGCATGATAACTGAACGCTGCTTTACCATGTTTAGTTCTGACTCTGGGGACAGAAAGCTGACCAGTCCCTGAAGACCTGAGAGATCTGGATGGTTCATAATTTAGCAGGAGGTCAGAAATGTATTTTGGGCCTAAACCATTCAGTGCTTTATAAACCAGCAGCAGTATTTTGAAATCTATTCTTTGACACACAGGAAGCCAGTGTAAAGACTTCAGAACTGGAGTGATGTGATCCACTTTCTTAGTGTTAGTGAGGACTCGAGCAGCGGCGTTCTGAATCAGCTGAAGCTTCCTAATAGATGTTTTAGTGAGACCTGTGAAGACACCATTGCAGTAGTCGAGTCTACTGAAGATAAAAGCATGGACACGTTTTTCCAAATCCTGCTGTGACATTAGTCTTTTAATCCTAGATATATTCTTTAGGTGATAGTAGGCTGATTTAGTAACTGTTTTAATGTGACTGTTGAAACTCAGGTCAGAGTCCATGACTACACCTAGATTTCTGGCTTATCTGTTGTTTTGAACATTGCAGACTGAAGCTCAGCGCTAACTTTTATACATTCTGACTTGGCTCCAAAAACCATTACCTCAGTTTTATCTTTGTTTAATTGGAGAAAGTTCTGACACATCCAGTCATTGATTTGTTCAATGCACTTACTCAGTGTTTGAATTGGAGCATAGTCTCCTGGAGAAATTGTCACGTAAATGTGTGTGTCATCTGCATAGCTATGGTAACTTATTTTGTTGTTCTTCATTATCTGAGCCAGTGGTAGCATGTAGATGTTAAAGAGAAGAGGCCCCAAGATGGAGCCTTGAGGAACCCCACATGTCATATTTGTCAACTCAGATGTGTATTTACCTATAGAAACAAAGTTGTTTCTGTCCTTTAAGTAGGATTCAAACCAATTCAGAACTGTTTCCGAAAGTCCCACCCAGTTTTCCAGTCGGTCGAGTAATATGTTGTGGTCAACAGTGTCAAACGCAGCACTGAGATCTAATAATACTAACACTGAAGTTTCTGTGGAAAAATACCTGAGTGAAGAGATTTGTTTACTATATGAAGTAGATCTGAGGCCATGCAAGGCAAAACATCTTTGAAAAATCCTGTTGGAATAATATCAAGGCAGCAGGAGGAGGATTTCAGAAGTTGAATATTGTCCTCTAGGTTTTTATCATTAATCTGATGGAATTGTGTCATGGTGTTTGAATTGATGTTAGGTGGACATAGGGACAACACATTTGCTGTTCCTGATGCAGAGGCTTGTCTGATTTTCTGAATTTTGTCAGTGAAAAAGGCAAAATCATTGTACGCCCTGGTGGATAGAAATTCAGAGGCTACTGACACTGGGGGGTTAGTTAGTCTGTCGACGGTAGCAAACAAGGCACGTGCGTTGTTTTTGTTTTTGGTAATGATGTCAGAGAAGAATGATTGTCGTGCGTTTTTCAATTCCAAATTATAAAGGCCAAGACTCTCTTTATAGATTTCAAAGTGAACCTGGAGATTTGTTTTTCGCCACCTGCGTTCAGCTTTTCGACATTCTCTTTTCTCTGTTCTCACGCTCATGGCCTTTCTCCATGGAGATATTTTCTTGCCAGACACTTCCTTTACCTTAGTTGGAGCAATGGCATCTATAACATTTTTCATTTTTGTATTAAAAAAATGATCTACTAGCTCATTTACTGAGATGTTAGCAGGGGCAAGTGTGGTAGAAAAATTCTGAGTAAACATTTCCCTAGTATTTTCAGTTAAATATCGCTTTGTGGTTACCTCTTTTTGAACATTTTTGTGAACAGAAATAGAGCTCTCAAAGAAAACACAGGAATGGTCAGAGAGTGCAACATCAGTCACCACAACCTTAGAGATATTCAGACCCTTTGAGATAATTAAGTCCAGAGTGTGCCCCTTATTGTGCGTGGGCTCCGTCACATGCTGAGTCAGTCCATAGCTATCAAGAACACAAAACAGTTCTTTTGCCCCTCTGTCCTGGGGGTTGTCAACATGGATGTTAAAATCACCAACAATGACTAGACGGTCAAAGTCAATACACACTATAGACAACCGTTCAGTAAAGTCATCAAAAAAGCTTGCACAGTATTTGGGTGGTCTATAGATATTTAGGAACAGAGCTCGAGAGGAGCATTTCAGCTGAAGGGCCACATATTCAAAAGAATCAAAGTTTCCATACGATGTCTTCCTGCATTGAAGGGAATCATTGAACAGAATAGCAACTCCACCCCCTCTCTTATGCATTCTTTCCTGACTCATAAAACTAAAGTTGGGAGGGGTTGATTCGATAAGAACAGCTGCACTGTTATTTTATTCAATCCAAGTTTCTGTTAAAAACATAAAATCGAGATTGTGCTCAGTGATAAAATCATTGATTAAAAATGTTTTTCCTGCCAAAGACCTGACATTTAATAAAGCTAGTTTAAGTTCATTAAACACACTATCAGTCATGTTTTTTGTAACAAGCTGTGGCTGACATGGAATCACTGCTAAATTAGATAAACTCACACAAACGTTTGAGCGCTTCCTGTTTCTATGATTCACCGCTCTTAATCTATTACCTATCAACACAGATATCGGCAAAGCTACTGGCAGGCAGGGCCCCGACATGTCCTGGAAAGAGTTGAGAGTGCCATACGCCCTTGAGCCTGGACCCATCACATATCAGTAAGAGTTTGTTGTGTTTTGTACACACACATCCTTATCAGGCTTCGGAGACTGCAGATGCCCCCTCGAAGGGAGGGGAGGTGGTTGACGTAGGCACGGTGATGGAGACGGGCGATGGAGTAACTATACCGTACTAAGCCGTGCGAGGCCCTGCAGTGGAAATGGGCCATTAATAAAGTCTCAATAAAATGAAACAGCTGGGGAAATAAACACTACAGCAGATCAAACCCAGAAAATTCATCAAGTTATTTTTCTTTGTTTTTAAGAAGGAGAAAATGTTTAAATGTGTGCTTCCAGCTGCTTTAATGTGAATATGTTCTGGTTTCTTTACTCTTCTCAAGAAAATAAACAGAATATCTATGAGTTGTGGAAAAGACAAGACCTTTGAGAATGTCCACTCCGCACTGAATCACAGATTTACCCGTCAGTTCAGTCAGACAACTCACGTGTTTCTTAATGTTTATTATAAGCAGCATATAGTTTGAGTTTGGCGTCTAGGCTCGGGCCTCATCACTCCACAGATTTACAAAGAACATTGAGTGATGATTAGATAACTATCCCCCGAGCCTACAGGTGGAGCTGGGTTGGTGGTGGGGGGGCAGGCGAGCAGCAGCGACGTGAAACACAGCAGCAGGAACATGAACGCAGCCATAGCAAGTGAACACAGCAGCAGCAGCAGCAGCATTAAGGAGGCAGAGGCAGGAAGACCTGGCAGCTTCAATAGAGCGGCATGTTTAGGAGAAAGTGATTGGTTGGTTGGTAAGAGGGACGAGGTGCGTCACGTGTTCATGTATCATTGGTGCTCGAGTTGACTGCCTGAACTCGCTCGCAGGCTTTGCCCCATTTATCGGACTTTAAATAGACATGTGTAGCCCAACTTTAAACGCATGGATGGATGTTACAATGGATATTTACAAAATGGAGAGGATAACATTATCTGTCAAACTATTTGTGTCATGACGGAGAAAGTGGACTGATTTACAAACGTATGATTTGACTGTGAAGTCCTGGGGCCTCATTTATAACGCCGTGCGTAGGATTCACGTGGGAAGGTTGCTTACGTAGTAGAAATCCAAAAAATAGGTACAGAAATTTTCCGATTCACCAAACATTGCATACCGGCGAGGAAAGTGCGTACAGCACTTCCTACGCCGGTTTCCCTTTATAAATCACAATCGACTGGAAATGCGGTGCAGCTTTTGCGGGCTTCACGTAACGCCCATATTTGCCTATAAATAGTCAAAGAAACGCCCATTCATTCATTCTGACTGACTTTATGAAGAAGATCGCAGGAAATGACGACAGAACAGCTAACTTAAAGACATCTCACACCGTGTCAGATTTGGGTTATTTTGGGGAGGTGGAGATAAATCATATTGTTTGGTGGATGCAGTTTGAACCAGAGTCGCAGCATGGAGGTCGGATCGTCACCAAAATAAATAAATAAATGGCCCGAAAAAGGTTCATGATAAAAACAATACACATAGCCTTCCTCAGGCAGTGTGTTTGTACCGGGGACAGGAGACCCCCCCTTGATGAGAGACTGTAAGACATGATCGGGGAATCCCTCCGGAGTGGAGTCATGACAACTGGATCTGAATTATGTTTTCGTATTTGGTGGTTAGTGTCCCAGCTGTCGATCAGCTGTGCACAGCGTCTCCACTGCAGCAACTCTATATCCACCAGTTAAAGGAAATACAACTAATGTGTTGTGTTATATTAGCTGTACAATTTACCACATGGTGTTCTTAGCTTCCATACCTCCTGTGTTTTATGAGCGACTTATCAAGTCTTAGCAAACGGCATAAAACATGATTAAACATGGTAGTATATAAAACCATGGTCGTATAACCTATAGAAATACAAAACCGCATCATTTATGAGAAAACATTTCATAACATTAACACAACATACTCGCGGTGGTTTTAAATAACATATCCGTATTTATTTATTTCTCCAAGTTATGTGTTTGTGTGCACTGAGGAGTCTCAAACAGGCGTTTGTTTAATCATTTTAAGATTGGCTTTAATCAATGTTTGAAAATGAATTCTTCATATATGATAAATGAGAGGTAACATTTTATTGATGGTATTATTTCCACATATTTCTCTCCATTCTTCCTTCTGCCAACGGTGTCGCAGTTTCTCGTCTCTCCCGTTGCTGTGCTTAGTGCGTACGCATGGGTTAGAGTTTGCGTGGAGGACCGCACGTTTTCCCGTCAAGTTAGTATTTTATAAAATCGCATAATTGCGTAGAAACTGGCGTACGCCATTTTTTGAGCGTATATCCCTTTATAAATGAGGCCCCTGATCACTCCCTAATGTTCGTATTGTTCGTACATTTTTACTGTTTTTATGTTAACGCATTTGGGACAGACAAACTTAAGATGTATAATTACTATGTCTTGAAAAAAACACTAATTGTTTGCTGCCACAAAAAAAAAATAGCCATGTAAGTGTTTTTACCCCCAGAGAGCCGCTCAGCTGTGGGGAGCAGGAAGTCCAGCCGGCTGCAGTCGGGTGTTACGGGATCAGCTTCCTACGAGACGTGACGAGGGAGAGGGGGGGGGGAGGGAGAGACATCATGTTTAGTCAGGTTAGGAAAATGCATTCCTCACTAGACAGCTGACGCTTCAAGGGCAACATCCAGGCCTTTTGAAACCCCTTCAGTCACGCTGCTTCCTCACCCCGATAGAATGAAACCTAATGAAAAGCTGCAGCAGCAGGCAGGGGATGAGAGGGAGCTGGAGGGCGGCCAAGAGCAGCAAACAGCCGGACAGAGGGTTTCTGTACGGCTGACGGAGAGAGGGGGGGGGTTTCTGTAAGGCTGACCGAGGGGCTTGTGCTTAGGTTTCTTCAGCTGCTCTGAGGAGCGATTCAGCCGCGCAGCCAGCGGGCAGAGAAAGAAAACACGGCCTCTCCAGATTCTCCTACAGCGAGCATCACGTTTCAAGGCTTTTATTGTCATGTGTGCATAGCTACAGTGTAGATATATCAATGACGATCTTAGGTCACAGGCTCCTCCAACAGAGCAACACAATAAAACAGATCAAATAGTGCAAGTAAATACAATAGAATAGAAACAGTGCAGAATAGTCTATATACAGTAATTGATATATATAAGTTGCAAACAGATGTTCTGGATGTTCTTTCAAAAGTTCAGGTGTTTATCATTCTTATGGCCTGTGGGAGGAAACTGTCTCTGAGTCTGGTGGTTTCAGACCTCATGCTGCGGTAGCGCCTGGGTTTCAGAGGGAAATGTTCTTTCCATGCATGCACAGATCGCCGCTAAAGGCCAGCCCCTGCTATGTTGACACAGCTGGTTGACGTAGCAACCGTCTGCAGAGGCCGTCTTTAATGACAAAACGAAATTTCCACACGTGAGGCGTGAACACGCGCTGCAGGATCTGCTCTTGAACATCCCGTCCAGCAGGGAGGGTTTTACGTTACACACAGATATCTCTCATTGTGAACTGGATGTCTTTTTCCATGTGCAGTGGGACACACAGTACAGGAGGGGATATCACTCAGGGAAGGTTTTAATATCTCACCTTCATGTCAACCTTGTTCTCTGGGGTCTTTGGTGTCTCCTCCACCTGCTGGACGGGCGGAAAACAAAACTTATTTAGTCATTCGATTGTCTTAGATTTCTTTCCTTTGCTTTACATTTGGATGAGAGCTGCAACAATTCTATGTATTTCAATAATGGACTATTCTTAACCCTTAGAGGCAAGTGGGTCTTTTTGAACCCGGTGAGGGAGGTGGTTTTCTTGAAATATCTTTGTAATTAAAAGATTTTATCATTTCATATTCCAGCTATTCCTCAAAAAACCTGTTTTGGATATCATGCCATTCACATTTTAAATTTAAATGTTATACATTTTAAGAAATTGTAGTTTTTGTATTTCTACCCCAAGCTTCCATAAGTGGGTCAAAAATGACCCGCATGCATTTCCTCTGGGAACCTTTGATTCTTATCACCTGTGGCTGTCAGGAATACATTCACTGTGGACCACACAGACGACATCACAAGTGACACCTCTCAGGAAGATTATTTTACACAGCAAGATCTGATACCTGTCAGTATTATAATAATAATAATAATAATAATGCATTATATCTTTATAGGGCTTTTCAAAGACTCAAAATCGCTGGGTGGGCTATGATGAGTAGACAAGAGGAGAAGAGATGAGTTTTGAAAAGGGGCTGGAATACTGTGAGGGTCTCAGAATAGCAGAGATATTTGCATCAATATTTCAAAACGGTTTTTTTCAAAATGTAAAAAATAAAATAATAAATAGTGAAAAATTAAATATAAAATATTTAACAAAAATATTATACAAGTGATTTTTCTTAACCAAAATTGCATAAAAACACATTATTCATGCAATAGTGTCAGAAAATGCTGTTTTCAGGCCATCAATGATGAAGATATGCTGCTTTTCTCAGTTTGATATCATATTACATTAAATATCTTTGGGTAAAGCCTTTCAAAAGACATAAGCATGGACTTTGGGACACTGGGAAGGAATTTTTTTTAATATTATCTGACATTTAATTCACCAACAATGCATCGATTGATCTAGCAAATAATTGGTAGATGAATAGAAATAATTTATACAAATATTTAGCCTTCATTTGGATCAGTTGAGATGTAAGAGCATGAGCTTACTTGATTCTCCTTCAGGGATTTTGAATGCTCTCCGTTGGTCAGCGCATCCAGAAGATTGTCAGCCATTTTGTAAACGTACTCGTCTGATTTGGCCAGGAAGTCTTTCAAACTGCTAAAAACACACAGAGATAACATTTAATGCCATTGTTTTCAGCAAAAGTAGGTGGAAAAGAAAATGAGAATCATTTTCTTGGCCAACAATAATGAGAAGTCGATGTTGACACGGCTGACACTGTCAAAAACTGAACCTCCTGCACACTGTAAGAAAAACAGTCCAATACATAACAATAATAATGGCTTTTTAAAAGAAGAAAAATAATGGATTGTTGAACACTAACATCTGCAGGGTAATAATCCTGGAATGTGTCTGGTGACGTTCAGTCGTAAGTACTTTGCCGTACTTAGTTCCCAGCACTTTTAGTTCCCAGCACTTAGTACCCCCATGGAGCTAAGTACAGATCGCGTTCACACCGGAATAAGTTTCCTGAGGGAAGATTACGCAAAGGAAGCCGCTGACGTCACTTCTTCTTCTTCTGCTGCTTTGGGTTTACTGGCAGGCCGCAAACCACTTCACGGCGTATACTGCCACCCGAAGTCCCCGGAGTTGGGGACTGGCTTCAGTAGAAGCTGCTGGGACTCCCAGCAGCTTCTACTGAAGCCTTCCGAGTAAATCGCCAGAACGCCGACACCTCCTCATCTCCCATGTTTTTTTTTTGTGTTGCCATAAGTTATTCTCTCTCCGTTGGTGTGCGGGGCTAATGCTAATGCTAATAATGCTAATGCCAGCAAATACAATGGTGGCTTCACAAAACGTTACCGAGTTTTACGGGGCGTGGTTTGCAATCCGCTCAGCCAATTGGAAAATGGGAACTTTTTTCTCCCCAGGAAGTGAAGTGCCTGCTCTCTAGCAGGGACTGAAAAGGGGAGAAAGGTTCTCATGAACTAAGTTCTCTTTTTGGTGTGAACGCAAAATCCCAGGAACTATTGGAACTAAACGGGAAAAGTACTCCGGTGTGAAAGCGCCTAGTGTGAGTGCCACAGAGCTTCAGATTGTTTCGGGGGTCTTGCTGCACGTACCTGTCTGGACCCTGAGGGCCGGCCTCCTCTCCGAACAGCGAGCAGATCAGGTCCGAGTCATCTTTGCTGATGTTGGAGAAGCTGGAGTCGTAGGTCGGAGCGTAGGAGGTGTACGGCCCGTAGTTGACGTAGGACACTGGAGAGAGAGTTTGATATAAGCAGATTAATATGGGTCGGAGGAGAGGGGTCTGATATTAAGTATCTGAATATAGGTATTTTTTTACTGAAGGTCTGTATATATTGTTATGAAACTTGTTTTGAAACTTTTAATTGTTGATCTTTGTCATCTATGTTATCTTTGTCTTTATGACAAAGAAGATTATGTTGTAAGTCCTGAAGATTTACTGTCAAAATGCTGCTGTGTCAAAATAATTCCCCACTTGGCATAAGTAAAGTATCTATCTATCTGATATTAGAGATGTGCAGAAACAGCATGAGTAATGAATGACCTGGAGTGATCCTGTTCCTCTTGTCCTCCCTGAAGCCCTGCAGGGAGTTCATGCCGCTCTGCAGCCGGTTGGACATCATGCCCAGTTTCACAGGACAGAACCCAACATCTGGAAACAGGAACAAACACAATATTTAGCCAACTTTTATTCATTTATTCAAGATCTGCACGCTTAATATTTAGCAGATTCACACATTCAAACACAAACATTTACAAAGTCTAAACTCTTCACAGAGGAGTGAGGAGTGAGCAGATTAATAATTTAGATTGTGTGGATGTTTTTAATATGGTTGCATTCATTATTGAGTTTATGAAGTGACCCTGTAGTTTTAAACATTACTGGTTACGTTCTACGAACAATAAGTACTTGTTTTTATTTAAAATATCGCAAAACGTTAGAAAACTATATCAGTCTTTTGATGAATTTGTCTTTATAAGATATTTAAAAACATGTATTTAGTAATGAAAAAAGGTATCGATAAAGGACCAAGCGGATAAGGAGTATCAATAACAGCAGTATCAATACAATCCTAACAATACCCATCCCTACAATTAACCACCTGGAAAAATAGAGAAAATGTCACAAATAACGTTTAAATGTTCAAGGAGACGTCTTGAATTTACGACGGTCCTCGAAAATCCAAAGATATACATTTTACAATCATCAGAGGGGAAAACCAGCAAATACTCGCACATCAAAAGCTTTAAGTCACACGTGTCAAACTCGAGGCTCGGGGGCCAAATCAGGCCCGTGGTGGATTTCATTTCGGCCCGCAGGATAATCTCTAATCACTATTAGATCTGGCCCGCCGGTATATTGCACGCACACCTTCACTCCATCCTGAGGGTCTCCTCCGCTCAGAGGCTGACCCCAGACATTGATGACCTTGCACCCAAGATGAGATGCCAAGTATCTGAACTAGCATCACAGAGCAGCACACTGAGTTTTCATGGATGTTTCCTTCTGCACTTTTCTCTTGAGACAACAGGGCAGGTTTGGTTTTCTCTTTGAGGGAAATAGTTTTGTTGAAGCTGTTGTTGGCCTGTGGAGAAATGTACTCATAAGAAATGACTCTGGAAAAGCTGCAGATAGAGCCATAAGAAATGAATGCAACTGATTATTTAATGTTTAAAGTTGTTTTTATAGGCAATAATTTAAGCTTTGTTAGTTCCAGGTTTAATATGTGCAATAAGTTCATTTCAATACGTTTTGGATTAAACATTGAACCAGTCCGGCCCTCGACTAGAACCCATTTTTTTTATTTTGGCCCACTGTGTATTTGAGTTTGACCCCCCTGCTTTAAGTTATTGCTTTAAAGGAGTTTTATGGAAGTACATTTGACCTACCTCCTGCTGCCAGATCAGCTGAGTTGAGGACTGCCAGAGTGGTCGAGCCGTCCGTCTTCCGCCTCGCAAACTCCAACTACACAACCAATCAAATACAGGGCTCAATGGCACATCAACACCTATACTAATCACTTTTCAGTATAAGAAATGGCTGCGTTATTGTTGAACATTTGGGATGGACGTTGAGACATTTGTCCCCGTCACTAATTGACCACCATGATAAATAAGTTATGCTCTTTATGTCTAACAAGCTTAAATCCATGTTAGGCTAATAGAAAATAATTATCTCAACCGAGGGCTTTAAAATAACCTACTTTTCTTATTTCTCATATCATCTATTTGACAAAGGACTTGGAATAATGATATTGGTAATTTTGAGACAAAAAAGGACATTTAAAGCTCTTCCTCACATCGCTCTGCAGCACTCGGTTGGACAGCTTTCCTCCAGACTCCGTGATGACTTTGCGGATTTCCTCCAGTTCTTTCTCTGCCTTTGCCGCTTCGTCCTTGGAGTCCTTTTCCTTTCTGCAAATGAAACAAAATACAAATTCTAAGAGACGACACTTGAATGAAAATATTTATTAGGGCTGTCAGTCAGTCGCACATTTTTAATCTGTTCTAAATGTACCTTAGAGGAATATTTTTCATGTTTTTAATACTCTTATCAACATATGAGTGGACAAATGTACTTTATGCAAATGTTTGTTTATTATCATCACATAAGCATGAGACTGAAGTTCCCACTGAGGGGCAAAATAATGCGTTGTGCGTGAAGTGCAGTCGACACGTTGGATGCGATCCCAATTATCTAACGCAGCACCCCCTTCTGCGAGGCTCCACTAGCACCCCCCCCTCCCCCCCGCGAGCGAGCGGCAGGAGCGGGGCTGTCAGTGTCTGTGTGCTTGGCTTGCCGTTTAACACACCTTTTCTTGTGTCCATATATCTCTCGCTAGAATCTCCCATCAACAACAACCACAACAACGTCAAGCCTTTGCGCTCTGAAACTACGGGGCGGCCGAGGACAAATACAATTAAAAGAATTAGTGGCGTTAAAAATGTTTTGCGTTAACGCGTTATTAATAATATAAACTAATATTTATATTTTGTGGCGAAGTATTAAAAGCATGCACACTGCAGCAACATTTCTGCAGGGAGGAAACCTGTGTGGGTGTTTCTTTTCATTAAACCCTGACATTTTGCTTTCCTTCACCAGATAATTGAGTGCTTTGTTGATCTCATTATCTTTTGTTGTAATACAGAAAGAAGATGAATGAAAAGTCTCCTCGGATGTACTTCTGACAGTGAGTCCTAACCAACATAACTCTAGCCGTCTTCAGGTGCCGTTACATCTCTCGGAAACAACAACACACCCGCTTTGAAAAGACGTCCAGCCTTGAGAGAAAACAAGACCGGGCGAGGCGTTCTTCACATTCTCAGCTTCACAGCGGAAAAAAGGATTCACTTTAGTGTCAGAGGACAACACGCTCTTGCAATTAATGTATTTACTTCACTTTTTCTTTTAAAATCGGATAGTCGCAGGCAAGCTGGAAACTGTAGTTTTGTTTCATATCAGAGAGAGCTTTCGGCAAATTCATGATTGATCTCTAACTCACACTGACTTTAAGATATCATGAAATATCAAAATTCTAGGGGGAAGTCAATCAATAGTCATAATTGTTATGGGCGTTGAAATCTGGGAACTCCTAGTGTAAGAGCAGATATGGTGAAGTGACTTTACTTATAGGGTAACATCTGATTTTGTGTTACACTGACTTCTGGTGACGACCGTTTTCTATTTGTTCCAGAATATAGCAATAGCTTTGCAGGTCACTTAAACAAAGCAGGCTGCAATGTAATCCTTTCAAGCAATGGTGCAACATCAATGTACATCCATTCAAAAAAGCTTGTTGTTGCCACTGATGAAAAACACATTCAAAGCGTCCGACAGCTTTATGGAAAGGATCCTTAACTGGCATTCAATGTTTGAACCCTTCACTTCAGTCGCTTTTCATTGAGATCATGATGAGTGTGTGGGAGAACAGAAGTTTGGTGTTTATCTAAACAATTTTCAGTGACATGGTAGAATTTTAAGCTGATTTTAACATGTGGAAGCGAGACGACAGAGTAAAACAGAGCAGATCAAGCTGGATGTAAAGAAAGATCTAGTATTTCTCTGTTCACTTTTTAAATAAAAATCGAAGCGCTGGTAAAAAAAATAAAAGGACTTCTTATTCAAATAATTTAACATAAACAACGCAAATTTGCCCATAAGAATAACATAGCAGCCTGCTTTACAGCCTAAGTAATATCACCCAATACGGAACCAGTTTTAAAATATTGTTGATCCAAAATACATCCATGTAGGAAAACACCAGTGTCCTTTCAGGAAACATGTAAAGCGGGTTAAAGCACCTGGGGGTCAGGGGTCTCTCGCTGGTGTTGGTGCTCGAGGCCCCCTCTCTGTTCTGGTCCATGTTGGCGCCCCCCCCCAGCTCCTTGGTGGTGCCTGGCTTTTCATCAGAAGGGTCGAGGCCGGACATGAACGTTATGCTCTGCTTCAGACTTTCCAGTCTTTCCTGTTCAAAAGAAAAGCAAATGTGTTTTCTTTTTCTCAGGAAGGAAAGAGAGAATAATTCAAGAAAGAGCCATTGCCTGATAAACCTGTTGGTACTAGTACTACCACCACCATTGAATTTAAATGTATCTCACTAGTTAACTAGTAAAGGGCAAAGGGTTCACTAGTTAACGTGTAGACATTTTGAGCCCCACTAGTTAACTAGTACGGTCAAAAGAAGCGTCAACTAGTTAACTAGTGAACCTTTTACCTTTACTAGTTAACTAGTGAGTGATTCTGGGTGCTACTAGTTAACTAGTGAGTGATTCTGGGTGCTACTAGTTAACTAGTGAGTGATTCTGGGTGCTACTAGTTAACTAGTGAGTGATTCTGGGTGCTACTAGTTAACTAGTTCTGCTTCTTTTTTGTAACTAGTTAACATGTCAGAGCTTTTGCAGCGCACTAGTTAACTGGTAAGACTTTTAGCGTCACTAGTACGGTCAGAGGGTCACTAGTTCATCAAAAAGCTTACAAGTTGGGACGTTGGTGCTACAAGTGCTGCTCCTGGCGTCACTAGTAAGGCTTATGTGCTAACAGTCGGACAAAAGTGCCACTAGTTGCTGAAAAAGAGTGACTAGTGCAATGTTTTATTTAACTAGTAAAGCAGAGTGCTAAACTAGTTTGACCATATATCTAACAAGTGAAATCAAAGAGCCAACTAGTGTAGGCAGCTGCCGTCTGATATCAAGGATATGGAATAAATACTCAAATGGCTTGCCACCACTACTACTACTACTCTTTGAGGATATCTGCTGCCCCCATCTGTTGCAGTATAGGAAAAGCAAAGTCATTTAACTTTTTTTCAGTGCATCATTTGAAGTTTAAGGAAATAACAACACTGTTACGCTATGTTAAACTAGTATATTAAATAGTAAAAGATAATGGGAACATTTAGACATGTACAGTTAATAGCATCTAGAAGAGGGAACTATTTTCTTTTTCAAAGGTCTTTCTATCGTTTCTGTTACTTGTTTGGTTTCACAGTATGTAAAGCTAACCAGTTTCACAATACACATTCCTACATGCGCTGTACTTGCTACATCCTACAGACATATATTACAGGGATACAGAAACAAAAAACTAGACAGCTTGACTCCAATCTCTTAGTGAAAACTGACATGAATCACCGACCGAGGACAAAAGAGATGTCAGGGTTCATGTTTTAATCATAATAAAATAAAAAGGACAAAGTTTCATACCTGGCTCAAGATCTTCATCCCAGAGTGCAACAGTTTCCGAGCTGCTCTGTGGAAAATTGTCTCTGGTTTGTTGTAAATCATGGCGTTTTCACACATAATCTTGAAATCCACCTGCACAACACATCAAAGACATGACAAGAAAACAGCTTTTGTGAGTTTATTTAATCAATATATTGTTGGGAATTTTGTATTTCTTCTTAAATTGTACTCCGTGTGCATGTGCTCTCATTTTGACCTTCATCGACATAAGCAACATCTACTTGGTGGCAATTATTTTTACAAAGCTTTACATGAACACATTTCAATCCATTTTTATTACATTACATTGCATTTAGCTGACGCTTTTGTCCAAAGCGACTATTTAATAATGCCCACCTCATGTTGTGTGTGCGTGTGTGTGACTTGGTTAGGCATGTGTTGGTTAAGGTTACGGTTAGGATAAGTCTCCAGGAAATGCATGTAAGTCAATGTAATGTCCCCTGAAGTGATGTATACATGGTGTGTGTGTGTGTGTGTGTGTGTGTTTATATAATTAGCATTCAGTGATACAACAGTGTGCAATAAAGACAGATACCTTAATTTCATCCAAAGACTGATAGTACTCCTTCTTTACTTTTTCCTTTATTGTACTGAAGTCCATCGGCCGTTTGATAATTACAGAGTAGCCAGGAGCGACGAGGTCCGTCACCGGAAACGAGAAGAATGCACTGGGATCTTTCCTACAGAGAAAAAACACAAACGTACATTATTTATTTCCTGGAAGTGGGGGCTAATGATTAGTAAAATAATCACAAGCACACAATAATCTCATATTAACAAATGATCAATGCTGTACCTTTGGAGCTGCCTGATGAGCTGGTTCAAAGCTTCCTGCAGAGGAGTTTGTTCCTTTTCTACAAGGAAGAATAATAATGATTAATGGAAAGCTTGTCAGGGAAAATATAGTTGACAAACTTTGAACAAGAGGAAATGAGAGATACCTTCCAGTTTATCCAGCTCTGAACGTATAGGAGTTCTGCTCCGTTCATCATCTCCATCTGTTTCCTGTCCTTTCTTCTTCTTTGTCATCTAATATTGTCAAAACATACATTGAATCAAACATGCGTACAATCCATAACAACTCCTTTAAGAGGCTTAACACCATATACTGTCCCATCTAGATGAGGGGCTTATGATCTTTGGACGCCTTACCTTTTTCTTTACTTTGGTGTCCTCTGGTGAGCCAAAGCTCTTATCTTTATCCTTCTTCTTTTTCTTCTTCTTGTCTTTGGGTTTTTCAAAGTCGGACGCCGGGTCGTCATAAAAAGTGTCCCGACTCGAGCTACCTGTCGTCACTTCGTTCCCAGAGACTTTCAACACCAGCTTCAGTGGTCTCTCTCCATACTCTGCAGATAAAGTCAACAACACAAGATCTCAGACTGACAGAATCAGTAACAATGTTTTAATCATTCATCAGCTGAACTTTAAAGACAAATGTGTTTATGCGAGGGTATCAAATAATTTCCAACGTGCCTTTCATTTGTCCATTTATCCTCTGCAGGCTGGCAGGTCAAAGACCAACAGAAAGTTGTATCCCACATGATATAATACTGTTGAGCCCTGTGCCTTCACATACCATTCTACTGTTTGCATTTCACATATTTATGTATCAGATCAATAAGCAGTATTTTATTCTTGTACGTATGTATTTAATTTAACATTCTGTTTTCAGCCCATGTTATTCTATTTTAAATCGATATAGTTGACTTTGCACTTGCATTAACCTGCACAATGGTCACTTGCAACATTCTCTTGCATTATTTTATTTTCTGTTTTATTTATTTTATATATGTATGTTGCATTGTTGAAGGAGCCTGGGATTTAGGATTTTCGTTACCATAACTACACTATAGCTACTGTGCATATGATGATAAAACCTATAAATCTTGTCTTAATTATCCCAATGCAGTCTGGAAATGTAAAGCCCACCGCACTCTGTTTTGAAATTGACTTAATAAATACTGATAATATTACCATCCTTGCTTAATTAAGACCAAAAAAGCATCAACTGTTTATCTGTTGACAGCTAAGAGATGCTAGGAACAATAGCCGCTAACAGCTAGCTTCCTTCGCAGACATTGTAGTGACGCTGCAGCTACAGCTCACTTTATTTTATAATCTTAAATCACCTGCTTTGTATTTATACTCAAAGTGTTGCACGTTGAATAAGACACGTGGTAAGTAAACATGTAAATAAGCCTGGTAGCATGTTAGTTCATCAGCTTAGTGCTAATGATCGAGCTAACACGGCTAACAAGCGCGGAATTAGATCTCCCAGTTGATGTATTTAGAAACAAATCAAGAGATGGTAAAAGCAGTAAAATGTTAAAAAGATGTGTGAATTACTTACCTTCATATCCGTGTTTCTCGGACTTGTGCTTTTTGTGCTTCTTGCCCATTGTTTGTATTATGATCACCGGCTGCTTCTCTCTGTGGTGGCGGAAGCTCTGCAGATCGATGCAGGTCGGCAGCGCCCCCTGCCGGCGAGGAGGGGAAAACCACCCACCGTCGGCAGGGGGCGCTGTAAACTCAGTATTAAACTTCAAGGACAAAGCCATGCAACACTTTTCCCTCCAGATTGAACTGTCACTCAGTCTGCATTATGAATCATGTAGCCTACTGCAAAGATTGGACACTGAATTGAACATATTTGTAAAGACGTCCTGCTGGTATTTCAATTATAGGGTTGTTGAAGAAGTATTCAGACAATGCAAACATAATCTGCTACAAGTACAAATCCTGCATTCAAGATTTGATTTAAGTAAAAGTTCAACATTATTAGCATCAGAATATACTTAAAGTACCAAAAGTTAAAGTACTCATTCTGCAGATGAGCTAATTTCAGGGTAATGTATGTTTTATGTTTTGATTATAATTATTGATGTATTAGTGTCTTAAACGCTGGTTTTAAGTCTTCTTTAGTATGACATGTTGTTCATTTTGTGAATTATGGTCCAATTTAGAGTTTAGTAGACTTCAATTTTAGTTTTCAGTTCATGAAAGTCAAGTAAGTCAGTATTCAGTTGCACATTGCGCCACCCTTTCTTATCTCTCGTGAAAAAGATGGCAAAAGCCACTCGCCAAACTCGATGCTACACAGCGCTAGGCGGTACAATGAAGGCCTGGTGGCTCCATCCACCTCCTTTAGTCAATGGTTGGACTGGAATCAAATATGGGATTGAGACTTGTATAAATAAACCAGAATAAAAGAGGAGACAGATGACACTTGCTTATGGTTGGGCTCCATAGGACACCATACAGTCTGCAGAGCTGTTATGCTCTGTTAAATCGGCACATATTGTACCGTCTGATGAATGACAGATGTTTTATTCATGGAGATAGTGTGCATTCTTCGAAGCACATTCCAGGTTTTATGAAGAAGGTACAGGATGGGGGCTGAACGTTTGAAAAGAATGAAGATTGACTGAAACCACAATTTCAGTCATTCCTGCCTTCAGATGAAGAGGTGATTCTGACACCCTGTTGATGTTTGAGACTCCTATCCAAGCAAACCCATCCCCAACAAATGACCTCCTGTTATGTGTTACGAAACACTAGCTCCATCGTACAATCTCTGCATACCTGTTTGACGACTAGCTTATGGAGAAAGCTTTAATTACGAGGAATAAAGAGTCTTGACCCTACACATCTTTATGCAAACAAATACAACAAACAAAGAAAGGCCTTCAAAATTAGAAATATATTGACTGATTTATTATGTTTAATGGATTCTTTAACACATCCAACAAATATGGAACATCTTTCACTCGTTATTCTCCTTTTTGCTCAACTTTTGGTCTCTACCAACTCCAGAAAAACTACAGTTGTTTGGTAACTGTGTCTGTCTGACGTTTGATGCTGGCTTATCAGAAAAGGATTCTGATCTTGCAATACTTTTGGAGAAGGATCATTTTCTACATCTGAGACTGTGGGCCTCTCCTCAGACAAAGCTTGGAAAAGCCAACTACTTAATAGTTACCTTTTGTAGTAATTCCTCCATCATAATTACATCATATACATGAAAAAGGTCTGTCATATAAGGCACTTATGAGTTTGTGACTCTGGGAAAGTGGTAAAAACAACAATAAAGTTCCCCAAAACTACTGTGTCTCTTAACTCCCCTTTTTAACTGAATCCCACATCTTCATCTCCATGTGAACTTCTACAATTAAAGTACCAACTAATGTAATATTTATTTTTACTTCCATCCCCTGAAGCTGTTTTGAACCAACCGGCCCGCTGTCCACTTTGAAAAACGCTGTAGTCTTTTGTAGCACAATTAGTAACATAATTGGAGTAGGTGAAGTGGTGTATTTATTATTACCACTTGATGGCGCCAAAGTAAAACCTTTTTAAATCCTACACATTACTTTAAACTGAGTGACTTCAGTTTCCAAGGAGGAACAAATCCCCTCAAGTCAAGCATACTTTTACACACTAATCATCTTGAAAACCTTGTCTAGAAAGAGTGACTTGGGAGGAAAATAACAGGTGAACAAGCCTCATTACAGGCAAGTTATGATAGTGATCATTGCAGCGGTCAAAAGCTCAGTTAAATGTCCTGATGGGCTGCCTAGTACCGATAAAGGAGGGATATGTTGGTGGGATATACATGAGCCCTGTTCAGGCCCACTGCAGCCCCAGAGAGGCTGTGGCATCCATCTGCTTCAACCCAGCTGTGAAACAGCACACGCGTTGGAAGTCCACGGATTAAAAGGAGATCAGTTACACCAAACAGGGCTAAATGGCAGATGTTGTGAATTTCATTATCCTCTGTCACAACAGAGGCTAAAGGGACCCAGAGACTGATTCCACATGAAAGCTGCATCCCAGCAGAACCATGGGAAACTGCTTCCCACTCTGCGGAGGGCATGGAGCTCGGATGTTTGGTCTCACCACACACACACAACAAAAATACAAACAGGCATACAAGGTCAGGCTTTGAAAGGTTTATCTGTCTTGCACATGGTTCGACTGAACCGAAATTGGAGATTACACATGTGACCCTGAGCCACAGCACTACAGATATTTGACATCTTCTAAAGGGGAAAAAACGAACTTTTTACAAGTTGTTCTCATACATTTTGGTATCTGGAGATCCTTCCAACCCACCAAACCATTTAGGGTTTTGTGGGTCAGAAAACATGAATTTCAACAAACCATTCAGATTTGGCTCCACTTCCTATGTCACATGGCACTGGCTGAATCATATACCGCCCCTCATCTGAGTCAGCGGTTCCCAACCTGGGGTACGGGTATCCCTAGAGGTACTTGAGGATATTGCAGGGGGTACGTAGAAGGATTAGGGATTGCAATATATTTCCACACAAAAAAACATTTCAAATGTCATTATCCTGGTGCTCTCCCCCAGAACTATCACATCTTATGAAAGAAAAGCCCGCTCAAGTCTTTCATTAAAAGCTCTAGTTTTAACAAAAGATGTTGAAACCCCTAAAAGTGAGTCTTACAATTATTTATTTTCGCTGACAATAAGTGTAAATGTCAAGTTTAAATACATGTGTATTAAGGGTGAGTTATACAAGTGGTTTTCAAGGAGCAGTTGGGTTAAATACGGTTACAAAGGGTTTAACACAGGAAAAGTGGATGAATCCAATGTAGGTGAATCATCACAGATAAGTGAGGGGGTTCTTATAGAACGGCGACCAGCTAAAGGGACAGCACACGAGACAACAAAGGTTGGGAACCACTGGTCTAAGATCTCCACCCATGACTTGAGAACTATCTTTGAAGGTGCACCGTATATTATATATTTTCAAAGGAGTCTGGGCTTTTAAGGGATTGAGGCTTCAAAAGACAGGCGGTGTCAGACAGAGGTTGACTTTGAAGCTCACTTTTACAAACCAGTAACTGTCTAACATCCTCACCGCCTCATCTTCTTCTTATTTTGCAATCGAAGTTTATTACAAAAAACTTTCAATCAGTTCTTAATCTCAAACATGTATTCTGTTCCACATATGGGGCGAAGCCTGCTGCGAGCTAGTTCAGGCAGTCAACTCGAGCACCAATCATACATTAACACGTGATGCACCTCGTCCCTCTTACAACCAACCAATCACTTTCTCCTAAACATGCCGCTCTATTGAAGCTGCCAGGTCTTCCTGCCTCTGCCTCGCTATGCTGCTGCTGTGTTCACTTGCTATTGCTGCGTTCATGTTCCTGCTGCTGTGTCTCACGTTGCTGCTGCTCGCCTGCCCCACCACCAACCCAGCTCCACCTGTAGGCTCGGGGGATAGTTATCATCACTCAATGTTCTTTGTAAATCTGTGGAGTGATGAGGCCCGAGCCTAGACGCCAAACTCAAACTATATGCTGCTTATAATAAACATATTTAGAAACACGTGAGTTGTCTCACTCAGGGGCGGTTCTAGGGGGGCCAGTGCCCCCCTAACACTGACCTGTGACCCCCCCTGTGGCCCCCCTAACAATGAAACGTTTTTTTTGTTGTTTTTTTAAATGTATATTTTCTGGTACTCGGTTTGCCAAAAACCGCAGGATTTTGTTGCTGTAATGTGAGATTGTGCAGACACCCTTATGTAAAGTAGAGATGTAACTGTTCATTGCCTTTATTTTTATATACATATGGTGTGAGTGCAAACATTGCACTATAACTTAAGCTGAAGCTAACAGTAATAACTATAAGATCTATCTGAAATAAATAAGTGTACTGAAACAAATACCAATAACTGTATTACATTGTTTTCTTATGCACAATTACTTCATACTGTCTAGTTCTCTTTTCGTCCTGCATTTATTGTGCCCCCCTCAGAAAATAACTGGCCCCCCAGTGGCCCCCCCAGTCAAATTGGTCTAGAACCGCCACTGGTCTCACTGAACAATATTTGTAATTGTTTTATTGACATTAGCACTGTTTCTCACACAGATTTTAAAGCTCTATCACTGTACGTCACTTTGGGTAATTCAAACGTAAAGCTTGGGACAAATGCAAATTGATAGCTTCGCTCCGTATGGATAGATATAAGAATATAGCGTGAAGTTTGGTCATAGAAGTATATTCTTTTCACTAGTAGTTGTCAGAGCGCTGTTCAGATATGACAGATGAAATGTTTGGGGTCATTACAACTGTCTACGCAGAACGGTTTTGAAGATGTAACCAGCCGTCACAAGTAAGTCAGGCAGAAACATCAAAGAGGAGAAGCCAATCATTCTGCCTCAGTGTTTTTCTCCCGCCTGCCACACTGTCATGGCAACATCTTTGAGCATCAATCACTCATCCCCGTCAAAGTGTTATGTGTATGGCAAACCTATTTTTATCTGCAACCAAAACACTTTGAATTTTTGGCTTTGATTATCAATCTTTACAGCTCGCCACTGTCTGTCTTCCAGAAGTTGCAGTCATGTTGTCCTCTGACGCCCCACCAGGTCTGTGGAGGAAAGTCTTGGCATTTACACAACTCTTACAAGCTTTAATTTAAAGAAGGACAGAAAATACTAGCCATGTTAGATCTTCTCACGGAAAGTGTGATGGAAACAAAGCCTACAGGATACACTAAAGTTATCATTCGTACATAGCTACAGTGTAGTTATGACAATGAACGTCTTAGGTCCCAGGCTCCTCCAACAGTGCAACATAATAAAACAGAAAAAATAGTGCAAGTAAATACATTAAAATAGAATAGAAGTAGTGCCAGAAGAGTCTATATTGTATACAAGTGATATATCATTTGTAAGTTGCAAACAGGTGCATGTTATGGATGTTCTTAGTTCAGGTGTTTTGCTGTTTATTTGGTCAATACAAAACTAGCTTGTTTTTTGGTGAATCTTTCCAGATCTTCAAAGACTTTGTAGTCGATGTAGTGGGAAAGTACCTCATTGACTACAGTCAGCACGGGCTATAGGGTCATCTTGACTAGTTTTATGGATGTGGTCTCCATTTGACCATGCTCATAGAAACAAAGCTTGCATTCCTGAGGCAATTCTCATTTTTCATGGCTCCACTTAAAATAAAAACAACAATAAGACATACGTGCTACTCTTGGCCCACAGGGGGCCATGTCTTTCCAGCTCGTCGCTATCTGTCTCTCTGTCTGTGTCTGTGCGCTCATGGAGCATCCTGTATCTTTCCCCCCCTTCTTCTTGACCCTCTTCTATCCCAGGTATGAAAGCCTCATCTCTCTCATCATCTGAGAGCTCAAATCTTAATCTCCCTTAACTATCTGGTACAGAAAATGTCTGCTTCAGTTCCGTCTCCTGCAACAATATTGAGTCATAAGGTCCATGAAGACGGTCCTGACGTCCACTAGAATGGACATTTATGAAAGAGCTGTTATTTGAAAACTTGAATTATTTAATTGCTTTCAAAACTAATTATATAGTTCCTCACATGTTAATAAACAAGAACATATATGATTTTCATGGTAAAAATTACAATTATTCAACAATATTTGACTTCTCCTCCTGCTTCTATACAATTTTGTTTTTCGTATGCCAGCCATTTTGGATGAAAAGAAAGAGGAACTTCCCAGCATGCAATTTTAACCAATGACATATCACTGGAAAGACCAGGATGTCCTCTGTACAGCACATTAGGGATTGATAGAGTAGCTCAAAAGAGTAAAAGGAGATGCATGTTAACAAAATGTCCACTACAGTGGACATTTTCAATGGGCTGGGTCCCAGGAGGGTATGCCATTGCCAGCAGAAACTGAAGCAAACTCAAACAATACATCTTTCTTGCATCACATGACTTTGCATTGATCATGTTCACAGTTGAATACTCAGAAATTCTTACTTATCCAGTATACATCATAATAAAGCACTTTATTATATATTCATATAGTGGATGCTGTCAGCAGGAAGTCACCCATACAAGTATGGACTATCGTTTTAGAGCCTCCATTTAGGCATTTTGGCCATTGCTGTCTTGGTTTTTTGGAACCAGAATTGACAGACGAAAGTCGAGCTCAGAACAAACGAACGCTCAACAATACATTTTTAAGGGCGAACATTTTACAATTAACTTCACGAACTGAAAACAGAGTGTGAGAGGGGTTTAAACGTGAAAAAAAGCAATACATAGAAAAAGCATACCTTGCTTTATGGTCTGTTTGTCAGTAAATAAACTATAATTTACGAAATTAACATCATGCTGTTTCGAAGAAGACTTGAAAATGCAATTAAAACCATTACCTCGTCAAGGGAATATTTACTGAGGGGACAAATCAAGTGAAAAGTAGATATTTTTTCTGAAAGACTTCTGACTTCTTGTTGCAAACATTGTATTTCAAAGAAGGCAGGTTTAGGCACTTCTGCATTTTTAACAATTTTCAGATCTGGAGGTTTCTGCATTACCCATTTTTACATCATATTGAATTGCATGTAAGTGTGTGATTTGGAACAGGGCCACAGCCTCCTCTGATCCATTACTGTAATCTATATTTCATTGGGCTTGCTTAATGTTTTTGTAGTATAAGGTCACCCTCTGCTTTATGGTACCTAATATATAATTCTGTTTAAACAAACTCCATTATAATGGAGGGTTGTTTAAGGAGGCTGGTCTGATGTGTGGCTCTACGGGGGGTGCTTGTTGGGAGTTGTCTGTGTGTACTTTCATGGAGCACATACACATCAAAAATCCTCACATGCATAAATGTGCAAGTTTGTGTTTGTGTGTGAGCATGTGTGACAGCCAGGCAAAGGCTGATTAATGTCGATCCGAGCCTCTGAAGACAGTGGTCCTGTGGTGGGAAAAATTCACAGGGGAGCCGTGTTAAAAGCCTTCGAGCTTAGTGACGATCCTCCGTCAGATCCTTGGCCGTTTGAAAAGTTCATATAAACTGAAAAACAGCCACTGGGAAATGGTTTTCGCAAACTCAATGAGAGTTTATCATCTCAACACAGGGAGAGGCACCGTTTGAGGTGCAAACGTGGTGCCTGTTATCTCTCTCTCCTTCAGAGGTTTATCAGGGAGCCCTCCTTCCCCCTCAACACCAACCTGGGTCCTTATAAACAAGGTATCTCAGCTGTCATCCTTCTTAGCCTATAGCCTCAACTCCTGTTTGAGACCTGCGGATGCTGAAACAGAAGAATTGTGAACTTCTATTAACTTTTCCCTTCAGGCTATTTTAGCAAACTGCCTGTTAGAAGAAGCCCTACGGTTGGAAAAGAGTGATTTATCCAATACAAAATGTAATTTCCTGCAATTATCTTGGTACAATTGAATTAGGTAACAAGTGGGTTACTTGTTTGTATCACTAAATTATCAATTAGTACAATATTAATATGTTTACAAGTACTTTACTAAAGTACAAGTTTGAGATACTTGTACTTTACTGTACTTGAGTATTTCCATTAATATAATCAAGTGTTAAATCAGACTTTAGTTCCACCTGGAGTTAATTCACAAGCTACCCTGCAGTATACAAAGTCATTCAGACTAGCTGCACCTTTACCAGCTTTGAGAACACTTTCATGATCAATCATTATAAAACATATCATATATATTATTCTGAGATGGTATATACTTTTACTTTTGGTGCTAATACTTTTGTACTTTTACTTGAGTAACCTAGCTTTTGGATGCAGGACTTTTACTTGTAACAGAGTATTCCTACACTCTGGTACTTCTACTTTTACTTCAGTACAAGATCTGAGTACTTCTCCCACTTCTGCACAAATCTAACCTCTGTCTTAATTGTTTGAATATACGTTTTGCTGGTAAACAGGTTTATGTTGGATGAAAGTAGCCTAAAGCCCCTTTCACACATTCACAAACCCTGGTTTCTGTTTTCTCTGTGTATAGTTATTTTTGTATGTATGTATTTACATGGGGAGTTGTGTAATTTACCATGACAGTGAATGCAACACAACTTTTAAGTAAACTTTAAAGTAGAAAATGTAGGCCTACAACAATATGGCAAGTTGTACTTCATGGAGTATGCTCAGAATTCGGAGAACAACACATGTAAACCAAACAACAATCTAAAAGACAAAACATCAAAAAAGCTAAAATCAAGAAAGAAACCTCAAGTTTCCTAGTTTCTGATTGGCTGAGGGGCGACAGGTGACACAAGATGGTGAACGCAGTTCGTTAGCATCTCACCTTGGCATAATCTTACCGATGGAGAGAAACCGCAGTAATTAAACACGTATACAAAGTGAAGTAAACGATGTTAATGCGCTTTACAGTGGCGAGAGGATCTCTTCAGTGACAACACACGACGGAAAACTGCTTTCCCATTGGTAAGGATCGTAAACCAGGCTCTTTGGGGTGAGTCCATGTTATCATTGATGTTCATAGCTTTAATTGAGCAGGTCTCCCTTGAAAAATAGATCAATGATCTCAATGGGATACACCTGGGTAAATAAAGGTTTGAAATGAAATGTTGTGGTCCATCTCACTACAGTACAGCCTCAACATGGCTTCCATCAAGTTTAAGTACATTTCCATCGTCTTTTATTTGCATTGTTTTGGTCCATTTTGTGTTTATTTCTCTTTAATGTTGGGTTTTTCAGTTGGTTAATTGAAGCTGGAAGGTTTATCGTGTCTCAAATGCACGTTTATGTGTAAATCAAGTAGACTCTCTGTGTGGAGTTCATATGAGAAAATGGTATAAGAGTCTTTCTCCTTGTTACACTTGGAGTTACTGGCTTTACTGTCCAATACAAGATCAATGCTGTTTATCTATTTTCATGTCTTCAGTATCTCCTGGCAAGGATGCTGACGTTTTGTTTGGGAGCTTCTCTTTTTAGCAAAATATCATGTACTGTATACAGCATTTAAATGCATATAGGGAGGCTTTGGCTCCGTGGATAGTGTGCTGGACTTCGAATCAGGGGGTAGCAAGTTCGAGTCCCACTGCAGTCAGCATGTCGTTGTGTCCCTGCGGTATAATGAGACAATAACAGGCTACAGATGCGGACACACACACACACACACACACACACACACACACACACACACACACACACACACACACATTTATATAAATATATATATACAATTTCAGAATCAAACAAGTATAAGAGCACTCTCATAATAACGTAACACAATCAGAGACTGGATATATCTCCCACTCTCTCTGGTCGCTGAAATGGGGAATTGAAATGACGGGCCAAAAGTTGTATTTACAGAAGTAAGCATAGGACACCAAACCAACTGAGACCCGTCTGTCTGCCGCATCTACACACTGGACCACACACACAGACCGTACCACACACACACCTACACACTGTACCACACACACCTACAGCTCCTACAGCATAATCAGGCTACAGCCGTTGTGTATTTTATTATGTGAAGCACTAAATGGTCGACTCTTTGTTTGTAGATATCTACTAAACTACAGCATAAAAATACAGAGAGTAATGTAGGCCTGTTATACTGAGCGATATATATTTTACACACTGCTCTGCTTTCTGCACGGACCTCACAGCTGTTCTCACTGTAAACATCGCATCGCAATGAAAGCAGTTACTAAAATAATATCCAGGGGATGCATGCAGAGCTGTCATTGGCTGAGATAAGTCCGGCCGTGCGTCACACCTCCACCGTTCCTGGAAATGGGTCCGCGGAGGAGCCGTGGAGGACCCATCAGTGTCTCCTCGGTTAGAGCTCCTCCAGAGAGCCTCCTCGACGCTCGATGCTCGGTCCTCGAAGTGCATTTAGAGAAATGAGATGTCCTTCAACATGGCGCGCAGAAATTCATTTCCGGGTCACTACCGGAGGACCGAGGAGTCGAGGAGGGGAAATATGAGTATTGAGAAACCTCTTTAGCCTGCAATACAGAGTAGCAAGGTCAGGTGCAGACACTGGAAGAATACAAAGAGTTATTCATGAACAGGACATCGCTCCGGCCTTGAGTTGTATGGGAGCTTCACTCCCACGTATAGCTAGGAAGCAGCCTTATGAAGGTTGTCCACTATAACTGTGGAAATGTTAGCGAAAACAAATGACGTATGATGGCGACAGAGTAGGGAGGGACTTCCACAGGCCGGCCGAATGCTGATTGGGAGGATCGTGTTGTCAAGAGACTTTTTTCTAAGTCTGTGCACCTACCAAAGAGAACCAAGTCTAAACCATGGTATCTAGTCTTGACCAATCATAAATGTACGGGCAACGCCCTGTGTAATACAATGTATTGTCGCACGAAGTTCTGGGCTCTTTCCGGAGATAGTGGTTACAGATTACAGCTTTGCTGCCTGTGATTTCTATGACGTGACGGAGTCCTTGGCCAAGTCCATATATATATTTTGCTCTCTTATAAGAAATAGTTAAACTTAGAAGTTGTCTGTCTTTCCTGGAATTTTGAACACAACAGAGACATTATTTTCAGCTGAGACATTAGCCAAATGATATGCCTAAATACTGCTGATAAAATATGTTGGTGACAGTTACTGCTTTTATCTAACTGTCTGAAGTAAGGGACTTATTATTTTAAAAAATAACTAAGATTTTAGTGATACATATGTCACTGGAAACACTATAAGTTGCACATATGTGTCATGTTAGAACAGGCTTAGCAATAGTGAGAAAGCATTGAGCATTTATCATCAGTTAGAGGCATATATGCAGTTCAGGATATTCTCTATGAAAACTTTCTTGTAGAGTAAATCTTGGTGTCTGGTTAGTCTCGTTCAGCCTCCATCAGACACACGTACAGCCTCCTAAGCTCACGAACAATCATACTTCCCACTGGTTCGGTATAAAAAGACCCACATGACAGTGATTTCCAGGGCCTTGGCAACATTGGAAGAAACTAGAGTTGGCTGTGAAGGGATGACGATAATTGTCACATTTAGAGGCTGATGCCCACAGGTAACAGTAATTACGGAGGACCATTATTATCTCTCCTGTCAGTGTTTGTATGCTGCAGAGGCAAAGCTTTCAGGCGGTTCCCAGCAGCAGATTACAAAGGTGTGGCTTTCACACGACATCCAAATGTGACACATAAAAGACAAAAGTGTGGATCAACAGAGGGTGTCTCAGCCCCCATTCCTCTACTTTGCCATCAATCTGACAGATGGCATGGGCCTGTCTGGGGCCCTGGCAATGAGGAGTGCAGTGGCTTCAAAGGCCCTCTGTAATCTGCAGAAACATCACAGGCTGGGAGAAAGTGACTGTCTCCCAGACACCCGCCCTACGAAGAGGGCGAGCGAGGCGCTAATGAAAGGCAGATAAAGGGATTGCAGACACAAACGGCGCCTCATGAAAAAATTGAGAGAGAGACGAGAAAACATCAGGTAGGCTCGCCTTTTTTCTTTCGCCTCTCTTTTTCTTTCAGTCAGTCCTTTTGTGTTCCCCGAAAAACAGCAACACACAGATAAAGAGTTATTTTCAAAGCTCTCCTCCCCCATTGAGTGTGACTCAATTAAATGGTCAGCGCCGAGTATGGGGTAAAGTTAGTTTTGATGGAGGAAGGATGAAGATTGTGCTTTTTGTTGGAAATGCCACCAGTTCCTTGTTTTTTTGTGAGGCTTTGCCGCATTCGTTCATGGCCCAAAAAGGAGTCGCTTCCCTGCATTTTGACTTATCAATTCTTGCTTTTTTTTATTTCTCGTGAACTGTGGGTAACATCTCATTCTAGGTAACACTGATGTCTGTAGGCAGCAACATCAAAATCCAATCCAATCCACTTTATTTATATAGCACAGTTTAAAAACAGAGGGTTTGCCAAAGTGCTTCACAATGAACATAACATTATAATAAAATATAATATTACACGAATAGATAAAAAGCACACATAAGAAAAGATAAAAAAGTGCACATAAAGGCTATGGACAGACAGTAAAAGCATACAAATAGGTAAGACATAGGTCAGACTGACTGGTAAGCGAGGGAAAATAGGTGGGTTTTTAGGCGGGACTTAAAAACGTCAAGAGTGGGCGACAATTTAACCTGAGGGGGCAGGTCGTTCCAGAGCCTGGGGGCTACCGATGAGAAGCACAAAATGTTCAGTTAAGTTCTAGAAAATGTGGGGTGAGAGTTGTACAACCCTAAATGTTTGCTCAAAGTCAAACAAGTTTTGTCCTTGGGGTTAAAAAAAAAGTGTTTGCCTTAACTACATCCACACTAAGACAATATCACATATCACATGGCTATTTACGTACACTGGCTATGCGCATAGTGCAAACAAGAGGCTAGTTACCCTAAAGCCACTTGACAATGTTGCAAATCCCTAAAACAATATCTTGCCTCCTGTGCATGTCGGCATTAGCACAATACAGAACTTTACTGCATAACAACTGGTAGCAGAGACAACTAGGTCGGCAACCAATTAATGTTGAATTAGCCACTGTCCGTCAATGCCCTATGTTTATTTTCTTCCTGAAAATGACACATAATAGGTAACGTGACCAATAACATGATTAGACCCAAAGAGCAAGCGAACACGGGTGTCTGTGTCATCTTTTCAAAAGTGTCTGTTTCCCCCCGACCATATTAAAAGACCCGGAAATAATGTTGATGAGACTACTACATTTCGCAGTAGCTTGTTTGTAGTTCAACTCCATTCACATTTGCATAGTGATCTTAAATGCAAAAAAGGGCAATCTTTACTTTTCCTATTGCCTCTACTGTAATTAATAGAATTTGTTTTTATTTTGCTCTGAGATGTACAAAAGTAGTTAAAGTTGAATCACGTTGAAGTTGGTCATAAGGTCTTAAAATGTGCAAGTTTAAAATACCTTTTTAATGGTGTACTTACACGTGGGTCGTTTTTTTTTGTTGCTGCCATTTGATTTTTATTCCACAATCATTTGTCCGTATCTGGCAATACAGAGTCAACTTCATTTTTTCTAAGGAGGTTTAGTTAACCAAACTAGATTTGTCCATAGCTTTTGGTTACTTCTACTTCTTCCAGTTTGAAGTAATTGGTATCTGGCAAAGCTTTTTAACCTATCCTTCTCAACCCTGGGTGGAAACGTAGCAAAAGTTATGAACGTTAAAACCAAAACCTACTAGTGTGGAGCCTTAGTTACGCTCAGTTTGATCCACCGCCTGTGACAGGGATCTGGACAGCTAGCAGGTCTCTGGAGGCCTTCAGCTGACTCTGAGTCGTACGAGGTTTGGACGCGTTCAGTGAAGCAAGCGTGGATCAGTCATAGTCTGCAGACCCTCACTCAGCTCCGGAGCCGGGGGATTTGTTAGCTGCTCTCAGGGTAACCAGGCCACTCTCCATTTCAACACAACTGCCTATTTCTGACAAGCCACTGGACTGTGGAGGCCTGTCAGAACTGGTATTTTCAGGCAACACACACAGCCTTATTTGATCCATCCTTTAAAGTGTGTAATCTTCCTACCTCTATTGTTTATTTCTTTGTGCAGCAAATGAAGATAAACAATGTTTAAATGACTGCAGCTTATTCAAAAATATCCACTACCTTTTTTATATGAGAATACATTTTTTCTTAGGGAAATATCTATTACAATTAATTGGATTCTGATTTGGATTAACCTTGCCTGCCAGTGCTGAATCCTCTTGAAGTGAAATGCTTCAGTTGCTGCTGTTTTTCATATTTAATTGGCAGGAAATGTACATATTTTCTGCATCTATTTTTAGAGACAGTCTGCCATCTGTCAGTATTATATTTTATGTGCACATACAGCAACCGTAGAGTTACTTGATGATTTATTTTAATACCAACTTAGGAAAAACCAACTAAAACTTTCAAGCATGTTTTTCCGACTCAAAAGGTATAGTCTGAAACCTTAACATTTGTATTTTCGTATGCAAATGTATATATACCCCAAACATCCACCCAAAATATATACACACGAGTGTTCATAAGTCAGTTTACCAATCGTTAATCATCTTATTTTCTATCCGACACAATACATTTCAATATTGAACATGGTAAGTATTATTAGTACCTGATTGAAATGAACACATTAGTCATTTATTTTAATAGTAGCTCAAAGCAGAGATGCTACTTTCTGTTTTGGTAAGAAATAATAGTGATATATGTAAATTCTTGATGAACACCTGAATAGTCTTTTATCAACATGGTTTCTGGCCTCATCATTTATATAAAGTTACAAAGTATTAGTCCTAGAATTACAGCCACACCTGAGAGTAAACATCTTCTACAGCTTTCAGTACAATTATTTATGTTTTGTTATAAAACTGCCATCCCAAAAATGATGTGATACAGAATATAAAGGAAACGTTGATACAATCATCCCTACTTTAAGGGCTTCTAACTGAGTTCAGCTCATAGATCAGGGCTATTCAATTGGTGGCCCGCGGACCAAATCCGGCCCTGGGGTGATATTTACTGGCCCTTTGAGTATAATGTTAAAAAGTAATCTACTTTCTTTTTTTTTAAGAATTATTTTTAGGCCAGAATGCCTTTATTCCAGAGAGGGTGTTACATTGAGAGATAGAGGGAAAGACATTGCCTGAAAACTTTGGTGGGCTCGGGTTTCGAGCCCACCTACTAGCTACTGTATATAGACCCTCTAGAAAAACGCGGGCAAAAATCCTTGATTATGCGATCAAACATACGGGGTTTTTATGTGATTTTATGCGGTGAAATTGCGGGAAGTTGCGAAATATGCGGAAAGTTGTGAAATATGCTAAAAAAAAATAATTAAATATTGGGCTGTCTTATTTATTCTCTCTCTCACACACAACCTGCCACTAACGTTAAACCCCTTTACTATTCAATTAAACACATTCAATGTTTATTTATTGTAAAAGCAATTGGGCTATTTTAATCACACTCTCTCTCACACACACACACACACACACACACACACACACACACACACACACACACACACACACACACACACACACACACACACACACACACACACACACACACACACACACACACTTCTTGTTCGTTATCTGACCAGCTTCAATCTTGTAGGCTTCTAATAATAATAGATTTAATTTGTTAGCGCTTTTACAGGTATAGTGAAGATAAAATAAAATAAAGGAACAACAAATAAATATATAGTTAAAGTGAAATCAAATGAAATGATGTTGATGGTTAAATTAGCTTCACATGTAGGCCTACTGAGTTCTGAACTTGCCATTTAGATCTCTAAAGGCATTAGGGCTATGTTGTTTGATTTAATTAAACACAATATGCACTCCACTATGCGGTTGTAGTATTTACTGTATCCGAAGCTCTTAATATGATTGCTCATATTTCAAGCCATCTTTTTCCCGGCCCCTTGCTTTGGAGCATTTTCATCAACCGGCCCCATTCCAAACTAATTGAATAGCCCTGTCATATATCAACATCATTACTCTCAACCAGCAGCGGCCTGAACCCCTGTTGATGAACGATGTGTCAATAAAGCTTTGGTTTGGTTTTTGGGCAGCACACAATGTCTGGGTGTCAGCTGCTGTTTCACTTTTAGCTCTGCCAGATTCCCTATCCTCCCCACGCCCAGCTGGGGATACTGAACTCATTCAAGAGTTGTGTAATTAACTGGAGTTTAATTAAAGGCCAATTCTGAAAAAAGGCAGACAAAAAGGCAAATTTAAAGAGACTTGTAAAATGGAAAATTGAACGCTTAACAAGCTCTGTATCACCATTCAGAGACTTAACATGGCAGTGAGCATGTTAACAATTTTGCGGTTTCAGTGTTACTGTTACTATAAAGTAGAGATTCTATAATTGAAACGGTATCAAAATCTAACTCATTTAAAGCTAGTTCTCAGTCACACCTTCAACTTTTTATACATCCATGACAATTGTTTGCTTTAGTCCATGAAATCTGTGGGTTTGATTATGCATTATTTAGTGATTAAAGCTACATTAATATTTTCTTATGTTCTGTTATGAATCGCATATTAAGTGTATTATTTATTACCAAATGTAGTAATTGGCATAGTTTGCGCAAGTTAAGTTTTGACCAAACAGTGAAAGTTTCTCATTACTTGTGTTAACTCAGTGAGAAACAGGAGCCTGTCTCCCCTCACTCAGTCAGCTAATTGCCCCGCAGGGAGTCCAAAAAGCCACAAGCTGCTTCTCCCTGTCATCACTGGACAAACTGGGTCCAACACATCTATACTTTGTGTTAACATTGAACACTAATAGTATAGTTTTAAAAAAAAAAACTGAAAAGAAAAAGCCAAACTAACTTTGTTGTGCTATACGTTTAAAACCTTATTTAAATATTATTAAATGAGTGTACTTTGCTGTTAATGATCCAAATAGAGTGGTGCAGGTATGACGTACTTGTTTTAAGCCAAACTGGGAGATGGCATCGCAAACATATGGTATTTCTTCCTTGGGTTTTCGGAAAACAAGATCGATATCAATACTCGATTCTGATTGGTTAATTCAGAACACGTGACACATTGTTAATCCAGAACAGACAGACCGCTTTCAAGAGCCGCTTTCACAAGTACTTTGCCGGGATATTGGGAGTCGAGTCGTTAATTTGTTTAGTATATGGCCGTGTAATAAGCACGGCTTGGTCATTATGGGGAAAAGAACACCCTTCAGGCTCATCAAGATCCCTCCGCTTCGCGTTGAGCTCTCTGATCAGCCTGTCGGGTGTTCTTTTCCCCATAATGACCGCCTCGCTGCACGTTATCCCTTACTTAACACCACTTTATGATTCTTGATGTCAAAAAAGCCTTACATTAGGCTATGAAAAAATACAACATCACGGTCAGATAACTTCATTTCACCACCGCTAAGCTAAAGGCGGCTAATGTCGGCGTCATGATGTTTAGTAGTTTCATTTGGTCACTTGCTAGTAACCACCGTTTCTAAGACACTCAAAAGCTTCAGACTTTCACCAGTGGGGTATTTACTGACACATTTTCTGTTGTAGAATAGATTCCAAAAACATCTTAAGCTTGTATTAACCACAGATGTCATTTGAGGCATCTAAACAAAACTAAAACATAAGTAATTGACTTCAAGATAAGGCGGAAGCTTAAATGCTAACTCATTTCCGGGTTTAGGACTCATTCATGCACCACTCTATTGGTTTACAGTTTTGTTTAAAGTTAACTGCTATTTTAAGTTTAAAATAATGATCTGTACTTGTTTTAAATCTGGCAAAGAGCGTCATGTTTTTCTTTTTGCTGAAAATAGTGTTTAAATGACGCTTGTATGTTTTAGATACGTTTCAAATGTTTCAAATGATAGCCATCAACGAATGAGCCGTAGCTATGTTATGGAGACAATAGCAAAAGAAAAGCTAAACATAAAGAATGTGATATTGTGTTTGTTACATAAAGACATGTTTAAATTCAATCACTATACAGATCTTGGCAATCGTCATGCAGAGTAGAAATCTCTCAAGTGGTGAAAATGACAGACAGAACCACCCAACCATTACTTGTCCTCTGCATCCAAAATTACAATATTGAGCTAAAAAAAACAACTATATAAAATGTGACCTGTAAAAACCAACTTGGCAGAGGTTAAAGGTGGAATAATATGACAACCCCACCCGATTAAATGAGTTTAGAGGATCACAACTTTCAGCAAATGATAAAAACATGATTACCATCTGCGCCTAGAAGAGCTCTTTCTCTGCCAAACCTTTTGATGAGAGTTCTCCAACAGCTCCAGCAGATGTTGTGGTGTGTTGAGCTGAACAGCAGACATTTCTCTCCTGTTGAGAGATTGTTTCCATTTGGAATCGAAGAGAAGGTTCAATTGGATTTGCAGCAGTGAGCGCAGCACCGTTCAGATCAGTTACAACATCAACACCTCGTTCTCTGCACAGAAGTAGGCTACCTGTGAGGGCCACACTACCCTCCTCATGGGACACACAGGCATTTAAAGGTTGGACACTTGACAGAAACAATTTTTTTTCAGAATACTTTATTCATCCCGGGAAAAATTGGGTTTAATGACAGTATAGTTGTGTAGTATAAGAATAAAATAAAAATAAATACATGTTTTCTATAGATATTTATATAAAAATGAATAGTAAAATGTAAGATACAAAAAAGAAATAATGATAAAATAAATATTAAAAGTTAAAGGGGACCTATCATGCAAAATGCACTTGTTGATGTCTTTTATACATAACTATGTGTCCCCGGTGTGTCGGGCAACTCACGCAGCGTCAGAAAATAAAACCCTCTCTCTTTTCCTCCGTACCCAAATCTCTAAAAACGGGGCTACAACGAAGTTGATCCAGATTTGCGTCCGATATGACGTAATATCTGAAATGTGGACCCACGGGCCAATCAGAAACGTTGCTATCAGAAACAATGCCCGACTGTTTTGGACGTAATATAGTCGGTGTTTACATTAGCATCGCTAACACTCAGAGCTAATCTGTACTGGAGAGCATGTGTGTGAAGAAGCAGGAAATACAAAGGAACTCACCTTGTGGTATAACCGGCAAGAGAGAAAGCCTTTGAGCTCCAAACTGTTTCAGAGATAATCCTTGATAATCCATGATATGGCGTTTCATCACCGCAGTATTTAATTTAGACAGTAGCTGCCGGGTCCCGCATGAGCTCAGCCCCCTCCTTTTACCAACATTTTTTTTTTTTTTAAAGCTTTATACCCGAATCAGCACTTTTGAAACAGGAAGTGAAATGGAGGTATATGAGGCATGGCTAGAATGGGTGATCTGTTTGGTATATTTGTATATATCTGAGACCTATGCTATTGCCTAAAAATAACATGATAGGTGACCTTTAAAGTAAAATGCCCAATACAATATACAATAAAATAAGAAATATATAAAAATATAAGAAGTTCAAGTAAAATGTCCAATAAAATACCTTTCTTTTTAAAATTATATAAATAATAACATATAAAGTAGAATGTCGAATAAAATATACAATAGATTCAAATATTTATATAGATATGAGAAGTTCAAATGCAGTGACTTTAATTTCTTATTTTTGCAATATTATTTTTAAAGCTTGCCGCTTGAAACAACATATAATTTATATAATTCCCAAAAAGTTACATGATTATATGACTATAACAATTCACAATAACAAGTAATTTAAAATGTATTTCTATGTGCTCTATGTTTTTCAGCACTGTGTAGCACATTTCCCTGTGAAAGTGACATTTACCACCTGACGCGCTCAGCAGGGAGTCGGTACATTATATGAAGCAACGCATCAGCTTCTTCTCATCCGTGTCCCTTTTGTGTCAAATAAGAGAGAGCCGTTGATTCTGGAAGTGCTGCTCCTTCAAAGCAGCCTCCTTCACGAAGAAGCTGGCATGACCTTGTTTCCTTGGGAGTAAAAGATACAGAAAGCTGGAGGGGCTGGGCGAGGAAGAGGAGGAGGAGGAGGGGTGTAGGAAGGAGGAAGAGGGGGGAGCATAGGGGAAGAGGTGGGGTAACTTCAAAACCCACATCAAAAGGAATAAATAATTGTTTCTGCTGGTTTTGTTGTTGTGATACGGATCGTCAGAGCAGCAAGTGGCGAGCAGGAAGCTTTGATTTGAGGCAGCCTTCCTGGAGAGGGCTCCTTCTGTCGGAGAGAAGCGGGCCGCTGATTAAAGTCCTGTTTGTTTTAATCTTCTCTTTTGCCCATGGGGGGTCCACATAGAGAGAAAGAGATCCTGCTTTGGTGCTTTCTGCACTGTAAAAAAACGGTAAAAATCTGGCAGCTGGTGCTTCCAAAAACTTACCGTCAAATTACAGTGAAATACCCTAATTTCAATAATGGGAAAAAACCGTAGATTCACAGTAAATATAATGAATTTCCTTTACAGAGAAACACTGTTATTTTACAGGTATCTTCCCTTGTTTATTACAGACATAATTTAGAGTTAAGCATGTAAAAACTGTTATTTTACAGTTTTATCCTAAATTATTACGGTCAAACACCTTCAATAAAGTGACAGAACTTAAAGTTCAGCAGTGAAACACTGTTATTTTACAGGTGTATCTGCTCTTTTTACAGTCAATAACCTTCAATAAAAGTACAGCACTAAAACTTCTACGGGCAAAAAACCCGGTCAAATGACTGAGCAGCAGGCTGCCAAACAAAAACCATAACATTAAAGTAAAAAAACTGAAATAAAGTGCAAAAGCAATTAATATACAGGAATTGTCCTTAAAGATTTTACAGGAAAACACTTTCCTCTCTTTTCAAAATCCATTGTCTTAAAATGTTACATTCAAATACCTTAAATAAAGTTCTGATGAGAAACTGTTTTTTACATTTTTTTTATTAGATTTGTATGATCACCAACATAAATACAGAACCTAAAGTTCTACAGCTAGAATACTGTTATTTTACAGCTTTTTTCTAACATTTTCCAATCAAACAGGCTCAACAAAATGACATCACAAAATGTTCTGTAGGAAACAATTACTCTGAAAACTTATATATATATAAAAATATTTGTAGAATTATAGAACAACTAATGAATACAGCATTTCATATTTAAACATCATACTTATAAACAGTAGAAACAAAAAGTAAATAGAATTTTTTAAAGATTACTTTGAAACATTCTCAACTGAAAATAACAAGATTTACAAAATGGCGACATATGTTCACATTGTCCATTTTGAAGGAGCAGTGTGCAGGATTTAGTACGTCTAACATTGGGGATGTAGGTTCCAACCAATGAATTACTTGTTCACTCACCCTCCTATCCAAAGTCTGTAGGAGAATGTATGTTGGCTGCAAAAAACATGAGGCCCAATCATGTTTCCTCTGTCCATTCTGCGCTACTGTAGACGTGGCAGTGCAACCTTATAGAGGACAAACAGATCAGAATCAGAAACGGGTTTATTGCCAGGTAGGTTCACACGTATGAGGAATTGCACTAGGTGTCGTGGTGCATACAAATAAAAAAAAGTACACAGATAGCAAACTATATTAAGAACACTAATAAAAATGTAGTAAGATAGCAATAAAATAAAGCAGTAATTTACATCGAAATAGAATGCAATAAATTATAGAATATAAAATATGTGCAGTAAGCAATATTTAAACATTGCATTATTTACCATCCTGTGATCTCCATTATGTAATGCATAGAGTCTGCGTTGTGGCTGAGGTAAAGTGTCAGTGGGGAGGAGCGGGCCTTGTTGAGGTGGAGAGAGGTTTTGGTCCTGATGGAGAGAGGTTCTGGTCCTGATGGAGAGAGGTGTTGGTCCTGATGGAGAGAGGTGTTGGTCCTGGTGGCGAGAGATTTTGGTCCTGATGGAGAGAGGTTTTGGTCCTGATGGAGAGAGATTTTGGTCCTGATGGAGAAAGGTTCTGGTCCTGATGGAGCGCGGAGGGGAGTGAACAGTTTGTGTCCAGGGTGGGAGGGGTCGGCCACTATCTTCCCGCCTCAGGGTTCTGGAGGCATGCAGGTCGTGGAGGGATGGCAGATTACAGCCGATCACCTTCTCTGCAGAGCGGATGACACGCTGCAGCCTGCCCTTATCCTTGGCTGTGGCTGCAGCGTACCAGATGGTGATGGAGTATCCTCGGCTGTGCTTTTTTGGTGAGGGAGCAGATGCTCTGCTCCCGTTTGAGGTCCTGGGCGATGATGGTGCCCAGGAAGCGGAAAGATTCCACAGCAGTTACTGGGGAGTCACACAGAGTGATGGGGGTGGGTGGGGCTGCGTTCTTCCACAATCATCTCCACTGCCTTGAGAGCGTTGAGCTCCAGGTGGTTTTCCCCACACCAGGTCACCAGATGGTCCATCGCCCACCTGTAGGCAGACTCGTCCCCACCAGAGATGAGTCCGATGAGGGTGGTGTCGTCTGAACTTCAGGAGCTTGACAGACTGGTGACTGGAGGTGCAGCTGTTGGTGTACAGGGAGAAGAGCAGAGGGGAAAGAACGCAGCCTTGAGGGGAACCGATGCTGATGGTCCGGGAGTCAGAGAGGTTTTTCCCCAGCCTCACGTGCTGCTTCCTGTCAGACAGGAAGTCTGTGATCCACCTGCAGGTGGAGACGGGCACGTGCAGCTGGGAGAGCTTGTCCTGCAGCAGAGCCGGGATGATGGTGTTGAAGGCGGAGCTGAAGACCACAAACAGGATCCTGGCATAGGTTCCTGCTGTGTCCAGGTGCTGGAGGAGGAAGTGAAGTGATAACTATTAGTAAACCATAATGATGGATGTTATTATCAGCAGCTGCCAATAGATCCCCTACATCTTGTATGGTGGACCTTTGAAGCAGGGTTACACAAAACACACACAAAATTGTAAAACAGTTATTGAGAGCATCCCAAGGGCATTGATCCTATGCTAAACCTTCCAGTACACCAACTTTCTAATACCTTAAAAAGGACAACTAGCCGTTGGCACGAATGTAATGCTTCAGCTTCCTACAACTTTAAAGCTGTGTGGACTCTATGAAGAGTCGTTCATATTTTCTCATTATTTCATAAGTTTAGAAGGGGTAACAACAGTTACCTTTTGTTAATTTTACCTCGAGCCAAACTTGTGCGACTTGTTTCTGAAATCCCTTTCTCTTAAAGTGAATACATAAAATAACTAACCACTGGATAGGGTTAACCCTAACCCATATATATTTTTGTATTTTTTTTTTAATTTTTTTTAAAAATATATATCATATAGCACCAAATTGCAACTAATTTATATCTACGGTCACTTTTCACATTGAACATGAGCTCTTTTATTAAATAAACTAAACGCTTTCATTTTAAGTTGAGTTTAGTGTTTTTGACCCTAAGAAACACTGATGCATTAATCAATAACAATAATCCACAGCTCCTCTCTCTGCTCCAGAGGATTTAAAGAATATATTAGGGAACGACCGATATGGCTTTTTCAAGGCCGATACCGATACCAATTATTAGTAATCAAGGAGACCGATAACCGATATTTGGAACCGATATACATTTGCAGTAAAAAAAAAAATCTTGGTGTCAAAATGTCGAATAACACAAACTCCAACACAACTTATTTGAAATGCATTTAAGCCTATATTATGTTTAATTAACTTTTAAACATCTTACAACTGGTTTCCTCTCTGTGCCCTTTTCTTTAGTGCAGTCATCTGCAATGAGTTAGAGAGAGAGACAAGAAGTGGGGCTGCAGGCTGACATGCTTAACTAACAATAATGCTTCATTTATTATATCAAAACAATGCCTGTCTATCTAGCATAAAATCCCAATAAGCTGCTAGCAACTACAAAACACTAGTTCTAGCTAATGTTTTGCAAACTATTAAAAGTGAGGCTATTACAGTAGACCTAACGTTAGTCTAGTAGCCTCACTTCTAATATTTTGCTAAACATTTGCTAGATACATGTTGGCTAGCTAATGAGCTTCACATATCAACCTGAAAAACTGCAAGGCTCCACTCGCAGCCCCTCCCCCCCCCGCACCACAGTTACTCCGCTGCGAGACGCTGCACGCACCCCCAACTCTGACTGACTTCCCGCGTCCCTGTGTAACTGGGAAACTGATAGAATTGGATCATAAGATCGTGGTGTTTTTGCAACTTCAGCATAGGGGATTGGGATGTTTATTGAACTTCGGTTTAACACATGTATGGCTCTGCCGCTCAGCGCTGCTGCTTGCTTCAGTCTGTGTCCTTTCGCACCTGCCTGTAATCTTAGAAGGTCCCGCCTCTCTGGCTGTCTCCCGCCCAGAAAATCTTCAGTAATAGCCTATCAGATAGCGCTGTGGGCGGGACATTGCTCGTGTACACAGAGTGGTGACTGCAGCCAGAGAAACGGCCGCATCAGAGCCAAAGTTTTATCGGCAATTTGATAAAAAAAAGGCCGATACTGATAATCGGTCAAATGCGGAATATCGGCCCCGATAATCGACCCCTAGAATATATCAGCAGTAAACCTAGGGGAAACACTGACATTCAATATTATGTTAGAGACAAGTTAGTTATTACTCACATATCAAAGTCTTTTCATCTGCAAGATGGACGAATAGCTGGGTGCTGCCTGGAGAGACTGATGAGGAGTCACCGGCTGGCTTCTGCAGCTTTCCACACAAAGCCATCACATATTCTGTTCCATAGTCTTCACTGTCCACTGGTGCTCTGTCAAAAGAGTGAACATCACAGCTGTCATGGTAACCCTTTGTTACACAACATACAACCAACATGCATCAAAAGTGACCCAAATTAGTTTAAATTGTAAATATCTTTGCAATAAATTACCTCCTCAATTAACCTGTTTTGATCAACACCAATTCTAATTTTCATTTGAACTTTCTTACTTTTTAAAATAAAAATCATGTTTGTATCACTACACTTCTAAGGCACAACATGGGTAAACAATTATCCGTATTATTTCCTATGTTATTCCTAGTGTTTCTTTAAATACATTGTTTTTGATTACCACAAATCATTATTTCTATTCTCCAGTTCTAATTGATTAACTAAAATAGTTTATGCCAAGTGTGATACAAATGCAAAAAAATAAAGATACTTTAATGATAATTTTGTTAAAAATAATAATTTTAGCAGAGATTTGGACCAAGCATGTATGATGTAGTAATACAACAACTATTTTAGTTCACACAGTGTGACATTAGCTAGTCATGTTAGCTTGTAATATATAGAGCAGAGCTAACTAGCAAGTTAGCCAAACGTTAGTGGTTAGCAGTTTATGCTATGATAGCTGTTGGCTACTGAACATTAACAAACTGGATTCCGCAGTAAAAATGCTGTGAAACTTTACAATAAGATTGGCGACAACACTGTGACACCCTGCTGCACGTTTATGTGTAATCGTCCCGCGTTGGAGACGAGAGGATGGCGGCAGCACTGCAATAAGCTGTAAGGTAACGTTAGCAGCCACCTTGTTAACCTGTATAGCCCGATTGTCCCGCCGGTGGGACATCTTGCAAGAAACAGCATCTCAGGACTTCTTAAAATGTACTAACAACCTATTAATGATGCTTACCCACTTAACGGGAAGAAACTCAGCTAACTGACGATATTAACCATTTTTAACTAAACGAAACACAAGTCTAACAGCTAACGGGGCTAACGCTACTTTAGCACATAACTGGCAAAAGCGATCTTTTTTACTTCATGCTATCTGCACAAACGTATCATATGAAAGCTGAGATTCCACAGATTCCCTTAAAATATATGTCTCATCACTCAAAACTCACTGAACTAGAAGAAGAAACGTAACCTTAAATACACAATTAAACATTCACAAACTAAGGATTATCTAAATACATGTTTAACTCCATTACAGTTGCAGGACTCACCAGATCTCAAGTCTTCTGTTCTCTGTGGACGTCCCGATGCTCATATTTAACGTGTAGATGTAAAACTATCCCGATATTAGTCCATAAACTCGTGAGCAGACATACAGACCGCTCTGTAGCTCCGCAGGAGAGCCGCTCAAACTGACGTGGAAGTTTCAAATTGGATTGAAAGGCGCGGACAGTGCTCATTGGCAGGTTTTTTCGATTACGTTTATATCAACCAATCAGGAGTGTTGTGGACTCATTCCAATCCTGCTTGTCTTGTCTGCCGTTGTATGGCTGGATTCCATTTTAAGTGCCGTAGCTTTTTACATACATTTTACGTTTTTTTTATTTGACACTTTTTTTTTACAGTTAACTATTTTAGTATACTATGAAAACTACTTTATTTACACAAAATCATTTTTGGGTATTTCTGCAATATATTACATTTTTTGTGAAGATGTATACATTTATTTAACATTTTAGAGATGTTTTATAATAAGATTTATTTTTATTCTACAACAGTACAGAATACAGTTATTTTATTTTTTTTTACATTTTGTTACATTAAATTTAAGGTTTTACTGCAAAAAAAAAAGAAAGTTGCCTTCATTTTACATGCAGTAAAATTATGTGTATTTTATGTGTTTTTACATAGAATTCAATGTAATTTAACATTCAAGACAATTAAACAATGGAATTATCCTGTAAAAAAACGATAATTTATCATCAAACCAATTTACAGAATAAAACCTTTATTTATTTTTAAATACAAGTAATTTACTGTATTTTTATGGTTTGTACACGTAATATAGAAAAACAAGAAAGGTCTGTAAAATAATACAGTAAATTTCTGTGAAAAAACTTTTTTTTTTTACAGTGTGGGGACTAATTCCTTCTCCTTTTGGGTCCTGAAAGGGAGGGAACGTGTGCAGCAGGGGGAAGTGACAGGTCGGAGTAAGGAGGGGTTTTAGGTCGAAGGGAAATTAGCAGATTATTGGAATGATAATCAAGTATTCAGGAAAGCTGCTGCTTGATTTTCCTATAATAGTGATTAGTTCAAGAGTGATCATAGAAATTCCATCACTGACGTTTTTAACAATCGTCTCTCCGCCCATGACTATTTTTCTTTAACTGTCATTGTTGTCCCCGTGGTTTATCCCCTTAGAGTAGTGCAGGGATTACATATTTTTGTAGGCCAACCAGAAAGTTACATTGCTAGGGTTCAGTTGACAATAGTTTTTTTTTGTATTGGTTTTGGGATTATTGCAACAAATGTGCTCTGTGGAAACACATGTTTATGATACCTGCACGATTTGTTTAACAAGGTAACCTCCAAATATTACACCCTACATTTTGAAGCGTATACACAATCCGCACAAGTAAAAGTTAACTTTAGGATACAAACAAACTACAGGACGGTAATAGGGTTGCCAGAAACTGACCATGATCAAAATCGATTATTCGGCAGCCCTGGCAAATAATAATCGATTATTATTGTCATATTTAGTCGCACGTGTGAGGGAGAGGGGGGGTGGGGGCGGGGTCGGTGTGTAGCGTGCTGCAGCAGCAGTCTGCTCTGCACGCAGGCTTCCTCCAAGTTTACAGTAAAACAAACTGGTGGTGTGACCAATGGCCATTTACAATTATTAATACTATTACTATTATTAGCATTAGTCTATTTGTTGAAACTAAGCCAGAAAAAAAAAAATACATAAATAATAATAAAAAAATAGATAAATAAAATCGATTTTTAAAAATAATATTCGATTATGGAGACTGTAACGAATAATCGAATAATCACTGGCATCCCTAGACGGTAACATAACTAAAGACGGCTAATGTTCGGCATGATGACGTTTATTCATTCAGTCACTTTTTAGCAACCGCAGTTTTATGACACGTAAAGCTTCAGACATTTACCAGTGGGGAATTTAATGATTTAAAAAAAAAATTGTGGTAAACACAGACCACAGATTTCAGGCACCTAACCACAAACTCATGCGAAAACCCAATGATTTAGAGACAAGCCATCTAGAAATGCTGACTCATTTCCTGAACGACACATTCCCGCACCAAAAATCCTGATAAGGTCCAATTTAAAAAAGCAAACTATCCATTTCAGTTTGAAAGAGAAATCACTCCTGGCCTCAACTTCCTTTTTAATTAGAGTAATTATATTTCTTTGTTGCATGTTTTGTCAATGCAACTCTACCCTTAATACCTTAGCATAGAGGTTTACTTTCTAAAGATCCTGTCCTAGATGAATGTATACAGTATACGTCTCTAACATTACGAGGGTTAGCAACAACTGGTGCCGCATGCGTACAAAATGTATGCAGTCATAATGTTATACAGCTGTTTAGATTAAAAATGATCACAACATGATGTGATATGTAAACATGCAGCTGTTTGGATTAAACTGAACTTCAATGGTATGTGAAATTGTATATTAACAGTTGTGCAATGCTACATGCCTGCAAACCATCCCAGCCAACTGACCAAGATGTATTTCCTCAAGAGCAGCAGAGCAGAACTGAGGTGTAGATAGGATCCCCTGCTGACAGCTTCTGTGCAAAATGGCAGATTTGAAAGGTTCACGTCTACATGGGTCAAAGGTCATATAGTGTAAGACAGCAGATCAGTGGGGGGTTGCACGTTGAATGTCATAGTTGAGGGAAATGGAGGCCACTCACAGTGGAATCCCAGCAAATGAGCATATATTTGCACGCACACTGCAATGTGAACACATGCACACATGTACAGCCTCAAGCCTCATGAATCCTCCGCTCGCATGACGGTGCCGTGATGAGAGGTGACATGAGAAGAAGAACAGTTCAACACGGTAGTTATTATACATTTTGCAACCGGTTGATTGCATTTAATCAGATTAATGAATGAATGTGATGTTCCACTAACACGTGACGGTACGTAATAGTTGTTTATTAAGTGAGCTTTATAATAAGAGCTTTTTCTGGAAACAATGAGGTTGTTAAGGATGGTTGTCATTAGTTGAACCAAAACAATGAGCTGAAAGTCACTAAAATGCTCTCTGGAGAATGAGGGACACTGATCATTATCTGTGGTTTGTCAATACAAACAACTCTTTTCACATTAAATATAATCTGACCAATTGTACAACAATATTGATTTCATACAGCTTTAAATAATAATAAACTGGTGTCTTCTGAGCCCTGCATGTTTTACTGGATTCATTGGATCAGAACATGTGGAAAAAACACATTACAGTACACGATCATTGTTTATTAATTGAACTCAGTAGAGAATCTCTACAAAAGCCTCACCTGGTTAATAATGCCTGCAGTCACCTTCCCCACATCATGCACGCAATTACATTAATGTAAATGTCAGTAGGCAAAATTGAAATATTCCTTGCCACCAGACGTCTCGCCTTGAGTAAACGCAGTAATTGTGCTTTGATACAATCTGAGAAGTTCTCGCTGAATTGCATTAACTGATAACGTGCGACACCCAGTCTTTGATTCTGACAGAAATCCGGTATTGGCAAAAGTGTCATCAGTATTGCTGAAAGAATGAAACAGACTCGCTGAAGCGCACTTTTACTCGGAGCCCTTTTAATGCAGTCATTTCAACAAAGTAGTCTCATTGGATCTTATCGACGTATAACGAAACGACGGAAGGCAGCATTTTCCATCGCTGACAGTAAACAGCCGCTCCGTCCACAGACCTGTCAGCGTTAGAGACAGAGCTCTTTAAGAGACGACATCAAACGCTCATGCGGGCTGACGATTTAAATATTGAATCGACTCGCGGCAGACAGGGCAGAGCTGGTATGTGCTGAAACTAAGACAGATGTATATTTTAGCAGCCGTTTCCCAGATAAACTGCCTAATGGCCTTGGGGGGCGAGGCAGATGAAAGTCAGACCTGCAGATCAGCCGGGAAGTCTCCGGAGTTTGTCGTACTGTAAGTGGCAAAGACCTCCATCAACCCCCCCTTCGACCTTCCTCTGTTAATGCCCCCAGTCCCCCTTTTACATGCTGCTTGACTCAGAGGAGAGGTCCCCCCAAACGGAGGCCCCTCTCCAGGCCCCGAGGTCACTAACAAGCCCTAATGATCTCCAGCCAGGCCTGTCTCTCTGCTCTTCCTCCACTCACTCACACCACAACCTGCAGGAAACACACTGAACCCACTGCCACCAATTAAATTAAATTAAAATGTATTTATATAGCCCAATATCACAAAACACATTTGTCTCAGAGGGCTTCACAAATCAACAAACATGAATGAAAATGTAAAAACAACAAGCATATCTGAGAATATAGTAAAATGACAAGATACATTTGAAAACCTGGTGCATGTATTGGAACATTCACCACCAGTACTGCATGTTCCAATACTCCCAGTTCAAGATGGGACGTCCTCTGCAGGGAAATGATGCTTCGTTATGGAGCAGTCCAATACAATCTGAGGCTAAATGAATGTTTGGTATGATAGAAACTCAGACCCCTGTTGCTTCCTGCATTTCTGGTCTGCAGGCCTGTTTCTGTGCATATCTGTTCTCCGAGGGGAGACCAGATGTGAAGCACTGGTGGGATTGAAGATAATTGCCAACGTGTTTTGGCCTCCTTATCTTAATTGTGTATCTATTTAAAACCAAAGAGGAAGAGAGAATGCTGCTGAAAGGCCAGGAGCAACGAGGGCAGGTTGTGACTGCATGGGTCTGTTGGACATTAACCAAAAAGAAGAACCATTATATTGAGTGTTTAGAAAAAGGAGTTGTTGGCAAGAGATGTTGCATTCTGGGTTGCTATTGTTTTGATCCCAGGTCATGAAGTTGACATAGTTTCAGTGCACATGATTGGCAGCAGGCTTAGGGAGAAAAGGAATTAAAGTAACTACATTATGTAATTAGGACAAACAAAAAGCAACTGTATTACATTACAGAAAATAAAAGTGTTCTGTCTACGATAAATATCAATACAATGAGATTAAATGATCTCTTTTATTGATGGCCATTATCAAAGGCAAACTCAATGCAGAAATGAAAGGCTGGATTTTATTTCCAGTCGTAAAATGATGACAGCTTTTTCACAGCTGGAAGGCATAGCTTCCACTGCACTTTGATGTTGTTCCCTGCTTTTGCTTTATGTTCAAAATAAGGGCTACATTTCAGTCTTTATTTGCATATTAGGGATTGAGCTAAAATAACATAATCTGTTTACTCACTCCAATCCTTAAACAGTTCATTAGTAATTGTATCATGTACTTTTTAAAAGTAAAACTACCATCAATGATTGGTACATCGTTTTTCAGTTATCTAAATCATCAGAACTTAATGTCAGATTTGGTTGCCGTACCAATAGAGCTACAAATATACCAAAAGTGAGATATCCAAATACTGCACAGTGCAATGTGATACGAGGGTTGATCAGAGCTTTGTGTTGAACACCTTTACTGGCTCGCACTGGAAACAAGGCTTATGAGAGTAAACCAAAACAGTTTAGTTGTGGTATATTACAATAATTAGCTGAAAAACACTAAAATGTTCTGTATAAAATGAGGGTAACTAGAGTTGTGTTGTGATTATCAGTGGTTGTTACTATAAGCAACGCATTACACATTAAACCTAGTCATCTGACCAATTGTACATATATAAATATTGTTTACTTTAAAAAACGTATCATGTCAAATTCAACTAACACAAATACTTGCAATATACTGGTGATAATGGCCACTGAAGAATTTGCCGAGATACATTGGACCAGCAGTTGGAAAATATAGAGAAAGACTAGAAGAAGATAATAAAACTAGATACTAACAACATAAATCATAAATGCTGCTTTTGGATTCCACTGCACATCAAAAACTGATGTTTTCCAGGCGTGTTAAAGTGAGTATTCAGGGGTTGTTTTTTTCATTTGGTGTATGTCTTAAGTACGTCTTGAAATGATTTTGAAAATGGAAATGATTACCATCTTCATTGAAACAAATCAAGATCAGCACCTCCTTTGTAGTTGTTCCATTGCCATGTGTAATAAAAACTTGCATATTATTCTAGGGTGACCAGACGTCCCCGTTTCAGTGGCGGTTCTAGACCAATTTGACTGGGGGGCCAGTTATTTTCTGAGGGGGGCACAATAAATGCAGGACGAAAAAGAGAACTAGACAGTATGAAGTAATTGCGCATAAGAAAACAATGCAATACAGTTATTGGTATTTGTTTCAGTACACTTATTTACTTCAGATAGATCTTATAGTTATTACTGTTAGTTTCAGCTTAAGTTATAGTGCAATGTTTGCACTAACCCCATATTTATATAAAAATAAAGGCAATGAACAGTTACATCTCTACTTTACATAAGGGTGTCTGCACAATCTCACATTACAGCAACAAAATCCTGTGGTTTTTGGCAAACCCAGTACCAGAAAATATACATTTAAAAAAACAAAAACTTTTCATTGTTAGGGGGGCCACAGGGGGTCAGAGGTCAGTGTTAGGGGGGCACTGGCCCCCCTGGCCCCCCCTAGAACCGCCCCTGCCCCGTTTACCGAGGACAGTCCCCGTTTTTATTGGCCTGTCCCCGGTTGAAACTGTCCCCGGAAATGTCCCCGTTTTTTTTAATATACGTTAAAATCACATAGCAAGGTGAAATAAAACGTTTCATGTCATGAAACACTGGGTAAACAGAGTATACTGCTCATTCTTCTTCTTCTTTTGTCTTCCTGTTTCTCTTGATCTGCTCCGTAAACTCTCTCATTCTTAACTGCGCCGCTCGCTCTCTTTTCTTGATCGCCCTAACACACCCTTCACTGTCCCGCTTAATTGTAGGAATTCTGCATTGTGCTACTTCACTGGGTTTTGGAAACTTGTACCCTACTTTGGAGCATCTTTGATCAAATTGATCTGTGCCTGTCCATTTCGTGCAGTAGGCTTGATAGTACTGTATCCAATATTTAAAATGTTTTTTATATATGAATCACTTCCATATAAAATGCCAGTATTCAGGCCTTGGTTTGATCATTTCATAAAATAAATAGAATTCAGTCAGAAGATTTAGTTTAGCTTATCCTTACAGGTAGCGTGGAGAGTAAGAAGAGAAGAAACACTTTAGGAAGATATGTGAAAGGATAGAAGTGTAATGGTAATTATATAATTACAGAGCCTGTCAATTTATACATTGACGAAAACAATGTGACTGTTAACCCAAGTGTATCTAATAATGTACTATCTATTTTTAAATATCAGAGAGGAAGAACAGAATGAGAAGGGAAAAAACAGAATAGAGATAAAGAAGCAAAGAGATTGTACAATAGTGAGACAGAGAAGGAAAGGAAGGAAGACAAGTTAAGAAAAGGGAGACCGTTTGGAGGGGAAGAAATAGTACGAAGAGTATACAAGGATAGTGACAAAGAGCTGAAGAAAATGTGCAATGGCTCTTTCCAAGAAACGAAAATGTCACTTAAATGACAATATGATGAAATAATTGTCCTTCATACGCCCAGGTGGTCAAGATGATACAATGGTTACTGTACCATTTGTAATTCAACATTTTCAGTTGCCAGTGGATGAAGAACAGCAGTAACAGAACATCAACAGACAAAAAAGCATAAAGCCTCTCTCATTGCCCGTGCTGGTGTGCCCTCTGTCACCACATTCTTCAAGAAGGTAGACCCTTCCCAGGAAGAATACGATCTAGCTGTGCAGGAAGGTGTCTTTGCATACCACACTTTGCGACACAATCATAGTTTCAGATCTATGGATTGCACAGCACAACTGACAAGGAAGCTTTATTAATCTAAATGTACATGTGCTAGGACTAAATGTGATGCCATAGTGAGTAACGTGTTAGCACCATGGGCAACTACCTTAGGCGCTTTCACACTGCGGTACTTTTCCCACAAAGGTTCATGTGAACTTAGTTCATGAGAACTCTTTAGTTCTCATGAACTAAGTACAGATCGCGTTCACACTGGAAAAAGTCCCTGGGGGTGGATTAGGCAAATGAAGCCGCTGACGTCACTTGTTCTTCTTCTGCTTTGGGTTTACTGGCAGGCCGCAAACTACTACACGGCGTATACTGCCGCCCAAAGTCCCCGGCCGGAAGTCCCCGGAGTTAGGGACTGGCTTCAGTAGAAGCTGCTGGGACTCCCAGCAGCTTCTACTGAAGCCTTCCGAGTAAATCGCCAGAACGCCGACACCTCCTCATCTCCACCACTCCCATGTTTTATTTTGTGTTGCCATAAGTTAGTCTCTCTGCGTTTCTGCGCTGGGTTAATGCTAATGCTAATAATGCTAATGCGAGGATAATAAAATGGCGGCTTCACAAAACTTTTTGGGAGTTTTACGGGGCGTGGTTTGCAATCCTTCCAGCCAATCAGAAATGTAGCTCTTTTCTCACAAAAGAGCCGTTCGAAAGTCCCTGCTCTCTAGGAGGGACTTTCGAGCGGGTAAAAAGGTTCACATGAACTAATTTTAGTACCGGCTCTTTTTGGTGTGAACGCGATAAAAGAGTTCACATGAACTAAGTTCACATGAACCTTTGTGGGAAAAGTACCGCAGTGTGAAAGCGCCTCTTGGTAACACAGGACCGACCAGGTGGTATTTGTGTCTCTGTCCATTGATGCATCCAATCATGGACATGTCAAGCTGCTGCCAATATTAGTAAGATATTGTAAGATAAATGATAGCACATCAGTGGAAACAAAACTACTCGATTTTGTTGAACTCAAAGGAGAAACAGCAGGGGAAATTGCAGCTGAGGTCCTGGTGGTTATCCAACAATTCAACAAACAGTTTGATCTCTTTGTCCCAGTGTGTCTGACAGTTGTGTCTCTCTGTTGAAGTGTCTTTGATAGTATGTAATTCTGCTAGTGTTACTTGTCTGTTGTCTCTATATCTTATATATGTTAATTATCAAATAAACTTGAGGCTATAACCTATGTAGTTTGAAAATGTTTTGTTATTAACTCAATAAGTGAGTTACGCATTCTTTACTCTAACTTCACTTACCATGGTTTTGAAATCAGATTTTCTGAAAGGTTTAATTAATTAGTTAGTTAGTTACCATTTATAGTAATTAGTTAGTACACATCAGTTTATTACAGCAGTTAAAATGTTCGAATTACATTGAACCAGAATTATCCCCCCTTTTTCTTTAGCAGTAAATAAAATTGGATATGTTAATGATATATTGACCGCACAACTCAAAATGTCCCCGGTTTTAATTTTGAAAATCTGGTCACTTTATATTATTCCCAATTTAATCTCAGTTTCATATTGTTATAAGATACAGAGGACATTGGTCACAAGCAGCCACTTTTTGTTGGCATTAAAATGACTGGAAATACACTAGTTAAAGCACTTGCAGTTCATATACAAATATCGTTATACATGCTTATTACATGGCTTAGTTGAATACTGGATTCTGATTGGTCAATTCAGAACACGTGACACGTTGTTAATCCAGAACAGACAGACCGCTGTCAAGGATTTATTGACCGTTGTTAAGGACGCTCACATCTGCAGAAAGAAGTCCGGTCGATTTAACTGTATACAGTTTGTCCGAAAAGCAAACTGCATGCTCATCAAGTTCCCTCCGCTTCGAGTCGGGATCCCTGATCAGCCTGTCGGGTGTTCTTTTCCCCATAATGACCGCCTCACTGCACATTATCCCTTACATAAAATAATTGCACTTTTACATTGTCATTTTCTGAGAAGTTGCCAGACCTCCAACAGTGTAATTTGACTCAAATACAACCTAATCCCTTTTAGCTGTTGTAATTGAATTGGACTAATAAGCAATCTGTTGCTGAGTTGTTTACACTGATGTTCTTTTGTCTGTTTTTCTATCAGAAAACCGTTTCTCTCACCAACCAAGGCCGAATCCAGTCCTAAAAAAAACAATCAAAAGGACCTTGTGGACGCTGGCATGCAGGCCAGACTGGGCAGACCCTCTTCAAAAAGTGAGTGCGGGACAAGTTAGATTTAGTCTCAGAGGGCAGGACTGCTTCCAGTGGCTCTGTGGAGTCAGAGTTGACCTCAGAGACGGACAGAAACATGTCCTATATGCTTACAAAACCGGACTGTAACAATGTCCTATTGACCCATCATTTTTAGCATGGCAAAAGTAGGTCGTAACCATGTTATCTATCTTTGGAATGACAAAAAAAAGGCTATCAATCTGTCAAATGTATCTTTAGCTTGGTTTGTTACTGTGTTTTCTCACTTTTTTCAAGATGAATTCCACTCATATTACAAGTGTTTCAAAATGGATACCTTAACTGTACAATAGCTTACAAAAATCATAGTTACACTAATGATTAAAACTAATGCAACATGGTGTGTTCATAAACAACAAATCCAAAAGGCTAACACTATATCATCAGTAACATGATGATAATTACTTAAGTTTTAATTATCACAGTTATCTTTCAAATAATTGTTTATCATGACATACTTATTTTGAGAAAATGTTGATTATAGTTTATTCAAATTAAACCGACCCTATAATGCTAATTTCAGGTTAATTTGACTATTTGGAGTCTCTACTGTGACATGTCTCCATGCTTTAATATTCAAAAAGCTATTTACTTTTTAGCACCTCTTTTCACCCTCTGTCTGAAACCAGAGTCCAGTCTGCTCTGATTGGTTAGCTGGCCGGCTCTGTTGTGATTGGTCAACAGCTTAGAGATGTCCCGCCCCTTAGTCTATCACGTACAATGTGTTGGAGCGCTAGCCAATAAAATAACGAGTGTCACATGTTGATGTCACTATGTCGCTGGAGTAAACAAAGGCGTCCAATCGAGTCGTTTCAAGCAGCGAGAAGGGGGAGAGCTTTATGATTTTAGTCTTTGCAGACCATTTACATGCACAAAAACCTAAAGAACACACTACAGGAAAGGGAAAACCCCCCAAAAATATAACAGGGCCCCTTTAAAGTTTTGAGAGTACTCAAGTCCTGTGATATGATGCGTTATAGTGCTTGTGTTTCGTGTGAAATAATCACATACAGTAACACTATACACTTTAAAACTGATTTATTGGAACAAGTCAATTGTCCGATCTTTCACTGTTTTCTAAGAAATGGGCCATTTAATGACTGAATAACAAAAAATAACTGTTTTGCAGTGCTCTGTCTGCTACAAGTCAGCGTCCTCTTTTGTTGTGGAGCACATTCTCCTCGGGGGAATAATGAGCATGAGGCGATCAGACAGCAAAGCTGGATGGCTCTCTGAAGTTTGTGCCAGAAACGCACATCCTCGTTAGACCGGTCCGCCGCTACAGAAAGTTCCCAATGTCGGCTTTTGTGGGCCATTGTGTTTGCATCACTCTGTAACCCCAAAACCTTCAAGTGTATAATTGAGTGGTTACAGAATATTTTCATTAAGTCAGGAGGAGCTGTCCGGCTGGGCGAGCTGCACGTCTCTGCTCTCAGCTTAATGTACTTCAAAGTTCTCTGGAAACTGGGCTCTGTGTTTATTTCTGTCAGCCTTGAAGTCCGTGTAATCAACGGGGAATTGGCTTGAAGGTCTTAAAGGGTCCACTTTGAAATATATCAGTACCGGCTTACATCCATCCCCTCACCCTGGATGTAAGAGGTGTGGACATACATTTCGCATTGGACAGTGAAATATATGAATATGATTTTTTTCAAACATTTTGATCTAAGCATTGAGAGCGGATAAAAGGAAAAGTCCAAAGCGTGTCTGAAAAAAGGAGCTTACATTTTCTATAATATTAAACCTAAGTCAGCGTTTGATCTTTTAATCCCGCCCTCATAAGGTTGTGAGATAAGCAGGCATGACTAACGTCTCTTTCTAATAGTCAAGAAAGAGCAGAGCCCACATAATGAGCTCTTTTACCCCTTTTGAAGACAAATTGGATGGAAATTCCATATTTAATGGATCTTCCTTTCAATATAATTCTTGTTTAAAGTCAAGAGAGAGATATCCAGTCACGTTTACAGCGCTGTTGAACTCAGTTTGGGCGCCTGGTTTTGTTTTTCTCTCCCAGACGTCTGTGTGAGCCGTCTGCTGCTGTCGGGATCGTCCTTGTCGTTTCTTTATTTAGCCGACACTGTCACTGACTTCAGGCTGCGTGTAAATATGAGAGTAGAACTAAACTCTTGTGTTGCTTGTAACCACATCCTCAGTCAGATCTGCTGATGCCACCTGTGGTCACCTATCTGTCCTCAGCCAACCCCCTCCTCTTCGTTAGAGTACTGAGGCTGTTGGACTAGTACGTACTGTATGTATGCATTCATATTGTATATGTGTGTCTGTGTGTTTATATAAAATATAAAGAAAAAAAAGAATGCATTCACCTTTAATCTTCTCAAAAAATCTACATGAGAATGATTTCAGTATATTATAAGATTAGTATAGTAAGTATGGGTGGTGTAGGATTTAGTGGGATTTATTGGCAGTAAAGGAAAATAGTTGACATTATTATATCCTACCTGGAGGGGAGAGAACAGATGGTGGAGGTAAACGGTACTCTATCCCCCCCCCTCCCAGTGAGCTGTGGTGTTCCACAAGGAAGCATATTAGGTCCGTTACTGTTCCTAATTTATGTAAATGACATGTCATCAGCTTGTGACTGCAACTTGTTCCTGTTCGCGGACGACTCAGCCCTGCTGGTCTCTGACAGGAACGGGTTGCAGGTTGAAAAAACCCTCAGCTCCGAGCTCGGCAGAATCTGCACCTGGCTCGCCGATAATAAATTATCATTACACCTGGGTAAAACAGAGTCCATTCTCTTCGGTTCGAAACATAATCTCAGCAAATCCGACGACTTCTCAGTTGCAGTGGGCGACATTATTGTCACAAGTAAGAAGGAAATTACATACCTAGGATCTATTCTTGAGGCAAACCTCTCCTGTGACAAAATGGCATCCAATGTAATAAAAAAAGTCAATCAAAGAACTAGATTCCTATACCGGATCTCCTCTCTGGTAAATAAAAACACCCTGAAAACTCTGGCAGGAGACCTCATTCAAGGGTACTATGACTATGCTTGCACGTCATGGTACCATAGCACCTCCAAGGCGCTAAAAATATAACTTCAAACATCGCAAAATAAACTGGTCAGACTACTGCTTGACCTTTCATCTAGAACCCACCTCACCTCTGCCCACTTTGACAACCTAGGATGGCTTAGAGTAGACGACAGAGTACAGCTACTTGCAATGGGCCTGGTCTACAAGATCCACTACACCTCTATGGTACCCATGTACATGTCAAAATGCTTCCCAAAGGTCAAGGAATACCATGATCATAACACCAGAGGGAGCTCCACAAATCATGTGAAACCCAGATTTGGCACAAAAAAGGGGGAATACACGTTTCGCAATTATGCCACATCAAGGTGGAACGCTCTTCCCACAACTGTAAAGGAAAGTAAAACTATACTTACCTTCAAAACCTCTCTTAAAGAGCACCTTCGGGGGAGAGCATTGCAAAACTGGCCCCGGTAATGGTACAAATCTCAACCTGTCGTTCAATGGACAGCTTCCCCCCCCCCCCATCTATGTATATACTCGCATTTTAGACTCTGTTACTAACTGTATATCTGTAGACTTGGTATGTCTTAAATGTCCGGTTAGGATGTATTAGAACGAAATCTAAAATGAAAATTGTAAATAAGCAATCTGTATGTAAAAAAAACCACCTGTATGTAAATTGTAAATAAGCCATCTGTATGTAAAATATGTCTTATATGTCTTAAATGACATGATGAATTGGAAATGGGGGACCCTGATGTAAACAAGACGAAAGTCTTTCTCTGGTCTACATCCCCTTAACAATTGTATGTTTTGAGCTGTACTATACTGTACCCAATATACAAGCTGTTAATAAACTTTTCAATCAATCAATCAATCAATGTTTTTTTTATCAGTTTATAATCCCTTGAGTATTATAATTGTTGTGTTTTCAGTGGCCTAAAATAAGCTATTTGTATCTACATTCAGATTTGGGTAGTAACAGATTATATGTTAAGGTAATCGGATTAAAAAAAAAGCTAAGTTTAATCAAACCAGAATACATTTGAAAGAATTTCAATCAGATTTAATTCTAACTTGATTAAGTTTTGATTACTTCTTTAAGATATAGCAATTAAAAAACCAATATGCCCTTATAATTTAAACGGATTTATGAATAATGTTTATTTTTACATTTGAAAAAGTATAGAACATTTTGAGTGCTTTAATTGTGTTGCAAGGTCATGTGACCTTTGATTAAAACAACAGCAACAACTTAAACTTAAAGAAGAATCAAAACAAAAGAGAACCAGCATCCAATTTCTTGCAGTCCTTAAGTGAGGGTCTTTTTTGTAAGGGTAATTCGATTTGACCAACATTAAATCCTGAATACATTACTACCAATATCTCTCTATTTTAATGCATGAACAAATGAGAGAGACATGTGGTTAGCACCGAGCTAGAGTCTAAATCTAACTTGTAATTTGATCTTTGACCTCTTAAAACACACAAACAATAGTTGACAGAATTAGCCTTTGCACAGGGCAGAGCAGGGCATCGAATCACTTTTACAGATTAGAGCCTCTTTGTAACTTCAGCCGGGTAATAGTTTCTCTCTGCTCTCCCACAGGCTGCGCTCAACCTTTAATTGGGTGACACTCAGTCCTGTTTATCTCCCTCACTTTCTAGTTCCCTCTGTATCTCTGTCTCTTTGTTTCCCAAGAACACAAAGTTATTTAAATCGCTCTAAAATACTTTCATCTCATATTCTCTTTGTCCCTTTGTTATGCAACCACAGATGTAAAAAGACAGTAACGGAACAAAGAGGAATATTTCAGATTTCATGCATTCACATATCTCTCCAGGCAAATTATACTCCAGATACGAAGCGGGGGTGGGGGGGCGAGACTGAACAAGGCCAATTTGTTTAAAGGCCCGTCCACAGAGCTACATTCATATATTACATTTGCGTTTTTACACTTCTGACGGGCGCTCTATCGTGTGGCCGTTTTCATCTCTCCTTTTGATGCTGGTTAAAGGAGAAGGCAGTCATTGTCCTCCGTGGCCTGAAGCTATGTTTTGAGCTACGCAGTCAATGGAGAGATGGGGGCCGGCTAAATGTCAGCTGCACATGGCCACGCTCGCATAGCTTAATGCAGGCCTGTGTCTGGCCCTTGTCCCCTTCCAACTCTGTGTGTCTTTATCCCTCTGTCTCCAGCGTCTCCCTCTGTCTCAGATGTACATGCCATCTGGTCTGGCTCCACATCTGTGGATATCCTGTCTACAAAGCCCGGACAGCAGTGCCCTTTGTGCAGCCACTCTCTGCGTTCTCAGGCACCTGCCACGGCTTAAATCACTTTACCCATGCAAAAGAGGCAAGCCCATTAATTGTGTCCACTGCTAAACATGTTGCGTTGCACTTTTGGGGATATTGTTTATAGCCACAGGCCGAAATGGAGCTTTGCTTGGGAAAACCAAAGTGGCTCTACAGAGGAAGAAAATGTGCAGACTTGTCAGCGACCTGTAAAAACACAGAGTCATTAAGATGTCAACCCTTTGCCAAAGAGGGAGATGTGCCAGCAACAATAGAGTGGGGCAGTGAGGATTCATTTTGTAGGCCAACGCAGGTGTTAGCATCACAATGGGATTTTTCCATTCAATTGTAGATCTGTTGCAAACACACAATTTTGATACTTACACGTTTTGTTCAGCAGGGTAATCTTCACATATTAACAACACTTTTTGAAGCATTAATGCAATGCCAGAAGAAAATGTTATTCTCCTACGCGGCTTAAAACAAAGCTGAATTCAAACAGTAATGACTCATCACAGTGTTTCGCCTTAGCAGCACTTTGCTCCACAGATGTGTTCAGTATGGCAGCACAATCGTGTGCACCAGAAACGAAAAAGCCATGTGGCACGAAGGCTTCCACAGGGACGAGCGAGAAGACGTTTGATTCATTAGACAACACAACACTATCCAGCATGGAGCTTCTTATATAAGTCTGTTTTTGAAATGTGTCTTTGTCATTGCTTCAAAACCTTTTGTTGGAGATAAATTAGTTCCACATAAACATATTTTTAGTCTTCGTGTCCTGGTTTCAGCTGGGCATCAAAAGAAGAAGACGGATATTTAAATCATTAAGTGTTTTGACGTGTACAAATCACTGTGGATACCAAATCACGTCTCATCAAAGAGAATCTGTATTTTATTGTGAGACGGATATTACAGAGCTACTCGGACACATGATGGAAGAGGGAAGCTCCTTGGAAACAGGGACTCAAAACCAACCTTATATCATAAATTGCTAAACATATACAATACAATACAGTAAACATACTTGTATGAAAGAAGTATTATAATGATAGATGGCTGCCAAAGCCAATGTGCTTCTCTTATTTGGGAAGGCTGTAGCTATTCATCTGAATTTTGTACCAGTCGGAAAGTCATTTTTCAGATTATTCCAACAGCAAGTGAATGAGGGCTAATGTCCTATCTTGCAATATTAACAGAAGTGTAACTTAGTTTTGTTGGGGAATAATTTGTTTAGGTATTCAACCTTCGACACAGTTCATAATTTTCTCTTCTCACTGTCTCTTTTCCCATGGTATAGGTCTACGGCCTTGGGTATTGCTGCTATCTCTCTTTCGGAGGAGCAGCTTGGGCGCATTGTTGTTGCCAGTCTATGACAGAGCGCAAGCCGCCATGAGGTAGTTTACTGTTCAGGGACGTAGGTTCCCTGGCGCACACTCTTTCCTATGGACGACAGCTCTAGTTAGATTCAGGGTCCATATTTGTATGATGAAGAATGTTGATTATTACACTCCGAACTAGATAAGACCTCGAGCTACAGAAAGAGTTCTTCAGAATTGGTTTGGCGACCGCTGTGTCAACTCGTGACACACCACCTGTTTTGTCAATTCTCCGACCGAAGCTCCAAATTAACCGTCAGTGTTTGCCATCAAAGCTCCAGCTGTCCTCGTGCCTCTCTGAGTCCTGAAGTTTGTGTATCCGCCCTATGATTTGGATTCACCTCAAAATGTGAAGTATTTGTTTTCTTGGACTATGATACACCTTTCCAACTAATGTCTTGAAAATCAGGTCTGTAGTGTTTAGATCATTACTAGTCTGTGTCTTCAAAAAAATGATGGTATTTTTGCTTGTGTTTCCCAAAACCCTGTCGCTTCCTGTTGAGTGATGCTACCACACATGCTTCTCAACTGATGAAGATAAACATGTCAGCAGTCATCTTCCCGCCTACTGTTTGTGCTGTGAAGCGTTCCTGTAGATTTTCCTGCAAACACCATTGACAGTAAACCAGATTTCTAAAGACAGCAACGTTATTTGTCTCTACATTTTATGCTAATCTGCTAAACTGATGTTGTAGTGATTTGTTACTTGTGACACCTTTTTTAAATGAGTGCTGTAGTGGGGATTGTTACACAAGATACGCCTTAGGTGTAAACACATTTAGAGTATTCAAACAAGTTCAGAGAGTGCTGCTCAGTAAATGGATGAAACATTCATAGCTTTAATAGATTGAACCAAAGCAGCTCAGAGAAGATTCAACCATGTTATCTGTTCAGGCCCTCATGGGAAGAGACTTTCCCAGCATGCAACCCACCAATGGCAGGAACTTGAAATCAGATATGACCCTAACATGTTGACAGTATTATCAACAGTTTCATTTTTTGTAATTGGGAAAATATGTGTGCGAGACGTCCTGTGCAGGATTGGTATCAGGCAAATTCATTTTTAGACAAACATGGCCAACTGTGCTCAGTTAAACACAAGTACAGAAGATACAAGTCTGAAGTATTTTCTTATTTACTGAAGACTTTATTTGTATAACTTTCTTTGTAATCGTCTTAGGGAATCTCCTTTTTGGCCCATCCTAATACATCCAATTAGAAAAAGTAACATTCACCCAAAAAACCTACTTGTAGTAACCAGAGCAACAAGAGCAGAGTCAGCAGAGCAAATCGAGAAGGCAGAGCCGAAAGAGTATGGAGATATGTGTCTGAAGCTGATGGGCAGTCGCCCTGAACAGACAACACTGACCAAGGGCAGACCCTGTCAAAACAAAAGAGAAGCCTGCCTACACAGCATGTCTGGTGGTGGACGGTGGGGGGGGGGGGGGGGGGGTTTGGGGGGGCGGGGGGGGGCGGGGGGGGGCGGGGGGGGCAAATCGCAGGTAATTGGTGGAGGTTTCTCTCACTGGAATTACAAACATAGTATTTCATGAGTGCCAAAAGTAAATGCTTTTGTCGGGCTGGAAGGTTGGTTGTTGGATGTTTACTTTAAACAGGGCTTTACAGTTTCAAGGTTCTTTATTGTCACACTAACATAGCTACAGAGTAATTATGTCGTTGAAAATCTTAGGTCACAGGCTTCTCCAACAATGCAACACAATAATAACGCATTTGGACCTTAAAAAAAATAGTTCTTAAAGTGACAGTAAGGAAGCAGTTTGGGTAGCAGGATGCAGGAATCATTGCTGCAACATGTTCAAATCCAAATGAATCAATATAAACATCCACAGTTAAACATTTACCCAAATGAAATGTAGACTCACAGTGAGTTACAACAACAACAACAACAAAAGGTTGCTGTAGGACACATTACATTTTCCAAAAAAAACACACACTGGATAAACAGTCTATTTATCTTATGTGCCTTAAAATCCCTAAACACAGTTGAATACAACATATTTTTACTAAGTTTTATAATTTGGCAGGCTGAACAATAATACACACACACACACACACACACACACACACACACACACACACACACACACACACACACACACACACACACACACACACACACACACACACACACACACACACACACACACACCAGTGGCAACACAATCTGTGGTTTCTAGTAATTTTAACTCTTTTTTTATTTTAGTGCTCTTCTGGGACAGTTCTATCACTTATCAGCGATGCCTGTTGTATTCTGTCCCGCTATTTTCCTGCAAAAATGACACCACATGCCTTCACCTTGATCCCTTATGTCTTTAGGCCTTTGCTATCCATGAATCCATGCTTTAGTTGACAGCTTAGCAGCTCAAACATGTCAGGACAATTCATTGGTTGTGACCCCATGTTTCAGGGAATTAGGGGAGTACAGTGTATTAGTTGTCTGGTGATCTAAAGCAGCCAACATGTTGAGCTCTTGGCCTTTTTCGGGTCCCGTCTGTCTGCTTTACCGAGATATAAGAGCAGGGACAGTTTGCCAGGGTTTGATCCAAAGTTGGAGTGCAGGGGAGTTTTTTTGCTGATATAAATACCACAGGACACACCCAACTCTCACGTGCTTTTCAAACATCCTCCCACGTTTTCAACACATCCTTTTTTTGGCAGAAAAAGCAGGACTATATGGTTACACACACACACACACACACACACACACACACACACACACACACACACACACACACACACACACACACACACACACACACACACACACACACACACAGACACACACACACACACACACACACGCACATACACACTCTCCGGTGCTGGTTACTCTCATTATTTGGATATTTATTTTATTTCTGCACACAAATAACTAGGATCAGAGCAGCAAAGAGGCAACTTTGGGCCTCTCTCTGAGGTTTGATGGTGGTACTGAAGTCCTTTGGGAGAGGCTGGGTGGGTTATATACCACCAGGGTACGAAGCTGACATGGTGAAAGATATTGTCCGGTTAATTAGTGCTGGGAAAATATATATAAATGTGCATTTTAGGGCTGCAGGCAGCGTAAAACCATTGTGTTGAAAATTCCTACCCTACCCTTATATTTTCATCAAACGGGTCGAGTCGGGAGACACTCTGATCATCGAGCTGTGTACTCTCTGATAATGCTGCTTCAGACCCTCTCGCAGGCTCGCACGGGCCTTTCAAATGTGTTATTTATGTAATTATTATGCTCATGAATTGCGGATTGTCAACAGTAGTTTGAAGATGAAGCACTGTGTCAATTAAAGTGATCTGCATTTGAAGTTGGAAGCATCCACCACTACAGAGGGAGCCGCTTCTCTGATGTGCAGGCATTAATACAAGCAAATGCATTTGATTAAATATTGTTTCCTTTTATTGTTTACTTGGAGATTTCTCTGAAGTTAATTCTCACATTGAATCACTTTGAGCCGCACATCAGAGGGAGAGCTTGAAATCAAATGCTTTTGGTTTTCTCATGGAAAGTTATTTGAGAGATTTATTTCAAACAGTTACTCTTGTCAGGCTGATCTAAAGCTCTGGTATTTCAGAAATGTGTGATTCTCTACAGAGCCACCATCAAACCAGACTGAACACAAACTTTCCACAACATGTGTTCATTCAAACACATGTTGGCTTCTCTGAATTCCTCTCCGGACTGGACATGTGCATCGAGTAATGTTATGACTTATTTCCCATTTAACAATACAATACAACTCTGTCTTAAGGTGCATTTATTGGGGTCTTCAAAATCTTAAACCTCGTACCTGCGATATGTATCTGGACATTTCTCGGAAAAAGTCTATTTCCTCCATGGACAATTGAAGATATTCTTGTTATCTTGATTCTGCCTTCATTGTTGGGGTTATTTGGGAATTTGAGGGTTCTCCATCAATGTGTTTTCAACAAAACAATGTACATACGCAAATTAGGAAAGCAGAACTGATGGACTTGTCAACAAACATGGGATCTACTAGATCAAGGCATGCTGCCGCGTGGGCTTATTATTGCTTTGCCTGAAAAGCATGGAGAGGAACAATTAAATGACCTATCAACTTGTTTGGTTCATTGCCAAAGGAATAGTTCAATGTTTTCAAAGCTCGCTATGTGCCTGAAATATGCCTATTGCCTTTCTTGCCAAGAGTTAGATGACAACATCCATACTTTTCTTGGCCCCAGCAATTATTTTAGGGCTTTTAAACCAGGAAGTCATTGGCAGTTTAACATTAAAACCATGAGAAAGGGGAGTTAAGCTAGCTTAAAAAAAACAAAACAAAGATTATGTAACTACTGCAAAATGCAGCTTTTTGTTTTCACATTTCGCCTCATATTCCTTATGAATTACACAAACAATATTCTATATTGTATCTATCGGATACAAGCGGCCGAGATGGGTTTTCTCCGCAGGGTGGCTGGTGTCTCCCTTAGGGATAAGGTGAGAAGTTCGGTCATCAGGGAGGGACTCGGAGTTGAGCCGCTCCTCCTTCGCGTCGAAAGGAGCCAGTTGAGGTGGTTCGGGCACCTAGTTAGGATGCCACCTGGGCGCCTCCCTAGGGAGGTGTTCCAGGCACGTCCAGCTGGGAAGAGACCAAGGGGTAGACCTAGGACCAGGTGGAGGGATTATATCTCTTCGCTGGCCTGGGAGCGCCTTGGGATCCCCCAGTCAGAGCTGGTTGATGTCGCCAGGGAAAAGAAAGTTTGGGGCTCTCTGCTGGAACTGCTACCCCCGCGACCCGACCACGGATAAGCGGAAGAAGATGGATGGATGGATGGATATTCTATATGGAAAGGCAGGACAGCTGTTCCCCTGGCCGCCATAACAGATGTATGACGTACGAGGAGCCATATCTATCTTCCCATCTGACTCTTGGCTGGATGGAAAATAAGCATATTTCCTAAAAAATTCCAACATTTACAGCCAACATTTACATTTCTCTGAAGCGAGACAGACCACCTCCAGATGTTGTCTGACGGATTCAATTTAATAGCTTTGCATTTTCTGTACCTTTAAAACCAAATAGAGATAAGATAGCAAGGTTACAGATCAGGTTAAAACAGGGGGTAAATTGGTTCTCCAATTTATGATCGATAATACAATTGTAGTTCTTAGAGAGGTAATATTTCAGAAACAAGGCATTATGCAAAAATATTTCCAGGTGTTTCAGCGCACTGTTCTTCTGCACAGTGCTAACGTTTCCTTAAGTGTTGTAGTCCACCTTGGACACACACACACACACACACACACACACACACACACACACACACACACACACACACACACACACACACACACACACACACACACACACACACACACACACACACACACGTGTATTTTCAGATAGGTGTGCACAGACAAACACATCTTCATCAGCAGACCATGTGCGAATGACCTAAGCATTGATCGATATTGATGTGGAAAGGGTTCCCTAATCCCTAAAGGTCACACTGCATACCATTTTATTCATTGAGTAATCTGCTCCTTAGATTCAAGATTCATTCAAGATTCAAGGCTTTTATTGTCATGTGTGCATAGCTACAGTGTAGTTATGATGACAATGAAATTCTTAGGTCACAGGCTCCTCCAACAGAGCAACACAATAAAACAGATAATAGTGCAAGTAAATAAAATAGAATATAATAGAAATTGTGCAGGATAGTCTATATACAAGTAATTGGAATATTGATATATATATAAGTTACAACCAGATGAATATTATGGATGTTCTTTGAAAAGTTCAGGTGTGTCTTATGGCTTCTCATTTCTCATTCTCCATCATATTTGAATATGCAGGAAATTGTTCATGTTCTAAAAGACAAGTGTATACAGTTTGCAGAGGACTTGCTGACCATCTGTCCCAACAAAACGAGGTCTGAGGGCTTAAAGAGCTCCGATACACAATGCAATCAGTGCAGAGCTAAGCATCACAGCAAGCCAAAGTAATTAACAATCAACACTGTCCAAATTCCCACTGCTCGCTTGCATTAAATAGGAGGGGAAGATGGAGAGAGGGGTAGGGTGGGGGTGGTGAAGAACTTTCAGAAAACAAACTTTGCCAGGCATTCTTTGGACTTCGTTTGGCCAACTCTGAATCAAAGCGAGTGGACAATCTTCCCTTTCATCTCTGAGGCTGTGAAGGAACAGACTGTGTCCTGCCATGGCTGTGAACTTGTTCAGCTTAGCACTGTGAAAGCCACGGGTTTTTTTTTCTTCAGAGGGTCGTCCTTTGAGTGTATTTTTTCTCTCTCTAACCTTTTGATCTAAATCTTCTTAACTTTAAATGAAGTGCTTCAGCCTCTTGGGGATTCAGAGCTTTCATGTCACTGTTTGTCTTGAGATGTAAATCCTCTTGGCGACGTGACGACTTGACCATGTTGATCAAGTTTTGTAAGAACTGAAGTATGGATACTCAGTCTCTCTGTTTTTGTTCTATTCAGTACAAATAATATGTCTAACAAAAAGAGAATACAGCTTTTCTTTTGGGCTAAAGACCAGCTTTCCAGATCTGTCGTTCGTTGCAAGTTTTTTTTAAATTTTAACTTAATGTACCAAGGGTCTATATTTAACTTCCTAATCCTGTTACCCCTTTCACAATACTATACAATTTAAATGATATATACAATTGACAGTCACGAAACACTGCCTAACACATGCTCTGTAATATATTTCTAATGTAAGTCAAAATCCGTCACAATATTATACTTTACACACGGAAAGATTACATTTTATTAAGCTCAATTATAAATTATAACAAGACTTATTTCACTGAAATAATTCATCTTCAACAATACAACAGATCGTTTCTACACACTGTGAAATAATTCAATTTATTTGGTTTAATTGTTACATACATGTACTCTATTTTATTTTTAATTTTTTGATTTCTTATTATTATTACAATTATTTGTTTAATCTCTCAAAGTGTATCAATATCCCTTGTTGTGAAGCACTTCGAGATTTGTCTTGGCAGATGAGAAGCGCTATATAAATTAAATGTATTTATTTATTTGTATTTATACATAACAAATGCACAAATCACATTTCAGAATACTGTTTATTTCCACGGGAAAACCACACAATAAATCTGCTTTATTACAATCCACTTCACTTTAACGGGTATTGTTTACATCACTTAGGGAATGTTTTCACACTTACTTGCCTATTTGTTGCTGTCTTGCTGAAATTAGCATGAAGGTGGGACTTTGTGAGAAGCTACCATTTTCAACTTACCAACAACAGCCGAGCATAATGACCTGTAATAACATCTATGGCCATGCATCTCCCAGATATACTGTGTATAAGTATATATCCTTAGTGGTAATGGAAAGAACAACCAGGTATACTTTTTATACAATTGAAGACAGGTGTTATTATTCCTAATTAAGTGCCTTATGTTGAATTTGTAAAATATACATGGAAACAATACAAAGAGACCTCGATGGAGCCTTGTGGAACACCATAGTCAATAAATGTTGAAGATAAGTTTAATCTTCTAGTGCAGGGGTGTCAAACTCGATTTCATCGCGGGCCACATTAGCATTATGGTAGCACTCAAAGGGCCGGTTGTAACTATATAAATATACATATAAATATATAATATATATATAAATAATGTATTATATTACATTATTGCCTATGAATTGGATTATTATCGGATAGGGTAATAACTAACTACGTTTGAAAGCAGAAGTCCAGGGCAAATAATTGCAAGTCTCTTCAGTGCACATGTCACAAAACGAGATGCATTGTGGGGACATGTAGTTTATGGGCACCTGCTTCTGTAAAGTGGCATGTACCGTATAATAACGTATTATATTCTTTGCAAGCTCTTGCGGGCCACATAAAATGAAGTCGCGGGACTGATTCGATCGACCCCCGGGCCTTGAGTTTGACACCCCTGTTCTAGTGGATGCTGGAGTATTTACGTCACTCTCCAAAATGAAATGGTTTCCTCTTTGTTTCATGAAAATGTTCCACGAGATTTCTGTAATGGTTCTGACAGACAAGAAAACAGACAGAAAAAATTGTATAAAGATTGCAACGCATAAGCCAGATTTGTTTCTCTCTCACATCCTCTTCATCTGGGGACACAACTAGCCCTTTTGGTATTTATGGCCCTTGAGTTAAACATTTGACCTTGCGTGGCTGAAAGTGACATTAAAGTGTAACTATTGAATTTGAGAGCACCATTGTGTTGATGCAAACCCAGTTCCCACTTTGACAAGATTAGGATGTCCTCATGACTCTTACATCGGTGCTCTTATGTTGTCATACGTTTGCATCAAGGTTTTTAAGCCATTATCGAAACACTTCTCCTTGTTATGTTCAATGTCATGTAAATGTAAATCTTGTGTCGAAGGTGGAATTTCTAAAAACACATGACTGTCAAGCTAAATTAAAGTGTAACATGCCATTATGACCTTATACAATATAACCATGATGGTCTTTCCACTGCAAAAGCTAATCTTAGTTCAAGTCCGCAAAGTCTGCTGCTGGATTTTTTTTTCATATGTGGACTTCCGCTTCATATATCCCTGGCATTTAGTTCACAACCTGGGTTGTGTTGAGGAACATGATGTTGAAGGGTTTCAAGCAGTGGACCTGCGCACATAAAACTCATCATTAGAAAGCACAGAACCCACTCTTCTATCCTCTCACCGTACATGATGTACAGGACAGTGAAGAATAGACATTCCTGTACCCTAACCTACCCTTACCCAACTGTGCCAGTGTTTCGCCAGCCGGCCAGAGGAATAAGAGGAATCCCTGGTGCTCTGTGCTTAGTGCTGCTAAACAGGCTTTTGTATGTGGTATACACAATGCTCCATCACTGGCACTTTGGACAGCGTGAGGGCTCTGCTGCCAAGGGAGCTACTAGCTGTTGTTCTTTTCATCTAAGTTAAGCCACTTGGCCCACGGCAGAGTGGACATGGACAAGAAAGGACGAGCAGAGAGGCTTGTGGGAGATGGCAGGATTCCTACCCGTCTCCCTCTGGGACACATTTCCCTGCATTTTATCCTCACACCCTTGGTCTGATTCACCATGAATCCTTTGGAACACTTTGGTACCGCTTAATTTACATGTATGCCAACAGGCTTTTAATGTATTTAAAACTTGGATGATGTTCAAAGGACGGCTATAATTCTCTGAAATAGGCCTTTTGAAGGCTTTTATCTTGCTCTTCTCTTCTGGCTAATCTTGGGAGCCCCTCCGTATGCCAGAGCAATTTTCTAATGCCAATTAAGCTTGACATTAGCATAAAAGAGCTTTTAAAGTTTTTTTTCTTTTTGAATGAAAGAGTGATGTTAAACAGACACTTCTTCTTTACATCTTCATCGCCTGTCTCTGGAGTTTCAACATTGAGCAACCTCACTGAATAAAGGACCCTGGTCTTTGTTTTTTTTGTCTTGATATAAACGGATGGAATTATGAAGGTCAGACAATCCCTTATAACAACTCAACACATTTTCTTGCAAATTAGCAGTCCTTGTGGCTACAGCATCACACATTCTGCTTTGTGGGCCCAAATGAGGTTATGCTAGTTAATGCAGACCATGTTGGCAGTCTCTTTCATTTCTCCCAAGAACTGTAGTAATTGCCACAGAGTGCTAGGAATCATTAATTACCATTAAGGCTCCATTCCAGAGCACAGTGAAACACAGCAAATGGTTTTCATTAGACACAAATGTACAAATGTGCACCCAGGGGAGAAACATGAAGTCTGAGCAGCTTTCTTGGATTTTTGAGTGGAAGTTAAAAGCCTTTTCTTCCTTCACTTGGAAAGCTGGGACACATTCCACTCCCAAGGAAAAGTGCAGGTCCCACTCAGGGGAGCGTTGTGGGAAAAACTCAAGCTGTTGTTGTGCTGAGTTCGTGTTTGTCCAGCGCTGAGAATAGTGGGACAAAATAAATCTGCAGTATAAAGCCTGCTACTTTGTGTGGATTATTCAAATGATGATAAACAGCTTCATTAACCAAACCCTTTGAAGTGAAATTGTTTGTTTAGTTGATTTCACAAAGTGAGTGAGTAGACTGTAAAGTGGACGAGGATATCTAAAGGCAGTCGTGGCTCATAAACATTGTAAATAAGCGCCACAAGCTGCAATTGTATTTCATGGTTCATTTGATTATAACAGAAGAGTTAACTACATGCATGCAAGTTGCCTTACATCTGGGTGTACTGTGATCTTAGATAGGTTTTTCACTGAGACCTCTTCTTATAGTGATAACTTACAGTGAGCTGTGTTAGGGCAGGTTTACATCCAATATATATCTGTGTGCAAAATCACTCCCTTGTCTACTCATTAGAGAGTGCAGTACATGCAATATTGCGACTCTGAATCAAGTGTACTACATGACTTCAATGTTTGCCTCTATTACATGAGATGCATTGCATTGAGGGCTTGTTAGCAGAAAGTGCTGTGTACACATCTTTTTGCACCCCATTGTAGGGATTTTATGGGGCTCTTAACATTCACCAGAGGTGTATTTTACATTGAGTTATTGTCTTCTCCATTCCTGGGCCCCGAAATACTTGATGGTACGTGTTTGGGTTTTTGATGTAACTATAAAAACATTTTCTTCAACTGCACAGAAAATAAGACTTAAAGGGACCTATCATGCAAAATGCACTTTTTGTCTTTCATACCAGAAACGTTGCTATCAGAAACAATGCCCGACTGTTTTGGACGTAATGGTTGGTGTTTACATTAGCATCGCTAACACTCAGAGCTAACCTGTACTGGAGAGCATGTGTTGTGAAGAAGCAGGAAGTAAAAAGGAACTCACCTTGTGGTATAACCGGCAAGAGAGAAAGCCTTTGAGCTCCAGACTGTTTTAGAGAGAATCCTTGATAATCCATGATATGGCGTTTCATCACGGCAGCATTTAGTTTAGACAGTAGCTGCCGGGTCCCGCATGAGCTCAGACCCCTCCTCTTTATTTAAAAAAAAAGCTTTATACCCAAATCAGCACTTTTGAAACAGGAAGTGAAATAGAGGGATGTGATGCAATGGCTAGAATGGGTGATCTGTTTGGTATTTTGAGGCAAAACACTTCATAGGCATGTCTTTTATATTTGTATATATCTGAGACCTATGCTATTGCCTAAAAATAGCACGATAGGTGACCTTTAATACATTAGCAGAACCTTATTGGAGAGTGGGGAAATCCATTTGTAAAGTCACTTAATTACATTTATGCAATACAAAAAGAGGGAAAAAAACATGTATGCTAAAAGGTGGCTTCAAAGTAAGACAAAAAACAACATGTAGTGCCATGACAATAAAGTGCTACAACAAAATGGGCACGACTAAGATTTTAGGTTACATGTTTTATTTAATAAAGCTCTTGATAAGCTCTTTCTCCAGCCAAAAACGTGGGATTGCTTCTTTGGAGGTCAACCAATACAAAGACTTCAGCCTTTGGGGGAAACCCTGCCAGTTCTTACCACATGTTGAAATGTATACCTGTCGATCTTTGGAGATGTTTTCCAAATCCTCCCTGCCTGTTACTGACCATCACACCGCCAGATTTTGAGTAAACTGCCTTCAACTCCACCTGCTGCATGAATTTCCCTTGTGGCCGGTTGTGTTACCTGCTGCCAAGCTGACTGTTTGTTTCCTGAGGTATTGATACCCGGTAACAAGCCTAGGCAAAAGAGACTCAAAATAATTTTGAGGATTTGACATGGTATGTGAGCATGGGGATTTATACAAAGTACAAATGATGCAAAACCTTTGCAATCCACATATTTTCCGTCATACTACTGAGTCTGACGCCAAAGCAGCACTTTACTCCCAGACTTGTTTTCCACAGCAAGTATACTGGGTCTTTAAGCTGAACAGTACTTCAGTGATATTAGCATGGGAAAAAGTGACCGATCCATCAACAACCAGGGATGACAACACACAGCATCTACAGTGTGAAGCTGAAGTCCAAAGCTTTTCTGGCACAAAAGCTGTTTTCTTCAGTTAAGTAAACTCAGGACATCGTGAACAAAAGTTGGAGAGGATAGCAGTGCTGACAGTGAACAGGTCTCCAAGTAAAGAGGCTTTGAATCACTTCTGAAGAGTCCGTGAACACGTCTCTCAACACTCTCTTGTGTTTTTCTCTCGTTATCTGGTTCTTTAATCACATTTCTGTGCCTTGGTGACGCTCGCGGTGACATTTCTTTTAAAGTACCGTCACAAATCCAAGCCGATTCATCGCCTCAGAAACAGAGCAGCCAGAATCACAGTAAGAGAGACTTTGAAAGGAGAGGCCGCATATAGAAAGTTTCAACAAAAGCCAGATCAATACAAGAGTAAACAATCATTTGAACACTTCATAATACTCTTGAAAGGAAATAAATAACTGTCCCAAAGTATGAGACAGCCCCCTCCTCTCTCAACCGCCTTCTCTGAAAAGTGGGAGTGCAACCCATTAGCAGCAAGTCACTCGCACTGATCGTCAGCATTAAGAAAGTGCTTTCAACTCTGCTGGCTGTCAGCAACTCTGGCAGCTTGGAAGAGCTTTAGCTCCGGCTCTGAATCTTAGCAGAGGGCTGTGGTCGGCAATGACAAAATCAGTTTGAACGCTAGTGTGGAGGATCTGTTAAAAGGGGTTTCGGATCAAAGCAGCCTAAGTGGGTCAAAATTACCTTGACCATCTGAGAACAGTCACATTTTGAAGAGGGGTGGGGGGGGTAATCTGCAATGTAGAGGGTAGATTAACATTTTGCCGAGCATATTCCTCTCAGAGACCGTCAGATCAAAGCAGAGCAAAGCTTTTATTTCTCTTCTCTTCCAACGTTCCTCTGACTCAGTGTTCATTTGGTGATTTGGCTGGTGCCTTTCTTTACGTGTAGCAAGGAGAAAGTATGGTTACCTTTTTGGTGTTTTTGAAGAAATGTCTGGGTGCCTCCTTTGCTTTCCTTTTCACATGAAATACAAAAAATAACCCAACGTATATTTTGGTTTTGAGAATTATGAATACAACTCACTATGACCTCCAGTATGTGTACACTTTTCAGTGAGAAATGTTTCATTGTACTCTTCTGGGAAGAATTCCTGCAAGTACTGTCTGCTTTCATTTGGAAGACTGACGGATAAACACAATAAACAGTACCAGGTTATTGTTAAAAAGTCGACCAAAGACAGATGGGGGCAGTCAACGCGCTCAATGTTGACAAAATCAATGCAGTTTAATTTTTATCCTCTTTTCCCTTCTCTTTTTAACTAATGCATGTCTTTAATGATTGAAACCACAGTTGTTTGATCAGTACAACTATTGAAACATATTGCCAGGAAATGTTTAAAGTACCTTCATAGGTCAAAGAGGAGCTTTATGAATGTTGTAATCCCCTGACTTTTACTCCTGCACCACCATGAAGTTGACTTTTGTGGTTTTGCGTGAAATATCTTGAACTATTACATACATTATCATGACATTTGGTAGCACACATCCCATCTTCTTTGGTTCAGCTGGCAACCTGAAAAAGCAAAGTCAATGTGCAGGCGCCTTAAACCTGATTCCTTCATAATATCTAGCTTGGGCGACTGCTTGCAAAAAGTCTACGAGAAAATGACCCTGCATCTCACCTGATTTATTACCTCATTAAACATTTCCTGGTGAGTTATGATCCAGTTGCTACTTTCAAGTCTTCTTAAATAGAGCATGATGTCCCTTTTGTGAACCAACCTCCATGTAGAATACAATAGACGATAATGTAGGGTAATGCGTTGCTACCATGGGGTTAACAGGTCCCTACAACACTGTTTTGTAGTTTGGGTTTTTTTTCTGTCTTAGACTTAAAGGTGGGGTATGTAATTTTGGAGAAACCAGCTCGAGTGCGCTAGAATTTGAAAGTACACAACCGGAAAAAATCTGCCTCTTCCTTCAGACTTCCTTACAGAGCCCCTCCTCCAACACACACGAACGCGCACATGACCAATGAGGGCACGAGATACGTTTGTGCACAGATGGAAGGCTGACAGGAAGGTAGGCCATCCAGTTATTTTAGCCGGGCCGGCTCAGATGATTGGTCGTGCTTTTTACAGCGACACGGCTTCCACAAATGACATGTTTTTATGTATTTATTGTCAAAGCATTTAATATATTCATTGCTGCCAGTAGCTTTGCCGATATCTGTGTTGATAGGTAATAGATTAAGAGCGGTGAATCAGCTTAGAAACAGGAAGTGCTCAAACGTTTGTGTGAGTTTATCAAATTTAGCAGTGATTCCATGTCAGCCACAGCTTGTCACAAAAAACTCTGACTGATACTGTGTCTAACAAACTTAAACTAGCTTTATTAAATGTCAGGTCTTGGCAGGAAAAACATTTTTAATCAATGATTTTATCACTGAGCACAATCTTGATTTTATGTTTTTAACGGAAACTTGGATTGAACAAAATAACAGTGCAGCTGTTCTTATCGAATCAACCCCTCCCAACTTTAGTTTTATGAGTCAGGAAAGAATGCATAAGAGAGGAGGTGGAGTTGCTATTTTGTTCAATGATTCCATTCAATGCAGGAAGACATCTTATAGGAACTTTGCTTCTTTTGAATATGTGGCCCTTCAGCTGAAATGCTCCTCTCGAGCTCTGTTCCTAAATATCTATAGTCCACCCAAATACTGTGCAAGCTTTTTTGATGACTTTACTGAACTGCTGTCTATAGTGTGTATTGACTTTGACCGTCTAGTCATTGTTAGTGATTTTAACATCCATGTTGACAACCCCCAGGACAGAGGGGCAAAATAACTGTTTTGTGTTCTTGATAACTATGGACTGACTCAGCATGTGACGGAGCCCACGCACAATAAGGGGCACACTCTGGACTTAATTATCTCAAAGGGTCTGAATATCTCTAAGGTTGTGGTGACTGATGTTGCACTCTCTGATCATTCCTGTGTTTTCTTTGAGAGCTCTATTTCTGTTCACAAAAATGTTCAAAAAGAGGTAACCACAAAGCGATATTTAACTGAAAATACTAGGGAAATGTTTTCTCAGAATATTTCTTCCACACTTGCCCCTGCTAACATCTCAGTAAATGAGCTAGTAGATCATTTTAATTCAAAAATAAAAAAATGTTATAGATGCCATTGCTCCAACTAAGGTAAAGGAAGTGACTGGGAAGAAAATATCTCCTTGGAGGAAGGCCATGACCGTGAGAACAGAGAAAAAAGAGTGTCGAAAAGCTGAACGTAGGTGGAGAAAAACAAATCTCCAGGTTCACTTTGAAATCTATAAAGAGAGACTTGCCCTTTATAATTTGGAATTGAAAAACGCACGACAGTCTTTTTTCTCTGACATCATTACCAAAAACAAAAACAATGCACGTGCCTTGTTTGCTACCGTCGACAGACTAACTAACCCCCCAGTGTCAGTAGCCTCTGAATTTCTATCCACCAGGGCGTGCAATGATTTTGCCTTCTTCACTGACAAATTCAGAAAATCAGACAAGCAGTCAGTACCTCTGCATCAGGTACAGCAAATGTGTTGTCCCTATGTCCACCTAACATCAATTCAAACACCATGACACAATTCCATCAGATTAATGATAAAACCTAGAGGACATTATACAACTTCTGAAATCCTCCTCCTGCTGCCTTGATATTATTCCAACAGGATTTTTCAAAGATGTTTTGCCTTGCATGGCCTCAGATCTACTTCATATAGTAAACAAATCTCTTCACTCAGGTATTTTCCACAGGCCCTGAAAACTGCAGTCATTAAACCGCTCTTAAAAAAGAATAATCTAGATGCTTCAGTAATGAACAATTACAGGCCCATATCAAACCTCCCATTTCTAGGTAAAATCATTGAAAAAAGTTGTTTTTCAACAGTTGAGTAATTTCTTGCATTTAAATAGTTGTTTCGATGTGTTCCAGTCAGGCTTTCGTCCAAACCACAGCACTGAGACTGCTCTTGTAAAGGTCTTCAATGACATCCACTTAAACACAGACAGTGGCAGAACTTCAGTGTTAGTATTATTAGATCTCAGTGCTGCGTTTGACACTGTTGACCACAACATATTACTCGACCGACTAGAAAACTGGGTGGGACTTTCGGAAACAGTTCTAAATTGGTTTGAATCCTACTTAAAGGACAGAACAAACTTTGTTTCTATAGGTAAATACACATCTGAGTTGACAAATATGACATGTGGGGTACCTCAAGGCTCCATCTTGGGGCCTCTTCTCTTTAACATCTACATGCTACCACTGGCTCAGATAATGAAGAACAACAAAATAAGTTACCATAGCTATGCGGATGACACACACATTTACATAACAATTTCACCAGGAGACTATGCTCCAATTCAAACACTGAGTAAGTGCATTGAACAAATCAATGACTGGATGTGTCAGAACTTTCTCCAATTAAACAAAGATAAAACTGAGGTAATGGTTTTTGGAGCCAATGCAGAACATAAAGTTAGCGCTGAGCTTCAGTCTGCAATGTTCAAAACAACAGATAAAGCCAGAAATCTAGGTGTAGTCATGGACTCTGACCTGAGTTTCAACAGTCACATTAAAACAGTTACTAAATCAGCCTACTATCACCTAAAGAATATATCTAGGATTAAAAGACTAATGTCACAGCAGGATTTGGAAAAAATGTCCATGCTTTTATCTTCAGTAGACTGGACTACTGTAATGGTGTCTTACAGGTCTCGACTAAAAAATCTATTAGAAGCTGCAGCTAATTCAGAACACCGCTGCTCGAGTCCTCACTAACACTAAGAAAGTGGATCACATCACTCCTGTTCTGAAGTCTTTACACTGGCTTCCTGTGTGTCAAAGAATAGATTTCAAAAATACTGCTGCTGGTTTATAAAGCTTTGAATGGTTTAGGCCTAGTGCTGCGTACCTGGACTCACATTCAGGTTCAGGTCCGGACTCAAGTCCAGAGGTTCAGGTTCAGGTCCGGACTTATAAGTCCGGACCTGAACCCATGGCTTGTGTCAAGTTGTGTGAGTAACTAAAGTGAACTTATTGTGAGCTAATTATCAATTGAAAATTAACTCATAATCAACTCAAATTCAAACTCGTCAGGTTTATTGTGCTCCCTTCCAACTTGTGTCTACATTTCTCTACAAAGTACAAATGTACTGTACTGTACTGTCTGTACACCATGTCTTTTCTACAACTCTACATGTGTACATTATACAGTACATACTACATACATAGTGATGTACATACATACTGTTAGAAATTAAAATCAATGTTGATATAGCGTAATTTTGAATTAAATACACTATTTAATTTAAATCAGTTTTATTCTGAAAAAACCGGAAGTTCACACTATTAACTTAATACTTTTATTCTGAAAATTATTCACTTCCGGTTAGCATTAGCATGTGGCGAAATGCTACGTTTTCAAACCGTGAATCGAAGGTGAAATGACATGTGATGTTGTACACTGAGCACACTGGGATTAGCACTCATTTATTGACGCTGAATAACGTTTATCAGGGAATGTTTAAATAACCACAGACACCAGAATATACGTAAGTGCTAGTTTGTTTGCGAGTCCAAGTACCGGTTCCCGACGTTCCGGTTTTAACCGGACTTGAACCGAAACTTTTTACAAGTCCAGTACCGGTTCGGCGTACCGGTACGCAGCACTATTTAGGCCCAAAATACATTTCTGACCTCCTGCTAAATTATGAACCATCCAGATCTCTCAGGTCTTCAGGGACTGGTCAGCTTTCTGTCCCCAGAGTCAGAACTAAACATGGTAACGCAGCGTTCAGTTATTATGCTCCAAATATCTGGAACAAACTCCCAGAAACCTGCAGGTCCGCTGCAACTCTGACTACTTTTAAATCCAGGCTGAAGACTTTTCTTTTTGTCGCTGCTTTTAATTGAACTATTCACATCTTAAACTGCACTGTAACTTTTATCCATGTACTTTTTCTTTTAATGTTTATTTGATTATCTTTTCTTTTTAATGACTGATTTTAAATGCCATTTTCTTAATGTCTTTAATTTTTTGTAAAGCACTTTGAATTGCCTTGTGTTGAAAGGTGCTATATAAATAAACTTGCCTTGCCTTGCTATCGGGATGTTAAGAGCATTCCATGGAATATAAATAAGTGTTTCTGAAGTGAATTACATCCCACCTTTAAACCCTTAAACATTGTGTTTCAATTCATGAAAGTGTATTGTAAAATGTTGGGACTTGAACAGAGTTTGGTTGGTACCTTCTCGTGTCATTTCTGTTTCCACGGATCAAATGGTGACCGCCAAAGTTCAAAATAGCGAACGGCACATATGACAAATTGAGGCTTCTAAGACAGAGGCTATTGGTGACATTTGCTCATGACCAAATTCCTGCAAAACAAACTATGATGGTGAAAAAGTTGTTGTGATGCCTTTTTAAAGAAGTAACAATGTTTTTAAGGTATGTCATTTTCTTCACGCCATCTTGCTTTTTCGTTAACTCTGGTGCGTTCACTCCGGACGCGATGCGAATATTCGCTTTGCTCTAACGGCCCGTCCACACAGCGGCGTGCGTTGACGCTTGGCAGTGGGCGTGTCTGAAGCTTGGGGATTTTTTGCGAGCAATGCGACCAACAACCAATCACATGAATCTCCCGCCCCCCGACATACAAGCAATAGCAATGTTAAAACGAAGTAAACTGGATATAAAATCCCCAAACAGGCGAAAACCTACCAGTTTCATCCACTGTCTCTGCCACCTCCCTCCATGCCTTGCTCCTCCGGTTTGTATGCCGGTAGATGAACAGAGACTGATCAAACAGCACCGGGTGATTCCCTACCGCCATAATGAATTTTCCCTCCATTTTTTGGAATATGAGGAAATGACCTGCGTAGTCTCTCCCAGCATACACGCGGTTTGATTGGCTAGCGCTTGTACTGGCAGATTTGCATAAACGGGATTTCATTGGCTCACGCCTCCGTCGAGGCGTCAAAAGTTGAACATTGCTCAACTTTTGAAGCCAGCAACGCCAGCAACGCTCCACGTCGCTTCCCAAAATGCAGTTCGGCTAAAAGTGACGTCACCCCATTCAAAGTGAATGGGCAGAAGCGTTGGAAGCTTCAACGCACGCCGCTGTGTGGACGGGCCGTAATCGCTCCTATCGCATCGCTCTAAACGCTCGAGTTTCACCGCGGCTGTCAGCTATGTTTACTCGCATCATTCAAACAGGACGCGCTGGCTCGGGAGCTACAACTACAACTAAATGAACATATTTTACCGTGATTAAATTGTAATACATGTTTCTAAATTATGCCGAAGTAACAACATACCGGTTAGTAAAAACCATGAATTAATGCTTGACAAGTCTGCAGACAAGACGACAGGAGAAAAACCTTTTAAAATGCTTGTTTTCTGAATGAAGATCGGGTCGACCAGGCTAAGCTAACGTTGTATATGCTCATTCCACACTCACAACAACGGCCTACAGACATAAATAAAGCAGCGACTCTATTCGCCATGACACAGACAGTCTGTGGTTTGTACTTGTTTAACTTTTGTCCAGTTTCTGAACAGATATGAGGAGCTGTGAGCTCTGTGTGCTAACAGCTAATGGCTGATGTTTTCTGGTTGAACGTCAGTGACTCGTCACGTGAATTTGACGCTCGAGTTGAAAAAATTGAACTCTCGCGTGTGACGCGGCGTTCAATCGCCTCAATTGCGTGATTCGCGCCGCGTCCACCGCTTCATGCTCGCCGTCGGAGCGAATTCGCGTCTGTCCACGTCTCTGCATTGACTTTACATGTAATCGCGCCGCCCCCAAACATCGCATCGCGTCCGGTGTGAACGCACCATTAGAGGTCAACAGCAGCTCTTGCCTCTCGCTGCCAGTGTGAGCTTTGTGGATGAGAGGCGAGATCGCAGGAACAACCTAATCCAGCCAGTCCAGGCAGAAATGGTTTGCTATTGAAGCAGTAATGAGCCATGGCAGTTACTCAATGGGAGCTCTGTATGAGCAAATGGACAAGAGGAGAGGAGCCATAATAGATTACAATCAGACAAAAACCTGTATTGACAAATCGCTGCAGGTCTTGCTGAATTTTCAGCAGAATCACCAGGAGGGAACCTGCTTGCTTTTATACTCCTCCTGTCTGGTCTCTTAATACCTCCTTTAGCTGTAGCTGCAGAAAGCACACAGAAATGTACTGTGATACAAAATAACCTTTCTCTTCTTGACTTTACTCCACTTTAAATCCACAATAAAACTACTCATACATTTTTAGATTCTTAAAAGCAGTTTCCAGAGCCGCTTTATTTATGTATATGTTTTAATAAATGGCAAACGACAGAAGGAAAATCTTTTAATGGTGGGCTTACCGAGATGATCTTGCCTCAGTTCATTAGCAGAGGTAATTTCTGTTTTAACCTCGGCCGTGCTAATTCCAGCCTGGCCTTTCCTACATGTGAGGCAGTCCTTTAAAGACGGCTGGCTTTTGAAGCCTGCTGGTCGAGCTGTTCAAAGCTGCAGCTGTTTTTGGTGGTGTTTGACAGCTTTAATTGATGTTTATTTTGGCATCGAGTTTCATTCCTTTCATGCAAATGTCCTGCATGCAGAGAAATGGGTCAGGGGAGCACTAGGTGGGCACAGTTTGTGTGTACCAGGATAAGAGCAAAGTGCTTAACGAATTTACATTTTAGATCATAGAATCTCAACAAGCACGACAAAAAGCAGCCACTCTAATGCTTGAAATGAGAAATTGCCTTCACAAGTCTCTCTTTGATTAGGTAATGGATAATGAAAACATTGAACAGCATGTTATTATATCGTGCGTACGAAGAAGCCACTTTTTCAGATTCCAGAAACAGATTATCGACTATCAAATTCATTTTCACACTTGTATGTTGTGAGTAAAATACCCATCCTTATAACCTTTCTCTTGTGTTTTTGGTTGGACTTTTTTCTACACGTTTGACATCGCTATGAGCTCTTTGGCTGTGTTTTGCGAAGGTGTTGCTGCCAGTCTGCCCACCTGTAGACCTGAGAGTCAACCGCCTCTCAGACATTCTGGCTAACCACACACCCCCCCCCCCCCCCCCCCCCCCCCCCCCATTCCCCGCCATGCTTTTCCCTCCACCAAGTCTGACATCACCATGGAGGCACGCAGGGGCCTCCTCATCTGCTCCCAATTACGGCCTTGCAAACTCCTCCACAGGAAATACTTCAAACTGTTATGAAACGGAGAGGAACAACCTGAGACCTCGAGAAAACAAAGCGGCTGCGGACCTGGCAAGGTGTGGATCTGTGTTTGATCATCTGACGACACTTTGCCTCCAATTAAGGCATCAGCAGAGCTAAGAGGAAATGATCAGAGGCAGTAGTATGGATGTGGAAATGCAGTATCTGGACATAGAAAGCAAGCACTGGATGTTCCTAATAGGAAAGAATGGGGATAAGATGTTGGTTGTCCTCCCATACTTTTACATTTTGTGAGAATAAACCACTCTGACTGACTTGTATTTGAACCTCTGGTGCCAGTAAGTACAAAGGAGGCTATAACATTTAGAGATGTCAGAAATGAACCGCGCAAATGACCTTTTCATATTTGTTGCCTTTTTTGGTTCAGAGTCAACATCTTTTTATCCTCACGGATTTATCCTGAACCATTTCTCAAGTTTTCAAAAGCATTTCTGCTTTGATGGATGGAGGGAGATTTGTACTTCGTACAGAGAAAACATGCCTTATCTTGGATTTAGCAGCACTACCATTTTAAGGTCAGAGTTCCACTAGCAGTCATCGTGAATCAAAGTCAGATACAGTAGAGTAGAAACAACACAGATACTGAGGAATGCTAAGATTGAGTCTGCTGTAATGCATCGCTATAAAATAGCAATTTTCATACCCTAACGGAAACAAAACATATAGGAAGGTAATTTGCTTAGTTTGATTCAATAGTCCTTAAAACATTATTACTTACAACAAGCTAGCTTCAACCTACTGATATATTCAGGTTGTATGATTAAAACATCATACATGTATTAACTAGTAAATAATTGAGTAATTTGTAAATCCATTTCCAGTCTGTAGATTGAAGGACTCAAGAGCCTTGGTAAGACATACTGTACAGCACAGGGCCAAGTTACTCTTAGAAAGATGTAAAAGTAGGTGTTTTTTTAAATATACATGTGCAAAATAGAAGTTTTTCGAGTAAGTAGTACTTGTTTCGTTTAGTATTAGTCGGATGTCTCTGATTGTTCTTTCCTCACATTATTTACCACATTTGGTATAATGTTAATAGTAAAACCTTCTGTAAGTTATGTTACATCCCTGTTTTTTGGCCAAATATATAAAAAAACATGTAATGAATAACATCATAGCCTATAGCAAACTAGGTAATTCAAATGTGCGATTTTCGACGTTTATCTGCTCATGGATAGTGCAAGTGCATCACTAGCATCTTTAACCACACATCCCAATCCCTATCTATAAATCATGAAGTCCATTTAGATACGTACTAAACACGCATCTCGGACCACCCAAGGTATTTTAAGATGTGTTAACGATGCCTCAACCCTGATAAGAGTCATGAGGTGTGCTATGGGTATTGTTAACTGTGTTCTTATTCTCGCGTCCAGGAAAGAGAAGCTTAAAAAGGAGACTAAATGGAGTCTCTGAGATTGTTTCAAAATTGGTACTTTAATTAATAAAAAGCATGGTAAAGTCACAAACAGGATATTGTTCGACAGAAAAGCAGCTGTCTCTGGCTCTCGCTAGCAGAGAAAAAAGAGGCCGACCCCTCAGGTCTCGTTGTTTATATATCCTCTACTGGCTCCTCCCTGCGGGCCGGCTCTCCACGTATTTAATGTTCGTTGTTACGCATATCAGAGGATACAGACATTGTACATTCAATATATATCTAAACACGCCCTTTCTCCTCCTTAACTCTTTCATGACTTTTCATTTAACACATTCTAAACGCTGTAATCAATACTTCAAAAATACAGGAAATACGTCACAGCAGTTTGGTGTCCGGTCGTTCCGAATGTTGTCGCATGCTACCCACATCTGTAAACAGTAACGTACTCAAATAAACTACCTTCATTTAATATTCAACAATAATAATATCTCGACTTCTATAGTTGTAGTGTTGAAATCCGTAGGTTTCGGTGTGCAACATCATATCATCTCGCTGCTAAATTCACCTCTATAGTAAATGGTATATTAGCCTCATGCTAAATGCTAACCGGAGATGACGGATTTTCAGAGTAAAGCTTAACAACTGGTTGTGCACAAGAACTTCTGTTTTTTCAGTATAAAACAGCATTTAAACTGAAGGTATGTTTAAGGTACATTATGCTATCAAAACATTGATTTTAATTTCTAACAGTATGCATCTTATAGCCTGCGCACACATGTTTAAACAGGTGATTGTGAAGGTCACTGACATTGAGAATCTCACAGAGAAAGATTGTTCAGTGACCCATATGCTCTCCAGATGTTTCCAAACATGCAAATGGAGAACGACCTGAACCTGGTCCATCCACCAATACAAAAAATCACTCAGAGAGCACATACCTTCGCCAAAAAACTCAATATCTCTTTCGTTAAATTGATTTTAGATGAAAAATGTGAACATCGGGAAAACTGTTATATTTAATCTATTATCAACTGTTCTAATTCAATAATGTAAAGTGCCTCAAAACGCTTTTTCTTTGCTGCTTGGACATTTAAATGAATACCAGTTGGCCCAAATGTTGCCTGCCAAAATATATCCTAATAACGTAGGAAGTTAGGTATTACAGCAAATACAGAGCAGCGGTTTCAAAAGCTGAGCAGCCACAAGCATAATATAGTTTAGTGTTGTCCCTCCCTGCTTGGATCATTTAGCCTTTTTAATCAAACAAATTGCATTTCTTAGAGTTCATTTGAGCTTGATTTTAAAAAGCAACACCCCACAGCCAAAATGAATCACAGGATACATGGGTACGATGTTTTTGAAACCAATTAAATGTCTTTATCATTAAAACGTTTTTACATGTCAAAGTCAACTGTATTGTTTCATTTTGTGTTTACAGACAGAGAGATCGAAATACCGTTTCCCACAATCCTGAATACAAAAATACAAATATGTATACAAATATGTATAAAACATGCATATGCTATATATACACAATCAAAAGACACATTTATACATATGCACACAGTAAGATAAAAACACAACAATCAATATATACAAAATAACAGTTACTTCAATATCTTGGGACATTAGTGCAAGATTGTCCATAGCAGCGTAAAAACTGTCTGGTGCTGGATTTGAGTCTTATTTAAAAGTCCCTGGATCCAGTTCCTATTACACTCCAAATGTTCTTCTTGTACCCGTAGGCATCAAATGGCGCAACCCTCAGCAGGATGACATCACTTTTCTCTATGTAATCCCCACCTCCCCCCCCAACTTCCCCCTTTTTGCCCCCACCCCCAACCCCACTTTCAGAGCCAGTCGTTGGACCGCCAGCCATCCATCCATCCGGCCAGCCTTTCTCTCTCTGGGAACACGACTTCATTACAGAGATGAATTGTCTTATTGTGAATACCCAACTGCCCCCTCTCACAAGGGAGGGCGGGGCCTCGCTGGACATCGGGGCATCATGCGGTGACCCGGCTTCAGGGGTCACTTCACCCACTGTTTGAAAAGCATCTCACGTAACGCATCACTGGATCACTGCCCCCACTTCTCAGCCAAGGGCCCTCTCTCAGCCACACCAGGCATCGATGCACTGGACATCTTTTACAATACTTAATGACCTTATGGATAAACCATGACTTGTTTTTACCAAAAGGACTGGTTTGTTCATCTTAGTGCTGCTACAAAAAATGCTTCCCAAATTGGGATTAATAAAGTACATCTTATCTTATTTTAGGAAAGAGGAAATATCCAGGATGGCTAATGAAAAAATAAATAAATGTTTCTAGTTCTTTCACCAACAGACAACCCTCTACTTCAGTGGTTCCCAACCTGGGGGGCGCGCCCCCCTTGGGGGGGCGCCAAAGGTCGCACAAGGGGCGCCAGGCCTCAGATGATTTGAGGCCAAATCTCATATTTAGACTTTTTTTAAATTTATTTATTTTTTTACATATAATTGTAACGCAATACATGATTGTCACTAAAAGCCTTGTCTCTACATTACAATAAAATATCAAAAATAATTGATTAATGAATTTGAATACAAATTCAAGTTAATATTAAAGGCATAAAAAGACAGAAATGTATAATTCTTTCTTTAATAGAAATGTTTCTTCTGCCCATAAAGTGTCCAAACCGGGCTTTTCTGGATAAGCGCATTTTTAAAACATAGTCATTGTCCATGCCGGTTTCAGATGGATTATTCGTCACAGTTGCTCCGATCAGATCGGTCTCCTCCATTTTGTAGATTATTTACGACTTTTGAATCCACATAAACACATCAGCAAAATCCGGCTTACTCTGAGCATGTGTTTTAAACAGTTTAATCCCTTTGTGAATTGTTTTCACTTGCGCCGTCCTTTAATTTCTTCATACAGCGGGAATCCAAATGAATTAATCCTGAGTCCAATAACCATCACTCCAATAGTGCTCCTTAATTACGCTTTCATCCTCCTTTAACAACATACTGGGGGGTAGGGGGCGCAACTTCCAACAGGAGTCATTTGGGGGGGGCTCTTGGGAAAAAAGGTTGGGAACCCCTGCCCTACTTGATTAATGAGTGTACCCTTATGGATGGTAAACCATGACTTGTGTTTTACCAAAAGGACTGGTTTGTTCATCTCATGGCGCATTTCCACTGCAGCGGGTAGCCCCGTTTAAGCGTCCTTAATCGTCCTCAAGCGGCCAGGCCAGTTTTTGGTGGCCTTTCCATATAGCGTAGCACCGGCTAGCGGGTACTTTTTCCCTCTTTTTCCGGCCCCATAAAATCGTGGTTCTATCAGGCCAGGGCCGAACTAGTGACGTCAACACTCTCGACTGCTGATTGGTCAGAGAGAATCGTCACCAGATCGCGCGCGAGATCATCCCTAGTGTCGCATATATATTTAGAAGCAAGCTTGCAGCATTTTTATACACAGCATTTTGTAAACGGAGGAGCTACAAAAATAGCAACGTCAAAGAAAAGCACACCGTGGTCAACCGAGGAGGTGACGACGTTCCTACATCTCATTGGGGATGATAACATCCAGCGGGAGCTCGACGGAACAACAAAGTCGATCGCCCCGCCTACACTGCGTTGCTAGGTCCTAAACTGTAATGGAAATGCGCTGCGGCCTCGGACGGCCAGCGAGGCAGCCCGAGGCCTGAGCAAGGACGCTTAGGGACGCTTAAACGGGGCTACCCCGCTGCAGTGGAAATGTGCCATTAGTGAACTGCTAAAAAGTTAGCAATGATTGAGAGTCAGACCTACACATTTCAGATGTGTGTATCTCACACTGCACTGTAACTTTTATTCATGTACCTTTGGTATTCATTTTTTATTATCTTTGCCTTTAAATTTGTGTTTTTAAAATGCCATTTTATAATATGTTTCTTAATGTCTTTCATTTTGAATGTCGAATTGCCTTGTGTTGAAAGGTGCTATATAAATGAAATGCCTTGCCTACAGAAAAATGCTTCCCAAATTGAGATTAATAAAGTACATCTTATCTTATCTTAGGAAAGAAGAGATATCCAGAATGCCTAATGACAAAATACATATTTCTAGTTCTTTCACCTCCAGACGTACGTACCCCTACTTGAGCGGGGTTTTTGAGCACTTGTGTAAATCCTGCTCTTTGAATTTGCTTCTACTCTGCGATGTGACCCTGCAGGTACTGCCCCCTCTCATGATGAAAGGAGTTGGATGGCCATTTACTGGCACAGGCAGAATTTAGTGTCTTTGATGGTGGTCTATTTGAAGACTAACAGCTGACCTTGACCACCATTGTGTAGAAAAGAGGCCAATTTCTTCGCAAGGCATGCACCGTCAGGCCCAGCCAGCTTTATAAACGGTGGATGGAAAATCTGTCCTGTTTGCAAAGTTGGCAGTAGACACGCAAACCCTCGGAGACACACATCTGTGGGGTGAGTTGTGAAGAGTCAGGTTGGTTAAAGTGTTTGATCAGCTCCTGGAGGAAGCAGCAGTTTCCTCTTGTGGAGGACACTCCATTGTAAACGGTACGAGCCTTAACACATGCGAGGATGTTTAGACAAAATAGTACTGTACAAAAAAACCGTTAAAGCAGATCTCTTATACATCTGATTTTATGACATTAACATCACAATGTGTTAATGTGAACAGTGTTGTTTATAGTAATGAACCTGCACAGAACGATCATCTGAATCATCAGCTCCCCTCAACTTTAAGCAGTGAATTAGAGCTCATTGTTTAGCTGTCTGACCCACAACTTTACTGTTCTGATTCTCACTGCTTCTCTCTTTTTAGTCTCATCAGACGGCTGTTTTTGGAGAAAAAGCTCTAAAGCCCCACTGTACTCTTCCTGCTCAGCTTCAAACAGGAAACAGTTAGTAACCACCTGGTGAACAAAGTGGAGCTTTTAGCATCTAAAGACCACATTTCCCCGCACAGGCGTTGTAAGAAAACAAAAATGTAGCTAATATTGGATTTGCATTCATCAATTGGCCAAAAATCGAAATGGCTGTTTCTCTTTAACTACTGGATGTGTAAATATGGAATATTTACACGTCAGGCATAGTCAATTTAAAAGGTGATAAAAGGCCAATATTATATTCACCTTTTCTCGTCTGAGCCTGGTCTGAGCCCAAGCAGTGCTTGAGACAAAACAACGCTTAAATAAAAGGAAATTCAAGAGGGCTGTGCGTTGATCATCAGATCAAGGGTGGTGTTGGGGAACTCCAGTTCGAAACCCGCCCCCACCGCCACTGCGTCAGGCCGTTGTGTCCTTGGGCAAGACACTTCACCCGAATTTGCTCCTGTGGGTACTGCCCACAGTACATGACCGTTACATGTATGATATGTGTGTAACGTGTACTTGTAAAGCGCCTTGATGACTTTGAGGTGTGAAGATGGGCGGAGCGGCGCAGTGGGCTGTGCGTTGATCATCAGATCAAGGGGGCGTTGGGGAACACCAACATCGAAACCCGCCGCCGCTGCGTCTGCAAAGCCGTTGTGTCCTTGGGCAAGACACTTCACCTGAATTAGCTCCTGTGGGTATTGTCCACAGTGCATGACATGACATGTGTGTAATGTGTATTTGTAAAGCACTTTGAGAGTCTTTGATAAAGCGCTATAACAAATGTAAGGTATTATTATTATTATTATTAAGAGTAACATCTTATTCACATTGACTAACAGTTTACTTGATTATCCAAGGCTAAATGTGATGTAGTCACAATTAAAACCTCTCATACTGTAAATAGCAACAGGACAGTAGCGGAAAATCTTGACCTACAGTTTAATCATTTGAACTTGTTTTAATAATGCAGAAAGAGCCCGGGTTTGTTCAGAACATTGTGACATTAGCGATGGGTGTGGCTACAGATGCAACATAGACCTTTTCTCACTGAACTTGCATTTATATTCTGATCAGGAGGAGTTTAAATAAACCACTTTTAATACCATCAATTGGCCCATTATTTGTAAAGTAGTTTCATCTGTAGTACGTATATAGATCTAACTAACAATTGTTATCATCCTATCTTATATAGGAGCTTGTGACCAAAGATTTTCATTGCCATGTTTACACTGTAGATCACATGTGTCAAACTCAAGGCCCGGGGGCCAAATCCGGCCCGTGGTGGATTTAATTTCGGCCCGCAGGATAATTTTTAATTACTATTAGATCTGGCCCACCGGTATATTGCACGCACACCTTCACTCAATCCTGAGGGTCTCCTCCGCTCAGAGCCTGACCCCAAACATTGATGACCTTGCACCCAAGTATCTGAACTAACAGGGCATGTTTGGTTTGTTCTTTGAGGGAAATAGTTTTTTTGAAGCTGTTGTTGTCCTGTGGAAAAATGTACTCATAAGAAATGACTCTGCAGATAGAGCCATAAGAAATGAATGCAGCTGATTATTTAATGTTTAATGTTGTTTTTATAGGCAATCATTTAAGCTTTGTTAGTTCCAGGTTTAATATGTGCAATAAGTTCATTTCAATACGTTTTGCAATAAACATTGAACCAGTTGGGCCCTCGACTAGTACCCATTTTTTTATTTACTGCACATTACATTATTAAAGCCTTTGAAATCTTGAAATCTTATCCTTGAATGTGAACATGGTAAACATATTATGAGCATAGCAAATTGGAGAGTACTTGTTGTTTCCAAAGCACAACCTTGCAACAAGTTAATAATAATAATAATACATTTGAAGCACCTTTCATAACTCAAAGCAATCCCAAAGTGCTAAGTTCTCAGAGTTACACTTTCTTGGAGCTGTCCGTTGCAATCATAGGAACCATAAAGTGAATGTAATTTGGGAAAAAGCTGGTACTTTCTATTGCTATTGGCATTCCTTTCCTTCAGAACATATACGATTGAAACCATGGAAGTTGTTGTGAAAGGAAGAATCCTGCTCACTTTGTTCTATCATTACAGCCGGACCATTTTCAACTTTTGAGGCTGGTGCTTTGACTCGTTAGTCTTGTGCCAATGGTGCTATAAATGAAATCAATGTGCTTTATTATTTATTTGTTCATTGTCACGTACAGTCGTTGAAACATTAAATAGATGTAAAACCAACCAGTAAAGAATTAACGTTGCTTTTATTGCTTTTCTTCTGAAATGTCCTGGCTTATTTCATGCCAAGCAGCTACAGGCAGAATTACGTTGGAGTGGCTACGAGCCAACTCAGAAATGTTTTATTGTTGTGGAAAGATTATTTTAAGTACGCTTTACAATGCTGCTTGAGGCATGCCTGTTCCTGCTGACAGCCCTCTGTAGCTTTCGTCTGCTCAAATGACGTACTTTACAAGATTTGTTTTTTAAGTAAACGCATAATAAGTACAATGTCAAAACAGTATGTTGTGAAATGCTCTTTTGTTCTCAGAGGGCTCCATATGCTGTTGTGTTTTTCTGTCAAGCACGATAAGTGAATGCACAAGCCTTTTCATGTACCTGATCACCTTCCAGTGTAGCACTGGAAAACTGCAATAATGTATATTCATGCAGGGATAACACTGAAGGACATATATAATTATACATTTTTTAATATAATATATTCTTGAATGCATTTTTGTAGCTTTCATTTCTTGTTTCTTCCAGGGATGAACTTCTTAATTGGTGAAATATACAACAGATTATACTTTTAAAGCTGCATGAACCTCCAAGGTGTCCTTCTCACACTTGTGTTGTTGGCATTTTGCCCAAAAGTCTATTCCTCATTTGACGGCTCTGGTAATTATACAAACCCCGCAGACTCCTTTGTGAAGGGTTACACTAATGCTGCTTTATTACTCCTTCTTTGAGTGCAACTGCTTTGACATTTCACAATGTGTTGCAGCTATCAACCTACTTTTGCATCATTTGCAAAGTCTACATGCTAGCCCAGTGCTTCTCAAACTTTTTTCAGTAATGTACCCCCTTTGAAACATTTTCTCAGCCAAGTACCCCCTGACCGACCCCGGAGATTTTTGACAGAAAAAACCTATATAAATAATTACAATATAGTGATGTTCCATCAGTGTGTGATTTATTAACTCCTTAATGCATGAATTACAACAAACTAAGGATATTTTCATCTTTATGCATGAAAAAAAAGATTTTTCAATTTAATTAATATATGTTTAACAAACCAATTATATATTATTAAAAACTATAAAGACAATACACAAATGTAACATGTTTATATGAGGACCCCCTTAGTGGTTCTAGGAATATGTTTTATAAAATTGTGTTTTCTATTTAACTTTTTGTCCTAAGATTATTTTTGTAATCATGCATGGTATTTTTTTAATTAACCTTTTTATTTATTTTTACCTCACGTACCCCCTGCAGTACCCCAACGTACCCCTAGGGGTCCGCGTACCCCCATTTGAGAATCACTGTGCTAGACAAATATTCTATTCTACTCATCAATCAATCAATCAATGTTTATTTATATAGCCCAATATCACAAATGTTACATTTGTCTCAGTGGACTTTACAGTTTGTACAAAATATCAGTATGACAATACGACACCCTCTGTCCTTAGACCCTCACATCGTACAAGGAAAAACTTCCGAAGAAAACCCACAGTTTAAAGGGGGAAATGGGAGAAACCTCAGGGAGAGCCACAGAGGAGGGATCCCTCTCCCAGGACGGACAGACGTGCAATAGATGCCGTGTGTAAATTGAAAAGATAATACATTTGCAACATAGGTAGTCCAAATGTTTGGAAATGCATGTGTGTATAATAGGAAGATGAATCCACGAGGATATCCATCCAGGACCTATGATCCAGGACCACAGCCACGACTCAAGATCCAGGGCTCGCGATCCAGGACAGAGGAGCGCAGGATCATCCATGACTCCGGATCCCGGCGTATATAGACACCAAAAAGAAAGACATTTGGGGAAGCTGGGTTAATCGGAACATGAGAGTACACAGGTATAGACAGAGAGAAGGAAGAAGTAAGATGTCCCCGACAAACCAAGCCTATATCAGCAAAACTAGGGGCTGAATCTAATCTAATCATTTATGCATTTTGCATGATTAAAACTGCATAGGTTGTAGTAGTAGATGACACAGCGGTGGGATAAGTGACCTTGATGGCTTTAGGGATGTGCTTATGTTTTGAGGAGGTGTTGCTTTAATCTGAAACCTATTTAAAAAAGAATTGTCTGTAAAGCGTTCAACTGAGGGCATACTGTAGGTCGTCCCTTTGTGTATCGTTTGCCTTTCAATAAGGGATACAAGTTTGAAAGATATGGTGATTTAATTTGGTCTAACTTCAGTAATTATAGGCTACTCGTAATATTTCAACCGCTTTCCTCAAGCAATTTAAGCATTGCCCTTGTGCACTTCCTTGGTGGCTTTTACTGTGCTTCTCCATGAAGTAGCTTCATTTACCGCAATGATGTAGTTAGACGTTTCCCACTTACTTTACCTGTTTTATGGCAAGTCTAATGACTCATGACATCCCAAACCTCAAGCTGTGATGTCAAGGGGATTAGTTCACATTAGGCGCTTTCACACCAAGTACTTTGCCGTACTTAGTTCCCAGTACTTAGTTCATCAGAACTCTTTAGTTCTGATGAACTGGAGAGCAGATCGCGTTCACACCGGAATAAGTCCCTGAGGGAGGATTAGGCAAGTGCCGCTGACGTCACTTCTTCTTCTTCTGCTTTGGGTTTACTGGGAGGCCGCAAACCACTTCACGGCGTATACTGCCACCCAAAGTCCCCGGCCGGAAGTCCCCGGAGTTAGGGACTGGCTTCAGTAGAAGCTGCTGGGACTCCCAGCAGCTTCTACTGAAGCCTTCCGAGTAAATCGCCAGAACGCCGACACCTCCTCATCTCCACCGCTCCCATGTTTTATTTTGTGTTGCCATAAGTTAGTCTCTCTGCGTTGGTGCGCTGGGCTAATGCTAATAATATTAATGCAAGCAAATAAAATGGCGGCTTCACAAAACTTTTCCGAGTTTTCCGGGGCGTGGTTTGCAATCCGCCGAGCCAATCAGAAATGGGAACCTTTTTCTCCCATGAAAGTACCTGCTCTCTAGCAGGGACTAAAAAGGGGGTGAAAAGGTTCTTATTAACTAAGTTCTAGTTCCGCATTTTTTTGGTGTGTACGCAACATTTCAAGAACTATCGGAACTATACTGGGAAAAGTACTCCGGTGTGAAAGCGCCTATTGGTGTTGGTGTGATATTTATTAGGTTCTTTCCACAGAGGTATCTATTTCCATTTAATGTTTTCCCAAACAAAAAAAGAGAAATTGTTTTCCTGTGGATGTGTAGGGGAAAGATCAGCAGTCTGTGGACAGGAAGCCTTTCTGCAACCAGAGCCCAGAGGCTCACTGCATAGCCGTGTTATTCCCAAACAGGCCTCCTCGCTGTGGAAAGTGCTGCTAAATATTTTGGTATTAGCCTGCCATTGTTTTCCTGTGTGGACCTCAGCCTCGGGTCTCAAGCAGGATGCCCAGAAGATGATATAACACTCGGTGCAATTCGATTGTGGCCTCCGCGATTGAACCCAAGCAGAGAGTGCAATTTCAAAGCATGTTGAAACTATTCAAAACACCAGTGTCCCGTTAACGGCCCAGGATAATGAATTCCATGGTGGTGAGGGCCTCAATGTGTGGGAGACTCGGAGCTTAGCTAAATAAACCTTGTCTGGCTGAGTGGCCCCACTGGTGCCCGGCCCTGTGGGGACCAGAGCCTCTCACAGGTCACTGGAGGGGCTCAGTGTTAATAACAGCCTCATCTAGCCTCAGCTCACCGTCACATCCACAAGCAACATCCCACAAGCCACACCTCGACTGTGGCACAAAGGATAGGCTACTGTCAGCGAGGGCATTGTCAGTGGCTCAGCTTGAAATGACAAACTGCGTCTACAGAGGGTTCACGTGAGTTGTGCTGCTCGGAGCTGATAGCAGAGATCACTGGTCTCCCCGTGGTGGGAGTGACAGGCTCTGATTTTTTCTCTCTTCATTAACTATTCACATTTGCACCTTATGTGCAGATCACCATCGCCCCTCCACGTGAGTCTTCGCAGTTCAAAGGCAGCGTTGCTTGGAAGTGTGCACGACACCCCGAGAGTCGCCGGCCTCGGACACCTGCAGGGCGCCGGGTGCTGAGAGCTTGGGCGTGTTTGGATCAGGGACTGAACTTTTCCTCTGAAGATGAAGAAAAGGTTTATGGCACGCTCCCGTGAGAGTGTCTCTGCTCTTTGAAGCTCCTGTCTTGGTGGCTGCTCTTATCTTGGGAAAGGATTATTTTATCTGTCTCTTCTTCTTCTTTCCATCAACCTCAGGTTTATCTGAAAACCTTTGAGGAGATCTTCTCCTTGCCCTTGCGCTTTCACTCCACTCAATTCCAGTTCTCCCCCTTTTCAGGGTGCACCCATCCCTGTGTTCACCCCCACTCTCCTCTCTGCTGCACCCCACTCTCTTTTCTCTTTTTCCCCGATCTCCTCTATTCTACCCTTCCAACACATGACAGACTGTGTAATTAATGAGCATCATAAACCTCTCTTTCTATTAGCTACCCATTAGTAAACCTGGCAAGCCTGTCATTTTGGACAAAAACACACAGCTCCTTCATTTGATCCCCACATCAAAGGGGGAACCCCACTGTTTTCGGCTGAATACACTAATTGTGTCCTCGTTCTGGATGGGGCTACACCCCCACCGCTTCAAAAAGGCAGCCAGTGCCGAGTGCAGATAGTAAAGAGAATTACAGAAGCATAAAGTATTGATTCAGGCCTACATTTGGAGAAAATGAACAGTCATTCAGCGGCGCGCCTGAAAGTCTGCACGAGTGTGTGTTTATTTTCCGCACTTCACTTGCTCTGCTCAGCTTTACCGTAGACACATTTAGCAAAAGAAGAAATGTCAGTGGGCTTAAGGCCTGTTATGAGGGTTTGACATGCTGCGGTTGAGATGAAAAGGCATTTTTAAGTGGGGTTCTCCTATTTTACACAACAAACCAATAATATAAAGTACGGGATCAGCGATATTATTTCGGAAATCTTAAGATAAATCTAACCAAGGAAGACTTTTTTTTTACTCTCATGTTTGCATATGTAGTCTTCGATTTAATGTTGTGTTTATGTGATAAAAGATAACAACACACTTAAAAGTCCTCCTTTAACTTGCCTATGAGTTTTAGTTTGATGCTTATGTGTAAACAGCACAGTTTCACACACACACACACACACACACCCAATCATTTTGAAGATTTAAATGTGTGTTTTAAAAATAAAATTAGTAACAATTTCCAATTTAGAATTGTTAACCACATCCTCTCTGCCTTTCATGTGGATACATGCAACATTGATTTGGAATACAATGCCATTAACAACGACTGGGGCATCCAATGCTCTCAAAGGAAGGAGCTGCTTCCTGTTAGTATAAAAACATCAAAGGTGTCATTCGCCGTATATGGTTGCATGTGCTTTGACAATGGTTTTACTCCACTTAGCAACTAAGAGAGCATCATTGTTAAGCTGATCATTGCAGCCCAAAATGTGTCCTGGAATATAGTATTTCCAGGTTGTTTCCATCACCTCCAGTGTGCAGAATGGCAAACGCATGCCAAGCTGTCTTTCCCTCCCCAAAGACCCTCTCGCCCGACACATCTCACGCTGGGCCACCACAATGGGCGAGTCACCGGCGCTGCAGGAATCACCACTGTACTTCAGTCACGATTGTCTTCTGCCCTTTATAACATATATGCCCTTTTGTTCCTCAAGATAAAGGCAACAGTCACATGTTGGAGCTCCGAGCGCCCAGCAGCTGCTCCTCTCTCCCGCTTCAGGCTACACATCCCCCTCCTCACCACCAGGCATCATTCCCTCCGGTGGGCTCTCCAGGCATCAGGCCCCTAACATTGTTACAAGGACATAAACACAGACAAACCATTAGATCCCCGTCTCAATGCCCCCCCATTATGCCTGAATGGCGGGTTTTATGGAGGAATGAGCTATTGGCCACCAAGGTAGGAGCCCCCCCAGGTCAATAAATACCTACATCAATCAGGCAGGTGCCTAAAGAATTTAGCTTTTGTTCTATGAAGCTTCACCAGCACAAAGGAAGAATTTCCAATGGATTTGATGAATGCCTTAATAACAGGCAAATATTTCCCTCATTTATCCCAGATTTGATGAGGTGTCAAGCTTTAATAACCATGTCGAAGATAAATGGAGATTGATTGAAGGTTTGGTGGTCTATGAGATGGAAGTCTTGCTTTAAACCCCCGCCACCTCCTCTCTCGCAGGCATCAAAGGCGAAGCTTGGAAATAGGGCCCGCAAAGCCATCTCTCCGTTGGCCTCTTCAAAGGACAGGAAGTGTGTCACAGGGACAGGCCTTCTTTCCCAGCAAATTCGGGCGAGTTGCTATAATAACAAGCTCATCTGTGTGTCTGTGGCAAACTAGTTCAAAGGGGAGTCTGATTCCTCTTGGTAATACTTGTGATGATAGAGTCAGGATGCGGAAACCTCTGTTTAGTGGAAACGCATCTGGAGGGATGCATTAAAGACGTGTGTCCAGTGAATAGTCACGTCCCTGAAGATGGGAAAATCCTTCACTGAAATTGGGGCCAGGTTACGTTTTTGATCTTGACTTCCCCGGAAATCAACCCAACTCAGAAATATTTGCATATCCCACCTTTGGCTATTAGCTGCCTCTAAATATGTAGGAATTTAGAGGCCTTCCTCTGTAGATGGTGGAGGAAGTCTCCGGCTGGTTTTGCAGTTTTTTTGATAAGCGATAATACATAGTTTTGAAGTTAGAAAGTCAGTTTTTATACCAGAACATCATTATTTCTAAGCAACACTACTGAAATAGTTTAACGTTTGACATTACAGTAGTTAATAAGTGTGGCAAAATACATCAAAAGGCTGTATCTGTACCTATTAAATTACATTTTTAAGAATTCAATACATAACACTTAAATATAGGGTGGACGCAGTGGACTAGTGCGTTGGTGTTCGGATCAGAGGGGCACAGGTTCAAACCCCACTGCAGTCAGCATGTCGACACTTCACCCCAAATTGCTCCTGTAAGTTGCTTTGGATAAAAGCGTCTAACAAGTAACATGTAATGTAATACACTTAAAATATGAGGGTTTTATGTAAAGCATTCAGATAGGCAAACATAGATGAATATTGCTTTCTGTTCATGGCTTAAGGGTTACAATATTATGAGTCATTTTGATGTTGTAACTCTAATATCAATATGTATTTTTTTGCTAGGATGTTAGAGAGAATTTCACTTGTCATATTGTACATTATTTTTAAAATGATTTGTTCATCCCCAAGCCTATAGTGTCCTGTATGTCAAAGGCTTTCTTTTTTGACGCTGTCAGACACACTGTAACTGACGTGTGCCTCCTGAACAATGGTGGAACAGTGTGGGAACTACAGGAACTGTGATTGGTCAGCATGGGCTGCTTGTTTGTTGTCCTACAAGTCTCTGATGCATGTAGAGATTGCTGAGGTACCGCAGCACACTGACAGATTCTGCTTTTAGTCTTTTGTGAAGGAACCACAAATGGCTGAGGTTTACCAGCAGGGGAATTTTACACTGCTTTGCATTCATCGAATTACAGAATTTCCCCCAGTGTTCGTGCCTAAGACAGGGACACTTTTAGGGTTTTTAGGGGGTATATTGGTTGTTTTCTTTCTACTGAAGAAGATTTAAAGATATTGTATTAGGTTCTACGTTGGCAAAGTGCTGCTGTGACTTATTTCACTTTAATGCTGTTTGCATGTGATGCCAAAATGGATAATTGCTTAAAGTGCATGTCGTAAAATGCATTGAAGAAAAGGTAAATTATATAGAAATGTCACACACACAATAAAATCAGCTTCCCTTCTACAGACAGATGGACAGATTAACAGATAGCCATCTACTAATGTGATATATGTTGCTATTTAAGCAGTTCTTAAACTAATCCACTTGCTTTTACAGGTGTTGGGTTTTGAGATTATGTTCTATAATCAAACAAATCCTCCCCTAAAATTTAATCTGCCGCTTTTAGACATAAAAGGAAAAGATACACCATGACACAGAAAGGACAAGAAGAGGGTTTTGATCTAAAATTAGAAAAGCCAGCATTTGAAAAACATGTTTTTTCGCAACTTGATTGCTATCACAGAAAGCACTTCCTTCTTAGCGATACTATCAACCTGCACCAGCTGACAGTCCTCAGAAAACCTTTGTGATGAAAATGTGTTTTATCTCATTTGAATGTACTGTATTTGAAGATGTTCTGTCTGTTGCACTGTAATGTCAAACATGTGCAGTTCTATTATAAAAACCTACAGTACATCAACGACACACACTTTTCGTGTTGTGTAATTTATTGGATTATTGGAGATTTAAAGACGATTCGAAAGTACAAACCAAAAGACCTTTAGGAAACGCTGAACAGAAAGGTTAAAAGGTTCTATACTTTCTCATTTTAATACACTGAAATTAGGATTCATTGTGTGCTAATCATTAAGGAAAGACATGATTATTCTTTTCCTTTGTTGTGTTTCTTCAGGGTTGGTTTTCATTGCACTTAGGGTTTCTTATCTGGGATCATTCAACAGTCACAGTTTGAAGATAATAACCAAGACAAAATGTGCATGGAAAAGTGTTAAACTTAATTAATGTTGGGTCCATGGATTGATAGATGCCCACTGTGCGAATGTATCACCGTCACATTGAGCCAATGACAGCATGACATGGCACAGTTGCTTCTCTGTCTTTTATTATATAGCAAATACTTCAAAAGAATATTAGCCTGTGTTGATCTCCTGCCTCAGTCCAATAAGACTGTGATGTCTAAACCTTATTCTCATGCCAAAGACCTCAAACAGACGGACTCACGCTGACCGCAAACATGTTCGATTATTCTGTCCCCAGGAAGCCTGTCTGAGAGGATTATTGCTGCAGTTTATTACAAAGAAATAGATATCGAGGGCCCAAAAAGTGATTTACATACTGTACACCATGTGGCTCTATCAGGTTTATTCATTTTCAATTATAGAAAAACCCTTGAAGCTAATAATTAGTGACATTGGATGTGTAATTTAATCAATCACAGAAGAGCCATGCTCCATTGAAGCAACTTTTTACATCTTATTTCTACGTTTTTGTGGCATATTTTAAAGGTCCCCTATCATACTGTTTTTCATCAATATATTACAGGTCTCAGATACAAAACATGTCTCTGAAGTGTTTGGCTCCAAACACCAAACAGATCATTGCAGCATTACCCATAATCCCCTCTGTTTCAGCCCTGTTTCCAAAGTGCTGATTCTCTGTCTGTTACTTTAGATGAAAATAAGGAGCCCCTCCCCACGCCCCTCTGAGAGAGATTTGGTTACAAAGAACACAATGGTGCTCTAGGAGGAGATTCAGGTGATAAGGGGGGGGGGGGGGGGGGGTTACCTTGGTTGGTGATTGGCTAATGGTTACTCAAGCCAAAACATCGTTATGACATCATAAAGTGGCCAAAATCTGATCAGCTCATTTTCAGACAGGTTTTTTATAGAAATGGATCAAAAAGAGAGAGAATCTTTGTTCCTGAAACTTTCAGAGTCTCTTTCCACAGAGGGGACACATGTTGATGTAGAAGAGACATGAAGAAGAGGGGACACATGTTGATGTAGAAGAGACATGAAGAAGAGGGGACACATGTCGATGTAGAAGAGACATGAAGAAGAGGGGACACATGTTGATGTAGAAGAGACATGAAGAAGAGGGGACACATGTTGATGTAGAAGAGACATGAAGAAGAGGGGACACATGTTGATGAAGAAGAGACATGAAGAAGAGGGGACACATGTTGATGTAGAAGAGACATGGAGAAGAGGGGACACATGTTGATGTAGAAGAGACATGAAGAAGAGGGGACACATGTTGATGTAGAAGAGACATGAAGAAGAGGGGACACATGTTGATGTAGAAGAGACATGAAGAAGAGGGGGACACATGTTGATGTAGAAGAGACATGAAGAAGAGGGGACACATGTTGATGTAGAAGAGACATGAAGAAGAGGGGACACATGTTGATGTAGAAGAGACATGAAGAAGAGGGGACACATGTTGATGTAGAAGAGACATGAAGAAGAGGGGACACATGCTGATGTAGAAGAGACATGAAGAAGAGGGGACACATGTTGATGTAGAAGAGACATGAAGAAGAGGGGACACATGCTGATGTAGAAGAGACATGAAGAAGAGGGGACACATGTTGAGAGAAGATATGAACAAGTGGATTTTGCATAATAGGTGACCTAAATTGAAGTTAAAGTCTTGGGACCCCTTCAGGAACCTCAGTTTTGGGAAACACTGAGTGAGTTTACATGCATTAGTTTACAGTGTGGGCTGAGGTGTAAATCCTGATCTTCTGTGAAGTGGAATTAAGGTTTTATTGATGCTTCATCTGCGCTTTGAACAGAGAGGGACCATCATCAAGTCAACCAGAAAAAGACGCGGCGTACCGGAAGTCTCTACACCAATTTTCAAAACAAAATCAAGAAATTAAAAGAATTCACAACAAATGGGCTGATGTGGAGTTATTTCTAGAAGGTTAGTTTAGCTTACTAGGACTTAGGTTTACAGTTAATTAAAATGTGCAATGATTAAATAGTAGGAGTTTAAATATAGGCTTTGTGGACTAGTATTTTCTAGTTTATCATTACATTACAAGTTACTTGTTAGACGCTTTTATCCAAAGCGACTTACATACTCAGTACTGTGGACAATCCCCACAGGAGCAATTTGGGGTGAAGTGTCTCAGGGACACAACAACATGCTGACTGCAGTGGGGTTTGAACCTGTGACCCCCTGAGCCCAACACTAACGCACAAACCACTTTGCCACACGCCTCCTTACATTCATTAAACAGATTTGAAGGTGTATTGTCACATGCAAAAAAGATTCAGCTTAGTGGTTGGCAATACAAATATTTAGTCTCAAACTTCTCCAACAATGCCACACACACTATACTTAATACATATAAACAGATAATGAAACAACACAGTGCAAGTGACAGAAAGTTGCAATAAAATGCAGGAATAAGTAGGCTAAGCTATACATCAAATTCATGTTCATTGAAAAGTAGCCAGTATTACATATATAAGAAATTGGCTTTTGTGTATAATGATATCACCACAATAAGAGGAATCATGCTGCAATAAAGGAACACATATGAAACTATTTTAAAGACAGTTTTAAAAACGATTAAGAAATAATAAAGACACGCAAAGCCTACAAGGAATATACATACACAAACATCAAGAATATGAGAATATAATATATGCAGTATATCAGAGTTAAGTGGCAGAGCTGTGCAGGTATTAAAGATGTACTATATGGCTAAAACCGATTTAATATTGGATTATTTTCATAAAAATGTGTGAGTATTTGGCCACATGTGTATTTCAGTTATGCTAATCATTGCTTTGTGAAGCCAGTGTCTTAATCAATTAAGTGTTTTATTGTGAAAGCGTAGACCGGAAGTTCTATATAGTCCTGTGTGTGTGTCTTCTCTCCGGATCAAAGGCTCGTTTGGCTCTCAGTCTTGCGGTCCTGAAGCTTCTCTGAGCGCAGTCTTCTGACTCTCCTCTGTCTGGATATTTGTAGCAGGTTTTCCATTTTTCTCCTCTGGATTATATTCTTCTGATGGTTTTCAACTCCATCTCGATGCATAGAAATGGGTAAACTGCACTCGAAACATGGTAAGGTTTCTTATTCCTGAAACAAATCACAGTTCTTGTGCTGCTGCGATACTTTCCAGTATTCATTGTCTGACTTTCTTTCTCTCTAAAGCCGCTATTTGTAAACCGAGGGAGAGCCCAGAAGGTAAGCGCTCTTATATTTCCCTTTTATTATCATAAATTCTCACATTTCGGTCAGTTTTGTGACATTTAAAAAAAAAGTGTCAGCTCATTAGAGAAGCATTACAGCGAAGACTCTCTGCAGATACCGCTTGTGGAAAACACGAGTGTAGCGCGAACAAAAAACATACTTTATAGCTGCTAAATAATACGCTTCTTTGTTTTCAGGCGACAGTTTTGTAGTCAATGCCTGTTTGGCGAGAAAGGGAATCGACGACTGGCTCGTGAAGCAGAAATACTACTGCACGAGCTCTCGCCTCGAGCCGCGGGACTGTCACCACAAGAATAACTGCGGTCTGACTGCACGGGTGAGTCCACGAGGTTCACGGATTTATAGTGAAGTAGCATAACAGAAACGTGTGAAATTGTGCATGTTTGTGACATTTATCATAAGGACTGGATTTATTTTGTGCATCAAAATGTGCGTTTGAATGCTTCTCACTTTATCTGCAGTTTTGCATGGGGAGGCTACACTTAGTCTTGAACTAATGTGTCTGTTACTTCACTAAAAGTCTTAACACTTTCTGTTTTGTTGGACAAACTTTAAGCAATGTTGAAGAGGGTGGATATATGTTCATGTTTTCAGGTGGAAGAAGTACTCAGATATTGTACCATAGCGTAGGAAGACTGTTACAAGTAAACATCCTGCATTCAAAATGTTACTCAAGTAAAAGTACAAGTGTATGAGCATCAACATATACTTAAAGTACCAAAAGTAGTAGTACACATTATGCAGATTGGCTTATAATACATGCTCTGATTTGAGTTATTGATGCATTCATGTGTTTATCAAATCTTGCAAAGGGGAAGCAAGTTTTGCAAAAGTAAAACTATGAACCTCTGATTCATAGTGGGGTAGAAGTACAAAGTAGCAAAACAAGTATCTTAAAAGTCTACTGAAGTACAGTACTTGAGTAAATGTACTTAGTTACTTTACACCACTGCATGCAGCTACAGTTAGTCTCAAACTAATGTGTGACTTACTTCACTAAAAGTCTTGAAAACGTTCTTCTTGTTGGACACACTTGTAGCAATGGAGAAGAGGGTGGGTATATATTTATGTTGCTGATTTTAGACATTGAATTAGTTGACATTCTGCAAGTCAGTGACACACTTTAAGTTGACAGTTCACACATAGCTGCAAAAACCACAAGCTTGTAACTCTTATTTGAGTATCCTAAGGACTCAAAAGCTTTATTGTCATATGCACAATATGTACAGCTTTGTTGTTTGCATTGAGCAGCTGTAGTGCCAGGATCTAACAACAGTGCAGCATTAAGATATACAAGAATCAAAGACATTAAATGCAAGAAATATGTGCAATTGGTGCAAGTAAAAGTGCACGTTATATTAGAACAAAACAGCTGGTCCCATATCTGTTGTTTTTGTGTTTATTTTTGTCCAAATGGACGTTACCTCTCTCTCGGGCCCTCATGTAAGGAACACATGTTGGTGCCATCCTATGCACTGATCTGAGGTTTCTTATTGTAGGGAACAATAGATCAAGACTGAGTTGAAAGCATTGCAGTGTGACAGTCTGGTGACAAGTGTGGATTGCAAATGCTGGAGAGAAATGTTGGAGGTCACGCTTGTTTTGTATTTTGGCATTGCCGTAAACACCGTGCTGTTGTTGTCGAGTGGGGAAATCCTTTGGAATGGCTTCAGAGGAGCCTTAAGCCTCTTTGGTTAGCGAGGCCTTCATCAAAGGCAGCATGTTTGAGGAATTGAAGCCCATCAAGAAAAAAAAAAGAAATCAGTTTCTCCACCCACGATCCAGACACTTTGAGCAGAAATGCAATCATCCATTTAATGCAACCCAGAATCCAGGATCTCTTGCATTTGGACACATCAGAGCAGCCATTATGTTGGGACTCTGATTTGATTTGACATCTTGTGGCGTGATTGTCTTTTCCAAATGTCCTTTAGGTGCGTACCAGTTTTTAGAATCCTGTTCATTTGCATGTAGCTGCTTGTTGAAATACTCTTATTTTCCCCTTTCTTTCCTTCTCATTTGCTTTTTCATGACTTTTGCTCATTCAGCATGCAGCAGTTCTTGTGGAAAGGTCATGTTACACCATGCATTTAAAGTGATTATCATGCGTGCAAAGCAAGACACAACTGCACATGCTGGGTTGAAGAAAGAAATTAGCCTTTGGTTTGGGGAATTCCTTGCATGGATCAAACTTGAGGAAGTTAAAGGCAACAGAAATAAACTCATTCTTTGGACCCAAGTCAGGTCCAAAGTCCTCCATGGTTTTGTCTTTTGCAGCCAGGGGGTTTTGATAGCAGCCATGGTGTTGCAGGGTGTGTTAGTAATGAGAGATGTTGCGGTGTTTTTGCGACTGCCAATTAAGTGTGCATGACGTGCGAGCGATGGAGTGTGGTACATGTGTTGGAACTTTTCAACTGGCTTTACATGTTGCACCCACATGGTGTCAAAGTTACTAATCCTGACATGTGCCCAAAGCTGCAATAAACGTCTTCATGTAGTAATAGGATCCGACTGACTTCAGGCTTTGTGTCTCCGGGCCATTCTTTGGAGATTGGCTTTATGAAAAACACCTGAATCTGTGTTTACTTTATACAGCGGAGAAGCCGTGCCATTGGTTGCTTATATGTCGAGTCGGCTGCATACGCTTTGGGCGATTTAAGCATGTAAAACCACATCATTAGCATACATTATTACCCCAAAAAACTAATATTCATTACTTTGTTCCTGGAAAGGTTCTGCTTTTCCAGTGGTGTGTACAGTTTTGGCTCAGGAGCCCCTGCTGAAATGGTAAAAATGTGGAGTTAGTAGAGCTCAGTTTCTATTAATAATTCAAGTGTTGGTGCATAAGGGCTTTTGAAGCTTAGAGGGAAAATGAATAAAAGACGAAAGGTGTTTCCACCATAAATATGTATTTGGTGGTTTTTCCTTTGTTGTTTAGCAATTATTAAAACTAAATCCAAAAACTTTAATATTTAATGTACTAGTTCAAACCGTGTGTTTGCTTCTTGCTGTACTTCTTGTGTTAAAGAACATATTCATGAAGTCGTGGTTTGTAATGAGTGGAGGGTAGCAGAAGCATTTACACATGGTGCATTTGACATTGAACCATTCAAACATCCAGGACTTTGGCATTCAGACTTTAATTGAAAAGGACAACTCCATGTTCAGTGTAGACACACATGGCATGAGAATTGGTGATAGATGATATTTCCTCTCGTGCCACCATTACTGCAGGGTCATGTTGAGCTGTTAAACATAGACATCAAGAAGTGTTGTTGGTGTCAGATCTCACAGTCTGCTTATTCTGTGGTTAGATGGGACATTTTAATTTTGGTGGTCTAATGGATAGTGAGGTGGGCTGATGATCGGAAGGTTGCGAGTTCAAATCCCGCCTTGAACACCACTACTAGTGTGCCCTTGAGTAAGGCACTTAGCCCTCAGTTACTCCAGGGAGAATGTCCCTGTGATTGGTCATTGTAAGTCGCTTTGGAATAAGGCATCTGCTAAATTGTAAATTATATTTTTGGGAGAATAAACCCCACAGATCCTCAACTCCGGTGTGTCTCACTCATTAACAACGCAACACAGGGCAACAAGAACGTTGTCTACAGTAGCCATTTTCTTATTTGAGGGGGGGGTGGATGCGTGGGCCACCCGAATAGGTTAAGGGGCCTTTGGCTTTTCTTGCTGGGGGGTTAGGGGTGCGGTGCCCCCACAAATAGAATCACATTCTGTGGGAAACACTGCATTCAATGTGTCGGAAGATGCCAATTTTGCACAAAAAAGGTCAAACCAATAATGAATTATCGAAATATTTTTCTGTTGATGGAATTATTGATTAGTTGAGTAATTGCTCCGTGTCCTGATGTAGAATTTTTACATTTTGTTCAAGTTAGAGTTCTTGAAGAAGATGTACACACATGTTAAGAGCTCCCAAAGTTTCCACAGTATTGATGAAACCATTTCATTTTTCAAAGGATTATAAGTAACCAAACTTATCCCTGATTTTAATGAATTTAAGCCTCAATTACTCCCCGTGTCACATTCGTTAGCCGTATTAAAAGTCTTAACGCTCTGTAAGAAGAAGTTTAAAAGCTCGACCCCACGGTGCTTTCAAATAAAAACAGAAGCTAGAATGTGAGTCAACTCTATGAGCTTTAAAAGCTGTCCATTTTCTAAAGAATACCTGGTGAGATAGTTATTTATAGCCGCTGTTCTTTGAGCCCCCCCTCCCAGCTGAACCAGGGTCTGGGAGAATGTGGGTCGGGTGTCAACAGTGGGGAGTCCACGCTTGGAATTCTTTTGATGTGAACTTTTCCAAACCATATTCCCAGTCTGATACGAGTCACTTTGAAGGGCTGCTAAGAGTTCGTCTTCATTAATGGTTTTAAAATAGTGGCACAGATAGATGGAGACGTAAAGATTAACTGGAGTTCTTTGATGATGTTTCCATGCAGTCAGATGTTTGAGTGGTGTGGGCAGGTGGGTCTCTCAACACATGAGATCCAGGTCATGTGAGCCTTGGCACACTTTCTCCCCTGTGTGCAGCATCGTGTCTACACCTACCCATAAATGTGATATGTTATGAAGTATTATGTCGCTGATGTGGGCACTGATAGGCTTCTGACTTTGGAGTTCTGACATTAGATGCTTCTCTTGGCAACAGATGAATGATCGGACGTGTAATTAAATAATGTCTTTTAATGGTTAAAACTCACAGTTACCCCCTTTTCTATTCTTAAAACTCCCCTCCCCCCTCCATCTGTTTCTAGCGTTCACCCTGTGGCCTTGTGTCGGTTGTGGCTGATGAAACGAGACTGCATTTTAAGTGGGCCACGTTGGGAGGTGTTTGTAGTGACAGTGATGGCTCCTCCTCTGTCAAGCCCTACCCTTTTTTGTTGTAAAGAAAGCTACCTCTAGTCACCCCAAGCCGCTGCTCTTACAATTCCAACGCTTGTGTATATTTTTTCAAACTTGTATGGAAGCGCAGACAAAAAAGGTACGACAGAATTCAACTCGACAGTGAAACTTCTGCCCCCAACCCCCTTGTCTCCCCGTCTGTTGCAAGCCCTTTGATTATTATTTTTTTGAACATTTTTTTTTTTTAAGGCCTCAAGCTTTTAAACGCATTCCCTCAGCCTCCAAGACTGATAAAAGACATGGCAGGTTTTTGCGCCCCCTTCGTCTTTTTCGCTTCTGCTTTTTCTCTCCTTGTCGTTTCCACAAAGCGAAAGGCTCTTGTCTGGAAGCTGAAAGCACCTTTCAAATGCAGACTCCTCTTCCTCTTTCTCTACTTCTTTCTATCCTCTCCCCGTGCGTTTTCTTTTCCCACCGGCTGGCCTCTTGTGTGACGTATGCCCCTCTCCCACCGGGCTCTACCTCCTCTGTGCTCCCAAGGGACAGGAGGGCCTGTTGTTGGTCTTTGAAGAGGCTGGGAGAAAAGTTTGGAGCCACACTCTAAAGAGAAGAAAAGCCTCAGCCTATGGAGAGGAGGGGTAGCACCTGGCTGTGTGATTTCTTTTTTGGTTTTCCCATGAGAAGATGGCGTGGAAGGGGCTGACGTCAACATAGCCGAGGGTCCGGGACGTTCAGGTGGCTTTAATGTCACATCCGGCATCGTGTGTCACATAGATTACTTAAACCTGGAGGAGAGTCTCCTGTGGGACAAAGCACAGCGGATGATTTGGTTTCTGTGAAAGGCGCCTTTCGGAAATGTTTCCTGTGAAAGAATGGCTGGTTTAGAGTAAGTTAAAGCCCCAGTGGCACGTTGACATTTGATCAGGTTTATCCACTTCCTTTTTGGTGCTAAAGCATCTCCTCTCTGTCTGTCTTATGTGTTTCACAACGGCCAGATTACATCACGTACTTTTTTTCTGATTTGAGTAAGAAGCGCAGTGTCAGTCAGTGTTTCTGTTGGAGAACATTGGTGCTGGGGAAGATTTCAATGTCCTTTCAACAGACTTGTGCATAAAGAAGATATTACCCAAACCTCATATTTAACCCTCCATATTCTTATATAAAATAAATAAAAACCAATCCAAACACGACATCATAATATCGTAGACGTCATACCCTGATATCAATATTGAGACGATTTTGTTGGTTTGACTATTGGTGAATAAAATACAGACAAAATGAGATGTTTGATAAACAATCAGTAATGTGAAGATAATTACTTAAAACGAAAATACAGTTTTGAAAATGACATCACTTTGCTGTATTGTTGCCTTTACCAGGAAAAGAACACTACGATATTTCATATTCAAAATCCAAGACAACATCTAGTCTCATTTTGAAATATTGATATTTCCCCCAGCCCTAGTTTAGTTGTAGAGTTCTATAAAGTACCATAGCTTGTTTAAAGTTTGTAAAGCAATGACTACCCATCACTTGTAGGTGTAGGAATAAAACCATGTGTTTGGCATCTGAAATGAAATGGGGCTCATGTACGTGCAAATCTGTTTGTGCATGTGCAGTATGTCTGGAATCAGCTGTCCGGATGCACTCCAGAGATCAAAGGATTCTGGGGGAATGTGCTCTAAATCTCAGGGGATTAGCAGCTCAGATTGTGCTTTGTTTCCCAAAATATATGCTCGCTATACGGATAGCTGTTGATCAAAGTGTCTCTCGACACCCTGTCACAGATACATTCAGGCTGGAGGGGTTTGTTTCACGCTTGAGGGTGGCATTTATTTCACAGCTCTAAGAAACGGTTTGATTTTCAGGACGTTTGGCTGTTTAGTCCTCCTTTGTTTTGAAATCGGACTCAGATTGAAATGGCTTGCAATTAAGAAGCATATGCCCCGTGTGTTGTATAAACAGTGAGATATTCTTGAACTCATAATCAACCTGAATAAAGAGTTCAATCTTAATGCTTATGTATTTCAGCCTTTGAGGTGTGTATACTCTAGACATGCTAATTCCTTTTGCTTCAGGAAACTGTTCCTTTCCACGTTTGTCTTGAAATATGAAAGGAGAGAGAAACATTTCATTGTTCTAGAAAGTACATGATAGATAACGGATGGTTTCATGCAGCTAGTATGGTAGAGCATAGACATCTGCAACAAGGCAAATAGGTTTTATATAAAGTATAACATTGATAGAATAATTTAGATTCTTTAAAAGTTGTTTGGGGCTTTTTGCCTTTATAAGAGTGATGGGACAGATGGACTAGAACATGGGGAAAGACACATAGATAATGATGATAGTTAGATATGGTGATCATCAGTGTTTCCGCCAGACCAGGGCTGAGAGGGCGGTGGGGGGGTGGGGGGTGTGACGTCGTGTCACGTGACTTGAATTGAGCCGTCCCTTATAGATACTGTCTCTTTACGTATGCACACACACATCATTTTGAATTGCGCCGTCCCTTATCTTATCTCTTTACCGTATCCCCTGCCGACAGGGACACCCCTCCTGGCACGTCCTTGGAAGATGCGGCGGTGTTTTGTTTTTTTCCGTCACAGGAACGCGCTTTGCTGGCGGCGAAAATAATCCCATCAGACTCCTTTGCCCCTCCAACAGAGCGATGTCCTTTTTCCTTTTCGTCATTTCAAGCGATAAAAACTCTCGATCTTCTCTCAAATTATAATTGTTTTGGACGCCCTCGGCTCGAGTTCAGGGCGTTCCGAGCTGAATAAGACAAGACGCCCCCCTGGCGGAAACGCTGGTGATCATTATTTTAGCACATGTGTAAAATGTTATAGTATTTCAGGACTTTAAACGGGTGTTCAGTTGCTGCATATTTTAAAACATAACATTTTTAATAAAAGCCTTTTTTAAATTTGTAACTTTAATGTTGCTTTAGTTTGTTGTCTCGGATTTGCCTCACTACTTTTACTTTTAGTTATTTACCTTTTTTTGTTTGTTATTTGTGAAAGAAACTTGTTTAGATAAGTGCTCGTAAGATCAAGTTTATGTAACGCGGATACCCTTAAAAGTAACAAACTCAGGACCCAACCCTAGTTATGACAGAATTGCTGTGTGAAAAGTCAAACATCTTACGTTGTTATGTTATGTAAAACAAACAATAGTCTGTAATAGGTTGGATATTTTGTGCGTCGTATTAGAAAAAGCTCACCCGGGCTCCTGTCGTGACGCTGAGCTCCTCTTTCCATTTAAATCACCCACTTGGAAGGCTCTGCTGAAGTGGGTGTTTAAGTGTTTAAACCCTGGATAATTCTCTCTTGTTTGTTTATCAGATCTCCTTGCGGGCTGCGCTCTGGCCCTTGCAGTAAGTGCTGAATAATTTGTCTGAGCGCCTCTTAAACAAGACGTGATCAACATCTGCATAAGCTCTCATGAGATCGGCACATGCACGTAGGGCTGCTCAATTCATCGTATTTTAATCGCAATTATGATTATGGCTTGCAACGATTACGAAAACAACGTAATCGAAATAAAACGATTATTTTTTTCAGTTGAATTATACTTAAAGTTCAGGGTAATCAACTGTTAAAACATACTGTTCACATTTTTTTTCTCCAATAAATGATGTTTTTAAAGTAAATGGATAATCGTTTTTAATAATCGTGATATCAATTATTGACCCAAATAATCGAGATTATGATTCGAGCAGCCCTACGTGCACGGGATGTGCCACGAAGCACACAGACACATTACACATTTGTTTACCCTAATATGGGAATCCATTCATCACGGCGAGCAGAGGCCACAGCGTGATTCCCCTTCACTTGTTGTTCTTGCGAACGGGTCGTATGGGAACCACCAGTGCTGGACCTATCACGATCCTGCTGTTGTATTTATCCTCCTTGTGTTTGAGCGCTTTGGTGACCAGGGCAGTAAGGCCACCTGAGGAGGAGCAAACGCAGGAAGTGGATTTAGGTAAACAGAGGTGGGAGGGCATTGTGCCTCCCACCGACACAGGTTTCAGGACTCTTCAGCTCTTCCTGTGGCGCCAGGGCTGGAGGAGGTCTGGATTGTCTGTTAGGGGATGTTTTTGGTGGGAGGAAAGCCAAACAGAGGAGCGGCCTTGCTGAAAGGAAAGCTGTCCTACCCCGATGTGTTTACGCTCCACAGGTGCCGCAGCCTAAAGAGGACCTCACCCTGTAGACTCTCAGTGAAGCAGGACAACCCTTTGCTCCTTTAAGGGCCATTTGCCCCACACACTCCCCCAAACAATTCCTTGCTCAAGTTTGAAAAAATAGCATCCTTGAGTCAAGATGTATGAAGTTTTAGAAGAGTGCTTCGACATAGGCCTCTATTAAAGTGCTCTTGTCCTTAAGCATAATCACTTAGTCTTTTACTTTTCTTTTCTCGTAAGCTTTTGTCTAGGGTTTTTCGACTTTGTGTCTTCTAACCAGCCACCAAAATAACTGGTGATTGCTGACGTATTTGTGCAGATGTGTGTGAGAGAGGGATGGCTTCGTAATACACACTTCCTTCAAACTTGACAGAAACAAAATGAAGCCTAAACCATCTTTCCCGCTTGTCTAACAATCACCAAATCACAGAGTGACAATAAACCCTTAATTCTACTGAGTTAGATGTGAACATGTGCGGCTCTACACAATATTTATCCTCACTCTCTATCCTTGCACAAAACGGATCGACTCGCTCTTTGGGGGAAAACCATTAATCCACAAATACAATGACAAAAATTGCCCAAAGACCAATCACCAATAGCTCAGATTTACTTGTACCTTTCTTTTCATCCCAAATGGTTTACAGAGAGCCGCTTCCTGAATGCTGATGACATGTCATTCACTTATATTCAAGACCAATAGAAGTGATAGTCGTTGAATGGATCATTGTATGCCTTAGCTTTCTCCTGTTTCCTAGTTTCTGGATTGTGTGTATTTCTTTTGATCCTGAGAGTTACTGTGTGTATGAGCATCAGTAAAATGATTTTGTAGGAGCTGAGGAACTTCTCTGCGCTGCAAGTTCATTATGGTGAGCTGTGACACAAGCCACTAATTCCAGAGAGCTATGAATAGCAACCGGCCCCTGGCATCAGCGCACTTGTATATAGTTGAAGTGTCTATTTCTGCTGCTATGTTTACTCGCAAAGTTGAAACACTCTCTGTAATTACAGAGATTTTAGGTCTACAGTTAAAAGGTCAGATGTGAGGGATGTTTAGAGGTAGTGGCTTGTGGCTCGCAAGATGTCTGCTCCAACAGCGTGTGTGTAAAGGCTTGAGTGTATGGATATGTGTGTGTGTGTGTAGGCAGAGAGGAACAACGGCCACCTAGGTGTTGAGGTCGGTGACATCTGGTCAGGTTTTCATCTTCATGCCACTCGACTCAACCACATGGAGCTCCGCTGTTTATTGAAGTAGTAACTGGCACTGAATGAAACAGGAGGGTTGAGATGTTGTTACTTTGCAGGAATAGTAAGGATCTGATTATAATATCACCTTTATGACGAATCAATAGTTGGTTTTTCACTGTGTGTACCAAGACTATATTGTGATGCATTATTAAGATTAAATGTAGCTTCTCAAGTATCACTGAATACAGCCCAAATGCACCATGGTTAGACACCTGCTGCTAAGAGCTGCTAGCTAACATTACCTAGCTTTCAACAGGCTGATTTCATCCTGGATTTTTTGTTTACTAAGAAGCATTATCAGGGAAACAACCGGCATCGTCTGAAAGTAACAGAAGTGAGTTTACTGCCTCGTAAACACATTTACTGTACCAAAGAATCGCGTGACATCCCTATCTGGTTCAGTAGATAAGATAATATAATATTAGCACAAAACAATGGCTATTATTTGCATTCCTTTGTGTAATCTTAAAGGTTATGTCTGGACCAGACCATGGTAACCACATTGAAGAGAAGACGTTGATGTCTTTAATTTAGGACCTACTCTCTACACCTTTCTCTTTAAGGGAACTTCACGTGAGCTCCTATTTTCAGGCCATCTAATCTGTTTAAAACGCAACAAAATATTGTTAAAACAAAGGATGTCCTATTTTCTCGAAGCTACTGACATGACAGGTTACAGAGGAGTTTCTCATTTGGCTGTGGTTAAAGGGTTTAAGTGGCTGTCACTTTCTAGCTACCCTCGAGGTAGACTTTCTGGCTAAAGCCTTGTTCCTCCCACACTTAGCAGCACTCGAGCCTGGCGTCTGAAGCCACCCAGACAACTGAAGGACTGTCTCTCCTCAAAGAGAGCTTTTGACTAATGACTTAGACCCTCTAAGACACAGTGGAGCACACTCACTGTTAAACACAGCACGCATGGAAGCAGGCATGTTGCCAACTAGTCGCCTTTAATGTATAATCCATCCAAATGTTGCAATAATGATTGACACACATGTACACTCTGTGAGCTCATGTCAACCTCAGCAGAACTTGTTTTTTTGCAGAGGAAGTTAAAGGTTCCAGTCAGAGCAATCTAATTTCCTTCATGGAGATGAGGTGTGTCATTTTGCATAAAACTCCCCCTTCTTCTCCTTCTCTCCTCTACTTTTCTCATTCTTTGGAACGGAGCTTCACTTTGAATTCAGAGGGCCATAATGTTGTGATTTGTTACTCTTGGCAGGCGGAGACTACCTGTAAATCAAGGCCAAGCGACAGGCTGTCTCCATTCCCCTCCAAACCATAGCTTCCTCTTGGGAATGCAAGGTCCCAATGTGGAGTTCATTGGCTGGTGGAGAATGTGTTTTGTGGATTCACCTCAAGCTCAGATTCCCCTTTAACTCTCCGACTCCCAGGGAAACTTGAGGATAAAAACAGAAATGGCTTTGCTTGTGCTGTCTGCTCACATGTTAACTTAAATGCCTTCTGGTAGAGTCCCAAATGACGTGCAGTTGTCCTCGCTTGTATCTCAAATTCTGCTGTGTTTCTGCCAATTTGACTAAACCCTAGTTTTGATTTGCCTATTAAGACATGAAATACTGACCTTTGGGAATCATTATTTTGATGTTCTCAGGGTCTTTTATTGACAAAAACCCATAATCATTCCCAACATTCGGACGCCAGATCAAGACCCTTATGCTGTCACTTTTCAACGCACTGGGAACCTTTTTGCGACCTTTCAGTTTAGACATAAAAAAAAAAAGGTTCGGCTTTAAAAAAAGTTTATTTTTGACGAACCAATCCCTATTATTATTATCACATAATAGAAACCTAAAAAGAGTGTTTCCCTCAGCCCAGCATTTGTTCAATATGCTCTGAGCTATTGTGGGAACTTTTCAAAAGGGAACATAGTATTGAGTAAGACATTAGGTCATGAGAAAATTAGTCCTTGACGGTAGAAAGCCTTTAAAAAGTTTACTTAATTTGTGTATACCAAATATTGAGCTGGGAACAAAGACACATCAGAATTGTTGATGTTGTAGTTGTTTTCCTTTGGGCCCTAACTGCTCAAAGCGACGATCAGACATCGTTGAATTTAACATTTAGGGGATTGAAATAAAACCATCCATTGCTGACATGGAGCTTGTTGTGTTACTTCAGGTACCAAGAAGAGCAGGGAGGGTAACATCCATGGATCATTGTTGCCTTACGAGATATAAAACAAGATGCTTTTGAAAGTAGTAGCCCTAACCCTAACCCTACTACTGTGTATTGATACGTTATGTATTGTACTGGAGACCACGCCCACCCCAAACTCCCTCACCCTAGCTCGCAAACTATTGCTTATTGCTCATCTGTTTTGTGCATCACTCGTGTTGTCTTTTTACAACCACTTTTACTGTAGGAGAACATTTGTGATTGAAGCCCAATGTTTTTGGTTGTCGAAAATGAAATCACTCTGCCTTTAGTGTATTGTAATGCTGGAGGGGTGATCATGCAGTCGGACTTTTGATCTTGCCACCTTGTATCCTTCTTTTCTCCGAGACAAACAAAGTGATAAATGTTAATAGCTGTTGTAACATGTTTTTTAAAAGCTAATAAAGGTTGTTACTTTGAGAAACAGGTAGGCTTTTAGCGCCCGAGGGCTGGCTGAGTCGTAAAAGCTTATCTTTGCAGGTGTAAAAGTTTTGTAAATGGGTCATTAAAGTGTTGGCCAACTCCACACATAAAACACAAAAAGGGAGAGGGAGGGAGATTACTTCAGATCAGCATGTTTCTGAAGCGTGGAGATGAAGGCTGTAAATCTTCGCTAATATTCCACTGAGCCTTTCAGGAGGCAGCCTTTGATGTGGGTGAGGTAATGTGACCAGCAGTGTTTGCAACGGTAATCTGACGTGCAGAGATAAATGGCTATGCTATCCACAAAAGGAAAGGCACACAATCACAGCACTTGTGGGTCCTGGAAAAAAATAAACAACATGTGCATGGATACACACACACACATGCACACACATTACAGACGTGTCGTTGCAACCTTTTATCCTGCAGTGTTGATTTACACTGACATGCAGTATAATTTGACTTAATATATAGTATGCAAAGAATAACTCTACTGAACCGCACCTCCTCCGAATGCAGAGCTTTTTTCCTCAACCTCTCTATCTGGTGTGTGTGTGTGTCCTGGACTAGAGTTAACACGTTAAGCCCTCTGGCATGTGCTGCCTCCTCAAACCCCTGCAGTCTCGGTGTTGCTGACCACGCACACTTTAATCATAGCTTCCTCCAACCTGCCTGGTGATGGATCCCGACTCGGCGGCTATCATTTCCTTCCTGGGGTGCAGGGAGAGGAGAGGGTGTGCCGTGACTGACTGGTGTCAGGCATGGGGCCGCAGAGTCTGGAGAGAAGGTGTCTCTCTTTGATGTTCCCTCCGAGACGTCAAATTACACGTTAGCCCTCTTCAGTTAAAGGACCTGCTTGCACCAATTATTTATCCAGTTTGTCGTCGACTTCGCTCAAGAATGACTATCTCTAGAGGTGGTGAAAAATAAAGTTAAACAAAGTGGTCAGGATGTGGAAGAGAAAGCTTTAATGGTCGGCCTACCTGTGGGTTCAGAATGACGTTGTTTTCAAATTGATGCCAATTTACATCTGATCAACACTTGAATTGGGATTTGTTGGGGAAACTAACGCTGCTAAGCTGTGTAGTATTTCTGTATGTTACAACGTGTACTAAATGTACAGCGAGGTGCTCCAGATTAAAAGCATCCACCAGATATCTGTTGTTGTGTTAATCGGCATGTCAAGGACTCAAAATCAAACGCTATACATTGGGTGACCTCAAAGGCATTGAGTTTCTTATCAAAGCCATAACACTGCCTTGTAAAACACAGCAGATATGACTACCTCTTGGCACTGCGTCTGAGCTTAGTTTTGTTCCTTTGTTTGGTTTTTGTAAGGCTCTGACCCAAGCATCGGTTGTAATGGAGCACATTTAACAAACTGTGTGTGCTGATAAGCCTGATGGTCAGGAAAAAAAACCTGATTAATCCTGTTTGGCTAGAGAGAAATGCAGAGAGATATTCATTTTCCACGGCTCTCAGTCGGTAGGTGTTGTATGAAAACGGGCCTCGTCTCCCCTCGTTCCATAAATGGGACCGTCTCGCGTCACGCTATTATCTGAGATCTTTATTTCATGTGTGAAAAGTGATCCCCTTTGAAGCCTCACTCAGAGGCAGTGCAGCGCTTCACTACCTCACATCAACACTCTATCTTGGCTCCATCTCGAGGCGTCATGTTTTACTGCTGCGCGGGGCTTTGAATGGGGCTGTTTAATGCTTCTGGAAGGTGAGGAGCACTCCAGCGTAACGAAAGGCAAAAAAAATAACTGGACCGGAGTTTAAACTGCTGTCTGATGACGACCGGTGGTCCGTTTAGTGTTTTTTTTCGTCCTCCCTCCACCACACGTACCTCACATTGCAGGATAGGCACCGCTCCAGATTCCAGGAGTTGTGCTTCGGTGCTTTGAAACGGCCTCCGGTGTATCTCAGTTTACTCTGCGGGATGGTGGAGAAGGACGGGTATTTCCTCTCCTGAGGTCCTCCGAGAGTAACACTACACCTATAAGCTCATTTGCAGCTCTAAAGCTAATACCGCTTTTTTGTTGTTTTACTTCTGGGTTTTCAACATCGAGGCCATGTGTGATGTCTATAAATTCCCATGCTATACGGCTGTTTTCGTCATTAGTAATTCATAAACCTCAGCTAATGGCTGCTATCCAGGCGAGGCAATCATTTTATTTGCCAACTAACTACGTGTATCTTGGTGCAAAGACATTAAGGCATTGTCCAGTACTGTCCCTTTTTATCGTTTGATGCTAATCATCGTTTACTATACCTATCAATCTACACATACGTAAAGATATTGGACATGGTGTAGCTGTGATGAATATGACACAAGTGAGGATAATCACCTCTCGCTTTCTGTAATGCTCCACTCCCCCCGCTCCACTGCTGTGCGGCTTTAATGTGAGTGTCAGTGACCTCAGCCGTCTCCTGTTTGAAAGACCCAGGGGGAAGCAGACGTGTCCTCGGAGAAGCACCGCCGTTATTCCCCACATCCTCCCTTGTCTTTGTCACTTTTCCTGTCTCGCCCACTTGGCTAAACGCTCTTTCATGTCGGCACCACTGCTCCAAACGTTGCAATCCTGAAGGTGTTTTTCTTGCGATGGGTGAGGGGCAGAGCAGGAGGCACCGAGGCACCGAAGCGCAGTCCTAATGAGATTTTTCCTGGGTTTTGATGGAGCGCCAGTAGCGCTGCCATTGCCCCAGAGGCCTGCCTCCACTGAGCCTTGGCGCGCGATCAGGGGGAGCTGTCGTTGGCCGCATAAATTGTCCGCCTGTGTGGTTGGTCGAGGAGGCAGACAGCGTAGAGACCAAGAGGCCTTGTGGGACTTTCCCACAATCACATACAAGTACATATTACTTGCACTTTAATGTACCCTTTTACTTTCAAACACTCACAGCAGGAAAATTGGCCCAGTGGGTCCATGTCTGCAGTGCCAGAGAAAGGATGAGGCAACTTTCTGCCTTTACTCGCATGCACTCACTGTCTTTTTAACTTTCCCTCTTGCTCTCTTATCACCGTACAATATGGACCCTGCGATGCAAAATGAAATGGCAAAAGCTTGTTTCAAACTTTTCAAAACTGACTTTATTCAGAGTATCTCAGCCGTTCAGAGTTCTCATTTCAGCTGCTCTACATTATTTCCAGAAACACTCGATCAATATTATCAGTATTCACCTGGGTTATTCAACATTATCACACTATTTGAAAGAACATAACGGTGGTCAAACTGCTGACAAGGTGTCTGCGAATACCTTTTTAAGGCTGTCAAATCCAACTTGTGAAAAGCAACGTTGTTAAATATGGAATTTTCACTTAATTTCCTTAAGAATGTGGCCTCAGACCGCCTGGATCTATGGACATACATTTATTAGGGTTTCTGCCTTTATATCAGCAACACTGCATGCTGGATAGTCACAATACATTGTTGTTAAGTTTACTGCATTGTTATATCTTTTGGCTACATATATTACAAGAAGACATGTTTGCTTTCGTAAGCTATCATAATTACATTGCACCTTTATCTAAGTGTATCAGATTTCTGTGCTTTATTGTTGAGAAAATACTTTGGTCTAATGCATTTTGAAAGTGTGTGACATGCAAGTAATCGTCAAAATTGACATGCAAGTATTCGTCAAAAAGATGCAAGTGTTAATGTGTTTAATGTCCATAACTATGTAAATGTATCCTGTAAATATAATGTATGATGTCCTTTATTGTTTTATGTTTCATGTGGAACCTATATGCTGCAGGTCTCCCTTGAAAAAGAGATCTATGATCTCAAGGGACCAATCTGATTAAATAAAGGTTTGAAATGAAATGAAGTGTTCCTCGATCAAGAAGAATTGCAGATCAAGTGCTTCTTCTCTTATTTACAACTGTACACCAAGATGAATTTTAAACTATTATTGATTATAGGTTCACTATAGTTGACATTATTCAACCCAAAAGCCTGGTGTAGATTGAGTTTTCCTTGCTACACTATTTTCGAGCTGACATTTTCATTAGTAAGGAAAACATACTAGAGTGGTCACTCTGGTGCTTGTTCTGTAATATTATTATTCTTATATACGCTGTCTTTGGTAGATCCAAATTCATTTTTATAGAGTGCGCCATGGAAGACGTTTGCCAAACAGTTCTTATGGCCAAACCAAACAGGCCGTTAAATGGGCGAGCACAGTGGATGGGATGTTGTCATGGGGCAGGCACACTGTGTTCTGTGTTATAGCCAAGCAATAAATCACTTTATGTGGAGTTTAAAACACTCGGGGGACATACAAGCCCCTTGTCCTAAAATCCCCCGAAGAAGCTCCCAAGGACCTGGCTCTCGTTGAAAGCAGAACGCTTTACGCAGCGGTCTCCACAGAACATTTAACATCATGTCTGGAAAATTGTTTTATTCGGTCCCGGGTGCAGCAGAAAAATGCATGTTTGTGTCCTGAAGCCAACAAATCTGACCAAATCTGCAGAAATAAGTGGAGGTGACACTTTGCTGTATAATTTATAAAAACAGTTTGGGCTAGAGCCGGGCAACACATCGATTATGATATGAGACTATATCCTGGGAGATTTAGGGTTTCTTAATAGCGTAAGTGTTGTCTTTCACTGGGTTTAAAGGCAGCTTTACAGCAAAGCAATGTCATTTTTTTTTTAAATGTATCTGAATTCTGAATTTTTTAATTATTTGACTTTACTCACTTTACCAAATCCATTTACTCAAGATTATTTCTTTCAAATATCATTGTGTAAATCATCAAATGTTGAGAAAGCGTCTCTGTTCAACCCTATAGTGTCAAAATATAAATATCAAAGTGTTTGGTAAAAAAAATAATTGTTGATCTTGACACCAAGCAATATATAGATTATAAATTGCAGCAAAATTATCAAATTATTCAACACCCAATGTAAAGCAGGCTTGATAAGCAATCAAATGACAAAGATGATTTTATAGCACAGATATTATCAGTTGTGAGGGTACCACTTTATTTTGTTATGTTTAAAGGTGGGGTAGGTAATTTTGGAGAAACCAGCTCGAGTGCGCTAGAATTTGAAAATACACAGCCGGAAAAAATCTGCCACTTCCTCACAGAGCCCCTCCTCCAACACACACGAACGCGCACATGGCCAATGAGGGCACGAGATAAGTTTGTGCACAGATGGAAGGCTGACAGGCAGGTAGGCCATCCAGTTACTTTAGCCGGGCCGGCTCAGATAATTGGTCGTGCTTTTTACAGCGCCACGGCTTCCACAGATGAAATGTTTTTATGTATTTATTGTCAAAGCATTTAATATATTCATTGCTATCGGGATGTTAAGAGCATTCCATGGAATATAACAAAAAGTGTATCTCGAGCCGGTTTCTCAAAATGACCTACCCCACCTTTAAGCTGTGGTTGAGCCAATAGGCTGGGGCCCCTTTGACCTCAAAATGCTCTCCTACAGTGACCTCTGACTTTTAAATTAGCAAAGGGTGGAGAAGCCCATCATTGCTACCTTACTTCACCAAAAATATGAATGGCTCTTTTGTTGATACCGTTTTACATTCATATAGGTAAACATTTCCCCAGCTGAAATCAATGAAGTGTATCTAATCTGATCTAGTGGTCAACATGCACGTACACCAGGAGTGCCAGAAATAAATGAGACCTGGTCTTTGATTCCACTAACTCGTAGCAAATGTTGCATCAGATGAGCTTCGTCTGAACTCATTAGTGGAGAAATCACTTTGGAGGGGGAGATGACCAGCTTCCCAGTCTTAGGGAAATCCACTCTGAGCCCTTTCATTTCAAATCAAACTGAAGTGAGGGAGTTCACGCCTTTATCCTCTCTGGATTACTTTCTTGTTCAACAACAGCTGCATCTTCTACTGTCACTGAACGGCTACTTCTGTAACTGTAACATAATAATGTATGTACACACTGCAAAAACCCTATTGCAGTGTGTCAGTAGGGCTGCTCAATTAATCATATTTTCGCGATTATGGCTTGCAACGATTACGAAAACAACGTAATTGAAATAAAACGATTATTTTTTTATTATTATTATTACTTCTTTTTTTTTTTTTTTTTCAGTTGAATTATACTTAAAGTTCAGGGTAATCAACTGTTAAAAACATACTGTTCAAATTGTTTTTCTCCAATAAATTGATGTTTTCAAAGTAAATGGATAATCGTTTTTAATAATCGTGATATCAATTATTGACCCAAATAATCGAGATTATGATTTTTGCCATAATCGAGCAGCCCTATGTGTCAGTGTGTCACGGTCTTTAACTGACCAATAACCATAACAAAGACGTCCCACGCATCACGCTGTCGTACGAACATAAAATGGCCACTGAAGTCGGTGTTTGCAGTTTAATATACAAGTTCATGTGCAGGGAAACCATCAAATTCCCAAACCTATGATAACATGGTTGAGAAGAAAGATATTTTTAAATAATGGCTGCTTCTTCTGTACAGAGGTGTGTGTGTGTGGTTGTGAAATTGGAGCCTGGACTGGTGGGATTGTAAAGTGAATATCTTGACTGAAACAGATTTTAAGAGCTTCTATGAAGACATCTGATATGTCTGTTTGGACTGGGGTCACATTGCAAAAAGCCCTGTATCAGATTGAGGATAATGTATTAAAGTGGGCCTACTCCGAAGTGGAGAGATCAGATTCCATGTGCTGTTCGCACCGTTATGAAAAGGCAGATAATAGTCACATTTACACAAACCAATTTATCAGATTTTGGACACTTTGGCTTGCACCCTGAACATAGTCCTATTCATAAGACCAAGAATGTTGTCAATCCTTCTTTATCAGGAGTGAAGTGTGTCATTCGTGTGATTGAATGTTCGGGTTAAGACACTTTTCTTTCACATAGGTCTAAATGGTGCGGCTAGTAATGTTACTTCTGCCTTTTTCTGGAGCAGGGCAGATAAATGTTCCCCATTGTTCCTCTGACCAATCGGCTGGTGGAAACACAGGAAACTCAGATACCAACATTCCTTATTTTTTATGTTATCTTTTGACCCATACAGCCAAAGCCAAAATCTAGAGATCTTAGACTGAAACGGTGTTTCAGGGCCGGTTCGAAGCTGGATCTTGAAAAAGCACCGGGTTTTCCTGTTCACACCGCAGCGGAGCAGCCTCTTAGCTCCGGAATCCGGTTAATTTCGAGCACCAAACAATTGTCCGGCCAGAGCAAAAGCACCACATACGTCACGCTTACGTCGAGGCGGGGCAGGGGCGGGATCAACTCCTGAACAACAACAAAAAGCCGGCATTTTATCCAGTTTGTACACAACGATGGAGAAACTTAACAAGCAGCAGTGGTCCACTGAAGAGACCAGCTTCCTACTGGGAATCTGGTCTTCCGAAGAGGTACAGAGGAAGCTGGAGCACAATCGGCCATTGTTGTTGTTGTCGGTGTCAGCTGTGAGGGGTTTCCGTTGGCTTTATGAAGCAGGCACGCAAACGGTTACGTCATGATGCAAACGATGACGCAATGACGCAGCACCAGTCGGACTCTGGGCGGTGTGAAAAGAGCCGGAGCTAAACCGAAGAACCGGTTCTGAACCTGAAAAGCTCTAGCACGGAGCTTGAACCGGAGTTGCGTTGGTGTGAATGAGGTATTAGTGGGTCAGTTTTAGCCTTTGCAGAGCGAAGACCGCTATATAACACACATTTAAGAAAGGGAAAACCCCCAAAATCATAATAGGACCACTTTTAGGGTTGTATCCGAGTATTCGGTCGTTGGTCTACTATTCGGTTTTCAACTTCGTTATTCGGATATTCGTTTAAAAAAACAAAAACGTTACAGACTTAGGTCGCATTCACACCAGCCTTGTTTAGTCCGGTTGAATCGAACCCTGGTGCGTTCAGCCGCTTGGTGCGGTTCGTTTGGGTCGGTGTGAATGTCCGAGACCTCTGGTGTGAACTAAACAACCGGACTCTGGTCCGCTTAAAAGAGGTGGTCTCGGACCGCTTGCTAGTGAACTCTGGAGCGGTTCATCTCTGGCGTGAACGCAGTCCGCACCAAAACATAGGAAGCGTAGTATTTACGCGTCACAAGAACGCGGATGTCTTCAAAATCTTTATCGAAAGAGTGAAGCAAAGTGAAGTGTTGAACAGTGTCGTGTAAAGTAAAAATGCTCCGTCAACTATACATAAAAGTCAGAGCCACCGGTCGTCGGTGAAACGCCCCTCCTTACTGCAGAACGTCTCTCATATGGGTTATGTTTTTTATCGCACGTTGTCTGATTGTATAATCATACGCCCCGTCCACTAGAATCTGTTGATATGATGTCCAGATTAACAGCAGCATGAAAATAACCCGCAGATGCTCCATGGTGGAGGCTACGGTAGAAAATGCCGGGATTTGCGTTTTTACCCCCCCTTAATGTCTGACCAATGGTTGAACAGCATTTCCGTGCACATGACTTGTGTTTAAAGCTTATAGTCCGTTTGCCCACCGAATATCCGCTGCTGATTACTACCGAATATCCGGAGCCCGAAAAATGGTATTCGGGACAGCCCTAGCCACTTTTAGCAAATATGTCCAAGTATTTTGATGTACATATTTGGGCTGTATACCTGACATAACACCCGTTAAGTTCCTTTATGAGGCTGCATGGAGAAATGTTAGATACATCACACGGTAAATAAAAATAACATAGGGAATAAATACGTTTTGCCCCGTGAATACATCTCTATTTAGCCTTGAACGACTTTGCATGGAAGGAAAAAAGGAAGTTTGTGTGAAGTAAAAAAAGCATGTGGTGTTTTTTCTTTACACTGACCAGAGCAACTCCCAGAGTAACCCTAGCGGACTAATAATACGGCTCCCATCCATCACCACAGACAACAACCAATTAGTACATTCCTTTTCCCTCGTTTTCTCATGTTCTTGGTTAACCCCTCATGATTTTGGAACATTCATCAAAACAACAGTAAAACATTCAAGATGCTGTGTGTGTACGTGCCTGCATGGATGTGTCTTTGTGTGTGAGGTATCGAAGGAATGTTAATTGTGGTGTGATTTTATTTTTCTTTGAGGATACATGGGGGAAAAACCCAATGTAATATTTTCCCTGTTGGTAAATGAGGCTACAGTTGCCAAAACGACGCTTCGTGTAACTTTATCTCGTGTCTTTTTATTGTCACTGTGTAATTTGATATGGTTTTATCAGTGAAATATGTGGAATTGTTCTGTTAGTGGGGACAACCAGTGATTAACCTGTGACAGCTGTCTCATATGAAAGGGTCCAAAGCAGGTTGAATGATTTCAAACAAACTGAAACACACAATCTTCTGTCCACTTCGTATCAGAAATAAAAAAATAATCACTTAGTAAACACGAGACTGTTGTTTAGTAGCCAAATATCTGACCAGACTAATGTGCCAAGGTACTACAGGGTCACTCAGCAGCCACCCATTACCCATTGTTACCATTACACTGCTTTCCTTCTGATGTCTTGGTTATTTGAACCATCAATTTAGCTGAAAAATGTGCAAAATTGGTTCGTTCTGGTAAAATAACGCAGTCATATAAATTTAAGTTTGAAAGGTTTGATAATTATTATTATTAATATGAAGACTTTTTTAGTTTTTTTGTTGAATATACAAATATTACCATGAATGTGGATAAATACTGTATTATAACAATACGGTATTCTGTTTTTCACATTTGTTATTTTTTATTTGTTATTTTTTAATCTGTTCGAAATAAAGACTGAAAATGAAAAGAAAAAAAATGAAAGGTTTGTCGTTTATCTCTTTTTTGTTTGTTAACTTTGTAAAAAACGACAACTGGGTCATGGGGCTTTTGTTTGCACCATTTGCCACTTCAAATATATTGTTTAAAGGAGTCTGGTAGATTCTTAAAAAGTCTTTAAAGAATCTGCATTTAAATACGTTAAGAAAATATGAATAAAGCTTTTATTGGTATTAAATGTCTCTAATGAATGTTTCAAAGGTTTTAACAAAGATTACATTACATTGCATTTAGCTGACGCTTTTATCCAAAGCGACTTACAATAAGTGCGTTCGACCAACAAAATACAAACTTGAAGAAAACAGAATCATATAAGTACATCAGGTTTCATAGAGCCAAACATTTCAAGTGCTACTCAACTGGCTTTAGATAAGCCAGTCCTTTATTAGTATAAAAGTGCTTTGTTAATAATTCTATCGCTCGAAGTGGAGTCGAAAGAGATGAGTTTTCAGTTTGCGCCGGAAGGTGTGCAAGCTATCTGCCGTCCTGATGTCAATGGGGAGCTCATTCCACCATCTTGGAGCCAGGATAGCAAACCCACGTGTTTTCGCCGATGGGAACTTGGGTCCCCCTCGCAGCGAGTCGTTTGGCTGATGCAGAGCGTAGTGCACGCGCTGGGGTGTACGGTTTAACCATGTCCTGGATGTAGGAAGGGCCAGATCCATTCGCAGCACGGTAAGCAAGTACCAGTGTCTTGAAGTGGATATTAGCAGTTACCGGAAGCCAGTGAAGGGAGCGGAGGAGCGGAGTGGTGTGGGAGAATTTAGGAAGGTTGAAGACCAGACGAGCCGCTGCATTCTGGGTGAGCTGCAGAGGTCGGATGGCACATGCAGGTAGACCAGCCAGGAGGGAGTTGCAGTAGTCTAGGCGTGAGATGACGAGAGCCTGGACCAGAACCTGAGTCGCTTTCTGAGTCAGCTGGGGACGTATCTTCCTGATGTTGTAAAGCGTGTATCTGCAGCAACGGGTTGTAGCAGCGATGTTTGCAGTGAAGGACAGATTGTTATCTAGGGTCACACCCAGATTCCTTGCAGTCTGAGTCGGGGAAACAACTGAGGTGCCGATGTTGATTGTTAGGTCAAGAGTGGGACAATCTTTTCCCGGAAGGAAGAGCAGCTCAGTCTTGTCAAGGGAACAATAATTGTGTTCTTACTTTACAACACACACACACACACACACACACACACACACACACACACACACACACACACACACACACACACACACACACACACACACACACACACACACACACACACACACACAGTTAGTCCAGCGGTTGGCTGTATTCTCATCTTTAGGCCACACACAGCGTTGTGTCCGTCTGAGGAGGGTAGGATCACACCATCTGACCTTCTACCTCTCTGGATTACACAGAAATCCCCACTCACGCTGTCACAGCCTCACATCTAACACACACACACACACACACATACACACACACACACACACACACATTAACACAAAAGCTACTATGCTCAGATCAGATATTTTATGAGCATCAATCATCAATATTAGTGTTAAACTACCCCTTTGATAAGAATGCTGTTAATATGTCCCGTCTCAGAGTCTGTGTGAATTTGATCTAGTTTTTAATGACTGACAGAAACATTTTGTGGTAGTTTGGGCGCATGAAAAGCTTTGAAATGAAGCCAGGCCTGGGTCTTTAAATGTGTGTGTGTGTATGTGTTGGACTACATGCAAGCGGATGTGTGCATGTATGTGTGGTTGTCAGCCGGTGAGTAATGGTTTTTCGGCCAGATGACTGTAATGCCGCATGGATACCTGAGCCGGACTTTTCCATAGTGAAGCCCGGGATCACATGTCTCCAGCCTCCGTGGTATGCACTAACAGAACGAGAGGGGGCCCGCGTGAAAACAGTTAAAAACAAGTCTATGAACGCATCACTGCAATGATATCCAACCACCAATATAACCCTACTACCGTCCGTCTTTCCCAGAATTCCCTGCTGGACGGCGGCGATTTAGATATTTCTTTTTTACAATCATTCTGTCTGCCGCTCTCATGCTCGTTTTGTTTCAGTCCTACAATTACCATCCTCTTAGAACTTTCCGCTGCTGTCTAGGCTCAGCGTACAGTTGTCAAACTTCATATATAGATTTATAAACGCTATAATTTTGATTTCGAGGGCATGTCAATTCGTGTTGGAAAGCCTTGCTGTGGATTTGCATCGTTAAAGAGGTTTATTTTTATGTGACAAAAATATGATGCTTCTCTGTTATATGACTTGAAAAAGTGATTTATGTCTTCTGTATTTTTCTCTCTAGGACTCTATGGGTGAAGCATGTGCACAGAGGATTGGTGATGAACACTACCGTCTAGAAGGTAAGACTATCACGAAAGCTAAGAAAATCTTTCAGAATGTAGCTTTTATTTTTGTTTTATTTGAATAAAAAACATTGTTTGCAGTTGCCCTCCTGGTGCTTTTTGCAGTCCTTTCCCCTCTGCTCCACACCCATGCTCTAAGCCCCAACAATGTGCTGATGAAGTCCCTTTACCTTCCCTCCCGCCTCTCCACCTCCTCATCCTTTCATCCGCCCCTTCCCCCCGTGGTGCTCGGCAAAGTGCCTCCATTCCCCCATGTTTTTTCCCCCGATGTGATGTGATCCTGGATTAAAGAGCTCCAGGAGGAGAAAGTCTCTCCCTCCCATTCAAAGGCAGGATTGAACGTGAGGCGAAGGCAGACATGAAGAGTTGCAAGAGATCAGCCTAGAATTTGGAAGTGCGGCAAAAAATAACTTCACTTGGTAGTAGACAAAGTAGAGAGACAAGAGATAACGCGACGGAAAAATTGAGTATAATATCATTTTAAGTCTGGAACAAGGTTTTCCTCCCTTAAAGACAGATTGTATTTATTCTCAGTGATTAAAAGACAAATCTCTTTATTGGAAACACCACATTTTCCACGATATCTACTTTCTAAATAAAACTCAAATGTTCACGTTTAAGTATCCACGGCAAACTTGTTCTCTAAAAGCTAGCAAGGCGAGCAAGACAAATGTGACAATACCAGAACTCTAAAGAGGGCGAAATAAAGGTTTTTGTGAGAGGGAATGCGACACAATGTTGCTATCCAACTTTTGAAATTGTTGACAAAGTTGAGTGACATTGAAGTTGATCAGCAGTTCTTGATTCATCAGGCTGTATTCAGGCTACAGTAGTTTACTTTAGAGGTATATAAATACATGCTATTTTGTCTTTTAAACCTTCAGAAATTCTGACATTTCTTTTAATTCCCTGTTTTACATCATAATGAAGTATTATACACATTTGGGATTTGGATTGACAAAAAATACATGTAAAGGAATAACCTTGGAATGTAGTCTATAAAATGTCATGTCTATCCGTATCTCCAAAAATAAATGGATTGATCAAAAACCCTATTTACATTTGGGCCACAAGGCAGAGTCTCATGCTGCCAGTCAGGAAGTGGCAACATGAGTATTGATATAAGTGCCTTGCTCAGAAAGTAAATATTGAATGAAAGTCATTTGTAAAATGTCCCCTCAAAGCGTTTTACATTCGTCTGCATTCAACAATTCAAACACATGAATGAAGATGCCGACATACAGTACAAGGTGCCGCCTGCTCAGAAACTCAAACACTCGTTGACTTGTGGTGTAATATCTTGCCCAAGGATACATATACCTGCAGAAGAAAAAAAAAACATCACCCCAAAATCAGGCCACTTTTGTGTAAAACAGTAGCCTAGCTAAGCTGAGTGTGATAGCTCACAGTGTGGCAGCTTTCCCATGCTGACTACGTTCCACCGTATGTGTACAAGTGTGTGTGTGTTTGTGTGTGTGTGTTTGTGTGTTGCTGCCCTCGTCTCGCCCCTCAGATCTGATGTTCAGCCAATCCGCTCGGCTCGTCTCATAAAGAGTCGGCTTATGTCTGTGTTGGGGGGGGGGGGCAAAGGGAGAGGAGGGTGATAGCAGATTACTGTTACTCCTCCCGGCATTTCATTAGCTCCGAGATAAGCATCTCTCCACCATATTGAGCCTGCTACCGAACAGATTTGCCCTCGCACACAATGTTCCCTTTGAGCACCTCCGATGATCAAACAGCGGGACCCCGAATGCTGCTCCTCTCCAAAAAGTTGGTAAAAGCTCCCTGGGATGATGCCTTTCATTTTTGGCATTTTGGATGAGACAGGTCGGCTTTGATCTGCTTTGGATCGGGAGGAAAGAAATTGGGCTGTTGTGTCTGCTGCGTTGGCGAGCAAACAAACAGTGTTTCAGATTTGACTCGGCTTAATTAATTAGTGATTCTGTTTTATAGCCGGTCTGATCTGCTTCCAAAAGGTTTGAGATGGAAACTTCAAAGTGTGGCGGAGGAGGGGTATGGTCTGTGTGTGTGTTCATGGGTGTGTGTGCGGCTTGCAGGACTGTGATTGGATGAGGAAGAAGTGGGGGGGATGCTCATCCGAAACTAAAAAAGGCACATTTATAGTATATGAGGATAAAGCATGGAGGTGGCTGAGTAAATTACATTACATTACATTGCATTTAGCTGACGCTTTTATCCAAAGCGACTTACAATAAGTACATTCGACCAGGAAGACACAACCTTGAAGAAAACAGAATCATATAAGTACATCAGGTTTCATAGAGCCAAACATTTCAAGTGCTACTCAACTGGCTTTAGATGATGCAGGTGCGCCAGAACCCGCAGTTTTCTAAATAAATATATGCGGCTCAAATACACTGAGCTTAAAGGGAGTATTTAGAGTATTTGTGAGTATACTTTATGTAATACTATACTAAATTAAAGCACAGTTTGAAACTCAAAACTAAATGCTGCTCTTTGGACCAAATTGGCATTTTGATTAAAAAAAAATTGAGTTGTGTCCAACAGATTTGTACTCAAGTAAAAGTACTAATACCACACTGTAACAATACTGTCTTACAAGTTAAAGTCCTGCATTGTCAAAGTTATGAAGTATATTTAGCAAAATGTACTTAAAGTACTAAACGTAAAAGTAGCTAATGTGGACAAATATAAAATAAATTAAAATGTAAGTTACTCCAAACTATTAGAAAATTATTTTTAATTTTTAAAGATTCAATGATACCAACTCTTAAAAAGCTGTTCTTGTATAAACTGTTTGAAAGAAACCGTAATATTTGATAAACTGAGACACAGTACTCAAAGTACTAGTGCAAGACAATTAAGAAATAATCAAATATCAACAAATATTTAAGCAAATCCCTTGAGCGACAATATTTATTGCTTTCACAGAATATCTTCACAAAACGAAAACACACTTACGACCTCATGTTTCTACATAAGGTATAGGTCAAAACAAATTCAATATCAATACTGATGAATAATATGGATATAATGACCAAGTGCATCTGCAGATTGACTGTGATTGTATGAGGTGGATCATTCTTTCACACACACATACGGGTATTGGGCCGAGCGCGACACCGTACTTCCGGTCTGCGCCGTTTTACGCGAGGTGCAAGCAGCCGTACACCGTCTAGGTGTTATTAAGCTTCCTGTACTGAATATCATAGTCTATTGCCTTAATCAATATCTAGTCAACTCTAAAATACCACATATATGCAATGGCAGGATAATATTATTGTGACAAGCGGGGTATTCACCTGGTGTTTCCAGAAATTAGACGTAGATGCAGCCAAAATCGACGAAGGCCACTGTCGTTTTTCCATACATCTGCAGGCAGTCTGTAAGGGCAATCGGACAACCCACAGACACAGCTCTAGTTTACGCTGGTAACGACCTAGAGCACACCCCTCAAGTCCAGAGATGTAATCCGAAGACATGCAGCGATTTCTTCGGTCGTTAATTCAGAAAAAAAACCTAGTGCGCTCTGCCTGGCTACGTTAGCTAGCTGTTTATATTTGCACTTCCAGGATATTAGCACCTCCAGGAAAATGGCGCATTTCTATATATTTATATGGCGCGTGTTGCATTGTGGGTAGCTCGTGACGTCACTGTGTGTGAAAGAATACAGGGTTTGTGGTTGCGTAAAGTCTGTAACACGCTTCTGAAAATAAACATAAATATAGGGTTGAAGCAGGGAGGTGTCTGGGTCACTGTAACTGATCGAAGCTTGCAAAGGAGCCGACGTGTTCCTCTCCTAAATCTCACTTTCATGTCGTGTGTATCCGCGGTTTCAGGTGTCAAACAAACGCTGGATTTCAAAGCAGAGGAGGATATCCGGTGGCGTTAAGTCTGGGCCGACATCCAGCGCTGAAACTAAAACATCGAAGCAGACGTTGTGTTATTTCTGTCCACCAGGTTAGACTACCCTAAATAAAGTGCAATCCAAAAATACACCTCCATTAACTGAGGCATTAACATACTGTTGAATTAACCCCTCACGACACAGTGTAGTAGAGTAACTCTGATTGTATACAAATACAGGGCTGTGAAATCCAGCGGTGATGCTTTCTCATCAGTGGCACACATAGGTAGGGCTGGGCTTATAAAATAGATTTTCCACCCTTACTTCCAACCCTAAAGGCAAATGCCTCGCTGCAGAGAAGAAAGTACACAACTGAGAAGATCATATACTGAATATATACACAAGTGCATTATTGTAACTGCTTTGGGGCTCAATTCTTTATGTTAACATTTGATTATAAACCAGGTTTACTTACAGTCCTCTAATAATCTTGTTCATGTCCAAGCAATATTGGTATTGTAACTTGAATATCCTTCAATTAATTGATATCAAATCATGTATCTTATCGGGAAATCAGTGCAATAGCCAGCATCCTTTCACATGTTTCCTTGGCTTATAAAATGTAGTGTTAAGTATTCAGTTCTTCACCAGTGAGGGAACGATCACTCAGACGTTTTGCTTGAGTAAAAGTAGAAACACTTCATTGTAAAGACAGAAATACTACACACATGCAAAGGACCTATACACATAAGGTACTGTATGAATACACATGCACAGGCTTTTTTTATGGAGAGGTATATTAAGAAGCACAACTCCCATCGTTTGCAAAAAAAACGGTGTGGTAAAGTAATTCAAGCTGCTGTCATAGCCGACGTGTTCAATATTGGCCTCCAAGATGTAGTGGAATAGATGTATAAAGTAGAGTCAAATGAAAAAACTAAAGTACTAGTACCTCGAAGTGAGTAATTGAATGTATTACTTTACATCACTGCCTGTCACCAGGATGTTCTCAGGTTGAATCCTGAATCTGTGTTTTAAAGAGTAAAACAGCTAATTGACTTGTATGGAATAGGAAGTCAGTCGTCTCGTCTCTGAGAGTAAGTCAATGTGACGGATTAGTCCTCCCTCCGGACCGTCTGACTTTACCGTGCGTCTGGATGGTAATTTACGCTGAATGTCATTCCATAACGTGATGAGCTCTCAGAGGTTTCCATAAGCCTTTTGATGTTCACACGCTGTTTCCAATCCACCATTTATATCCCAATGCCACCTCATATTCATGTTCAGTTTCATGTTTCACATCCCCTCTCAGTGTGAACACACTTGGTTGTATTCTATATAATGGTGAAAGAAGTATATAGATCCTACACTTAAAAAAGTACTTATACCACACCGTAAAAACTCTGTTACAAGTCCTGCTTTGTTAAAGTTATTAAGTATAATTAGCTAAATGTACTCAAGAATGACATGTAAGGATATCATTTGTCATCATTACCTGGTTTTACAAGCTGCATAAGTCACGCATTTAGTCGTTATATGGATATTACTGATGATTATCGATCAAAGATATCATCGTGAAGGCACCAAGAGTCAACCCCTACTATATATCGTCCAGACTTAATTTAAGTGCAGTTTCTGCCAACTCGAAAAGGTCTAAAAAGAGACAAAGTGGCACATTTTTAGATCAGTGTCAAATTTGACAATTGTTTTGTTCACCTTTTGGGTGTTCTCATAATCACAAACACTTGAAGTACTTCCTACAAGCTTAGCACACTTGAGCAGCCTACAAATATAGACATTTGCAAGTTTCAATATTTGACAGAACAGAGCCTTTGCTGCCTTTTGAGAATATATACTTTGCATTCATACGGGTGATATTAATATAAAAATATGTTGTCAGACAAAAGCTGAGAAGTTTGACTGTGGGTTCATTTCCAACCTGCAGCACTTGAATGTGTGACACATCTTAATTGCGGCTGCCGAACTGGGAAGTAGAAGCTTACAAGAAACACTTGAAGGCGACGACATACTGTATCCTCAGGTTACGACTGCGCCCAACGTTCCCATCCTCAGGCTCTGACTTTTATCTTTGTGTGTGTGTCTGTGTGTGTCTGTGTGTGTCTGTGTGTGTGTCGCTGCAGTGGCTTTACCCCCGGAGAAGACAGGCAGCTGCTGTGTGGAGGAGAAGATGCAGCAGAGGGGCAGCCAATCCCCCGCAGGGCTGCAGAAACAGATCCAGTTTGAAGTGAGTGTCGACAGCCAACAGGACGTTTATTACCTCTCCTCTGGATGAAACTGGGGCGATGGGACACACACACACACACACACACACACACACACACACACACACACACACACACACACACACACACACACACACACACACTGGATGATACTGATAGTTGATGTCTGTGCTGTTTCAGGAGTTGGAGTGTGCGGTGTCTGTGGAGGAGGATAACCGGCAGGAGTGGACCTTCACCCTCTACGACTTTGACAACAACGGCAAAGTCACCAGAGAGGTAAGGACCTGGATTTACCTGTGTATATAAACCTTTGATGGATAAATGATCACACAGATAAGTATACAGACAAGGGTATAAGGTATAAGAAACTTTGTACAGACAACGGACATTTTTGGTTTACCCATTTTTTTTTTATTGTTCTTCTCTTAAGTCAAAATTAGAACGAGCAACCATTATTCAGCACACATGGTTCAAATCTGATATCATTTGTTGAGAGAGTTCATCTGGAGTTGATTTCACCCAAACATTGTAAGTAGAGTAATTTAAGAGCAGGTTGCCTCCAATAAATAAACAAAACATTTAAACATCTCAAAACATCAGTTTATCATATCCATATCGTGTAATATCATAAAAGCTGTTGATTTGATTGCATCAACAAACGTTCTCAAATAGCAGCTCACAGCTACAAAACACCCTCCTTTTTTGGTATAAGAACGAATCAATACCTAAATGTATTACCAACAATTAAACAATATACAACATTTTGGATTATTAGCTCAAAGCTAGAAAACACCCCTCTGTTTGGGTACAGAAATGAATCAATAACGTCCCCCTGGATCGCAAATGCTCCCATCCCCACACCCCCAAAAGAAAGCGAGTACAGACGTGCCTCTAACGTAACCTCCCTCCTCAGAACTGAATCCAGCGACATGTCTCTGCTCCTGAGAGTTACCGTGTGACTCTGCCTGATACAGATCTGAGAGAACATCCAGAAAGGCCCGTGTTTTTTGAGCTCCACTTGAAACAGCGCAAAGAGACTGGAGCTGTCCTCTGTGCTTTTGGAGCTGCCGTGTTTTTGGCACTGCCTGTGGCTTCATGGCTCGTGAGGCAGCGGCTTGGAGGGGGAAAGAAAAGCTTTCTTCTCCAAATAAAAAAAAGAGCAGTGAACCAGAAATGACACGGGAAGCTTTTATTGTATATATTTTTTAAACCAATAAGTGGAACCGGTCCCTAAGAATTCAGTGCAAATCATGCTGTTAGGGTTTCTGTGTGCTAAGCTTAATTCAGCAGTTCTGTCAAAGCAGCTTTTATGGTGAAGCTGTGTTACTTTCTAAAGTAAAGCACTAATGAGATTTAGGATACTGCATCCACGCCTGGTGACATTTTTAAGGGACAATTAGGTTTTGGTTTGCTAGAAAAACATCCAGCACAGTTGCTATTACCCAAAAGGGAGTCATTATCTCAGTATGGGGTAGAACAACATTTCATTTCAAACCTTTATTTATCCAGATTGGTCCCAACAACATCCATACGTGCAAAAAAAGAGTATTGAATGTGCAAATAAATCCAAATATGGCAAGTTAGCTTGTTTAAAAAGTGAGCAAGGTATCACTTTTTTGCATGTGAATGTGCTTTTAAGTGTGGTTGAGTTGATATATACATGTATTTGAAGGTGTAGACATGTGCAGGTGTAATTTCACTCATTTGGGAGACATCGAGGAATAAGGGAAGTGCAGTGTGTAGCAGGATTAGCATCAGGCTTGACATCTCCATTAATCTCTGCCGCTACCACCAAGACAACGTTCCTTTTTATGAATTTCTAACTCTTCTTTAAACCCCGTCTGAACGCTTCAACTTGGAAAGCCGACCTAAAACCTCTGACTTCAGTGAGTTTCTCCGTTTGCTGTTGACGGAGGCACTTGTTTAAATTCCTCACTAGCGAGACACGTATCATAGAGTTTTAATGCACAAAAATCCAGAATTCAAGTGATAAGAATAGTCTCCAATTAGCTCATTTACTTTTTAAATATGCACCAACGTCACATATTTACACTACATATGATTCTGATCAAGTTATGATTAAACCGTCTTGTTTTCACAGTTCCCAAACAGTACACCGAACGGCATGAATAGCATCTTAATATCATATTTAGATTATTATATGTGCTAATAATAATAAGCATTCTATGATGAGGCTTTACGTCGAACATTAGCCACCTTTAGCTTATCGGTGGCAGTTTTAGTTTTAGCCAAATGTTAGATTTTTATCTCTGAAAATGTAATTTATGCTTTAAAAAATCATAAAAGTGGTGTTAATATGTGAAGATGATACTGCGTTACTAAAAGTGTTTGTATCATAATCATGTGTTCGCTGCAGATCCTTTTTTTTCTGTAATATTCCAACATTTTTGTAGCCTATCAAACACGCCATCACTCAATGGAAGCTATGCATCAAAAAGCCCAGATTGAACTCACCTCCACCTCTCCTCTCCTGCAGGACATCACCAGCCTGCTCCACACCATCTATGAGGTGGTGGACGCCTCCGTCAACCACTCCCCGAGCAGCAGCAAGACGCTCCGGGTGAAGCTGTCCGTGGCTCCAGATTCCAGCCAGCGGTGGAGGAGCTGTACTCAGGGAGCGGCAGGTAACGCTCACATCAACACAGTGGGCGGAGGCGTGGGAGGTGGGAAGTAGTGGAGTACAAATACTTCATTACTGTACTCAAGTACATTTTTCTGGTATCGGTACTTTCCTCCACTACTTATTTTTCTGACGACTTTTTACTTTGACTTCTTACATTTTGAACACAAATACAGTACCTGTACTTTCTACTTCTTACATGTTGAACTCAAATACCTGTACTTTCTACTTCTTACATGTTGAACACAAATACCTGTACTTTCTACTTCTTACATTTTGAACACAAATACCTGTACTTTCTACTTCTTACATGTTGAACTCAAATACCTGTACTTTCTACTTCTTACATGTTGAACACAAATACCTGTACTTTCTACTTCTTACATGTTGAACACAAATACCTGTACTTTCTACTTCTTACATGTTGAACACAAATACCTGTACTTTCTACTTCTTACATGTTGAACTCAAATACCTGTACTTTCTACTTCTTACATGTTGAACTCAAATACCTGTACTTTCTACTTCTTACATGTTGAACACAAATACCTGTACTTTCTACTTCTTACATTTTGAACCCAAATACCTGTACTTTCTACTTCTTACATTTTGAACCCAAATACCTGTACTTTCTACTTCTTACATTTTGAACCCAAATACCTGTACTTTCTACTTCTTACATTTTGAACCCAAATACCTGTACTTTCTACTTCTTACATGTTGAACTCAAATACCTGTACTTTCTACTTCTTACATGTTGAACACAAATACCTGTACTTTCTACTTCTTACATGTTGAACACAAATACCTGTACTTTCTACTTCTTACATGTTGAACCCAAATACCTGTACTTTCTACTTCTTACATGTTGAACTCAAATACCTGTACTTTCTACTTCTCACATTCTCCAAACAGCTGGTTCCTTTAGTCTGAATGTGTGTTTGGTGCGTGATCATTATTCTTTAGAGTCATTGCGTGCCTATTGATTTGAACACGATCCGTGTATCCATCATTTCCTGGTCTTCTCTAAAGAAGAGGGACCAATGGAAACGTTGTCATGTTGCCGTTGTTCAGCATGGAAACATTCATTAGCTAACAATGACATTATTGTTCTGTTAATATAAAGGGAGGTCAGGTACTCTTTAAAACAGCTGCTAGTTATGGGTACTTTTTACTGAAGTACATTTCAAAGCCCATACTTCTTTACTTTTACTTGAGTAAAGAAGTTTAGTCAGTACTTCTACTTTCACCAGAAACACGAGTATCTGTACTTCTACCCGAGTAAACGATGTGTGTACTTTTGCCCTCTCTGGTGGTGGGGGAGAAGAAAGGGGCGTTTTGGGGTCCCCCTTGTGTTGCGTGCTGTCAGCTCACCCTGAGATGTGTCTGTTGTCTTCAGGCCTGTCAGAGCTTTGTTCCTCTCAGTGTCGGCGTCGCTCCATCTCTCCCACTCAATGGGGTTCATTTTTAATGATGGGGGGAGTGACAGAGCTAAGAGAAGCCCCCTCCCTCAGCGCCTTTAAATACACTGAAAGAAACCTTAAGAGATGTGCCGAGTCCTATTGATAACCACAGCCATTTTTCTTTGCTCCAAAGCTCCCTTTTTACCTTTTCCCCCCCTTCGCAGAGCTGCCGGGAAAATATAGCAACTTAACTTTTCTCACTCTGTAAACAAGTAGAAAAATATCTCCTCTATATTCCTGTGTGTTTGCGTCCTTTTGTTACGGCTATAAATATCCATCAAGAGATTCAAACAGAGCAAGCTTTGAAACCATCGCCGCTTGCCTTCATGCTAATTTCAAACCGTATCAGATCTCGCGTCCTTAATAAACATTTTCTGAAGTCGGCATGTTTTTTTATTTTCTTCTCTCATTCCATGCCCTATAAGAGGAAGCATTGTTGTGTTTCCTTTTCTATAGATCTTCAAAGTAAAACCCCAAGACAAAGGTTGCTTTCTTCTGAGGCGTGTGTGACTGTTGTCGTCTTTGTGTGTGTGTGTGTGGTTGTGTGTGTGTGTCTGCTCTGTGTAGCTCTCTTTGATAATAGCCTCCTGTCTTTCACACATACACAGACATGTCCCACCCCAGAGAGAAAAATGACAAGTGCATAGAAGACCCCAAGAGTGCAGACAAGAAGACTCGAGCTCTCATAAGGTAAACATCCCCCCCCCCTCAAAGATTCAATTGTTTGGTCTTCTAAAAGAAAAATAACGATATGATGTTTATTATTTTTTGTTCAAATATATTTTAATTATGTCACTTATGTTAATGTCTGAGACACTGGCCTTGAATAACAAAAGTAATAGGTATATATATTCCACTGTGACTTTTAACTGTAATCGTACATGTCATTTTAATTAGATTTTACATTTTTCTTGCACCATTATTTCTTTTGCACTATTTGATTTAACTGTTGTATTTATTTGTATGTGTTAAGTACATTGTATGTTTCATTGTTGGAGGAGCATGGTACTTGGCCAAAACTGTGCTGTAGCTATTGTGCATACGACAAGAGAAGTCTTTTTGATTATAACATTCTAATCAAATCTAAATCTATAACACTTTTCATACACAAAATAAAGATGAATACAGTTAAAGAAATTCATTTGATATTAATAGAAACGACTAATAACAACACCAATAGTATTACAACCAAGAATAAACGCTTTTTGCCGCCCTCAGGTCTTCTAGGAAGCTGGGCCGTAATAATAAAAGACGCCTCACTGTGGGTCTTTGTTTTCACTTTAGGAATAATTAAAAAGGCAAGTACCAGAAGACCTGAGGATCTATACAGTGCATAGGTTAAGGTGATAAATAGCTAGGACCAAGACCATTAAGAGCTTTAAAAAACAATGAAGTATTTTACTTTTTTTACTTTTTACATCAGAAGATGCTCTCGTTTAAATCGGCAAATAGCAGTGTTTTTTCTAAAGTAGGGCTTCACGCTTTAGGACATGTATCAGTCCTCTACTCTTTCATTACTTCTCACCAAATGTACCTCCACAGTGCTGAGCAGGACCTGTAGAGACTTCAAATCCTCCCTCTTGAGTTTTAAAGCTGTGATTTTCCAGTCATAATCTCACTCCTAACAATCACTGTGCTGCTGCCCTGACCATAAGAAGCGCTTGTATTTGACTTTCTCCTAACACTACCATACTGAGCCTCTCTGGCCAGAACTGCCTCCTAATGATAGGTGCGGCTTTTCTCCGCAGGCGCCACCACAGCGACCATCACACCCAGCCGGGCTGCCAGCGCCACTGTGTGGACGAGAACCTGGAGCGCAGGAACCACTACTTGGACCTGGCAGGCATCGAAAACTACACATCCCGCTTTGGAGCCGGTGAGTGGACCGGGGCCAGGGGTTTAAACCGAGGAGGAGGGGGGGGGGACAGAGTACCGTAAGCCTTTGAAGATTCATCCAGAGGTCCCTCATTACTGCGGCACCTGCTTGAAGCCATTAGACTGAACTACTGCGCTCCTCTCCAGTACAAACATCTGGGAGCAGGCTGGCACAATACATCAAGTGTTCAAGGGTAAAGAACGGGCTGTTGGGACGGGAAATATTAGGCGTAATAAGCAGCAGCCTTGATCTGAGGGTCAGTGATGACATGTGATTATTTTAATGTTGCTCCTGGTAGGAAAGTGCTAACAGAAACCTGCTCCCTGTCACTTTGAGTCAGGGTTATACCCAGGAGGAGAAGCTGCCAGAGTCCTATCATGGAGCTTTTTACTAAATCTTTATTGGCATGCTTTGGGCACAGTCATTTGCACATAATGGGTTATTTTTATTCACTTGTTTTCCAGGGTGTTTAGGGCACATGTTGAGAAGCCCCGTGGAAGAATTGTTGCTCCTCTGCAACCTTGAAGTGTACATTGTTTTACTTTATTCGATTTCACATTTCTTTTTTATTGCATTACTTTATTGCACACTGTCTTTTTTCTTTTCTATATTAAATAAATTGTAGGTTACATTGTTGGAGGAGCCTTGGACTTATGATTTCCATCGCCAAAACTACGCCCCACAACTATTTCGTTTCACTGTATCCAACATTTTTAAGGGTTACAGTAAAAAGAGAAACTTTTTAAATACCTACTTCTGTGATGGTTTGGTTTTAATTGCAATAACTTTGCCGAGATTTTCCGACCCCAACAAAATGACTGGATTTTGCGGGGCTCACAGCAATTAAACTTTACTAAGACATTTAAAAGCAACATCCTTTAAAAAAAGAAAAAGCCACATTTTGCCTCACATACAGAACATTCTAATACATTTTGCCCAGAAACCGACCACTGATGCACCATTATGTCTATGGCACTGCTTTATTAGATGTATTAGTGCTGTCAATACAGTAGATTAAATCAATGCCATCGGCTTAATCACAACAATAATCATGATTTATCACAGTTTAACACGTACAGAATACACATAGTATGGTGGTGTAATAAAGAAATGCCTGAAAAACTTTATTATATCATGATATCTGAATTGTTGGCATCAAGTCCGACCATTTTGCGCCCTTAGCTAAACCACCAACAATGCTGCTGTCACGGAGAGCATCTGGCATCCCCCTCTGTGTGCTATAAATGTTTTCTTTTAACACTTTAAAGTTCCCAGATTAATTGCGAGTGTTACCGTTGACACCTCTAGTTTGTGTTTTCTTTTATTGTTATTATTTATTATTGTTATGGAGGCGTGTGGTGCAGTGGGTTGAGCGTTGGTGTTCGGATCAGGGGGTCACAGGTTCAAACCCCACTGCAGTCAGCATGTCGTTGTGTCCCTGAGACTCTTCACCCCAAATTGCTCCTGTGGGGATTGCCCACAGTATTGGGTATGTAAGTCGCTTTGGATAAAAGCGTCTAACAAGTGACATGTCATGTAATGTTGTTGGAGGAGCCTGGGACATGTGTGGATGAGTCTTTCAATATTTAAATCATGATTCTGCTTTTCTCAGTTTAAATAAAATACGTTTTCCTTACAGCCCCCACCACCACCACCACCACAGAGCCAGCGAAGGCAGAGCCTCAGGCGCGTCCATCCAACCAGACTCGCTCCCGCTCTCACGAGCCAGAGAACGGCCACGCCCACCCCCCCCACCGCCGCCTGCACCCCGCCGTGGACACCGTGTCTCCGGAGAGCCTCCACCCCTCCGCTCGTACGCGAGTTCAGGACTCGGGGAAACATGCCATCCGCTCTCCTAAAACACACAGCAGCCGGACGCCCCCCGCGCAGATCAGCAGCAGGGTGATGAGAAGCCGAGGCGCCCCCCCTCCCACGGTCCTCCCCAGCCAAACCCCCCCCCACCAATCCTCAGCACCGTACCGCAAACACAAGCAGCGCTCCAAGGAAACCTACAGGGCTTTGAGCTCTGTGGCTCCGAGACAAATGGTGGAGAAGGAGCAGGTAAGGGACCTTCCCAGTGTGCTGCTGTACGAAGGGGGGTCGACACAGGTGGTGCAGCGGCATGAGCACCACCACCACCATGAACACCATCACCACTACCACCACTTTTACCAGTCCTGAATTTACATCCTTTTACAGGAGACCTCAGCACTCCTGCAACCCCAGAAGAAGAAAAAAACACACAAGCAGGCGAACAGACTGCTGCTTCCTCCTCAGTGCATTGTGCAGTGCCTTCGTAGTGGACACAGGACAAGGGGAGGAGAGGAGCATCATGGGAAGGGTGTCCCAGTGCTGAGAGGTTATTAATCAGTATTATAAAGAGGTTGGTCAGACATGCAAAAAAGCTCGGGTGTGCAGCAGGGCAGCGATTCGGGGCCACTGCAGAGCCAGGACTGAAGATCACGGCTTCGGAGTGAAGTGATACACAGAGGGATAATATGATCAAAAATCCTCTTCCGTTGATGCTGTATTCCTCCTACCTGAAGACTGTACGGCTCCAAACAAGCACCACAACCTTCCAGACCACTAAGCCAAAAGGTTTTTAAGGAAAAGGAGGAACGAGAGGAAGAGAGACTGTGATGTAAAGATGACAATATATGAAGGAGTATAGGTGAGCAGGGCATTGTGTGTGTGTGTGTGTGTGTGTGTGTGTGTGTGTGTGTGTGTGTGTGTGTGTGTGTGTGTGTGTGTGTGTGTGTGTGTGTGTGTGTGTGTGTGTGTGTGTGTGTGTGTGTGTGGTGTGTGTGTGTGTGTGTGTGTGTGTGTGTGTGTGTGTGTGTGTGTGTGTGGTGTGTGTGTGTGTGTGTGTGTGTGTGTGTGTGTGTGTGTGTGTGTGTGTGTGTGTGTGTGTGTGTGTGTGTGTGTGTGTGTGTGTGTGTGTGTGTGTGTGTGTGTGTGTGTGTGTGTGTGTGTGTGTGTGTGTGTGTGTGTGTGTGTGTGTGTGTGTGTGTGTGTGTGTGTGTGTGTGTGTGTGTGTGTGTGTGTGTGTGTGTGTGTGTGTGTGTGTGTGTGTGTGTGTGTGTGTGTCACAGCACTGGTGTCTGTTGAAAACCACTTGAAGTGCGCTCATGGGTGCGTGAGTTTTTAAAGCAGGCGGTCAGGCTGGTTTTGTTTTTTTGAAAATGAAGATTCAGATTCAATCACGCAATACCCCGTAAGCAAAAATGGGAAGGAGAATGTTAAAAAGAACAGATCCCAAAATCTGCTGCTACCTCTAATTGTATCCTAATTGTTGTTCTGATACTTTGAATAAGCATTCAGCGGTTATTTTAAAATTACTTAAACACTTTTTTGAAATCATAATCTGCCGTACTGAAGTTTCAAAAGCTCCTTACTTGTATTAACTAACATTGACTGTACATACGGTATATATTGTTATCAATTTGATAAGCTTTATTGATAATGGAATATCTTTGTATTCACTATCTGAAGCTTTTATGTTTTGTTTTACTTCACAGCCGCATTTTATAAGACCACTAGGAGCCTCATTATGACTACAAATGTACAACTGTATCTCAAACTCTCTGTCATCCTCCATCTGTTTCCACTTCACCACCATGTGATTAGATATTTAACAGTGATCTGGTTATTTTGCCCAACTCTCAACAATGCTGTTCAGGAGCTCGACATCACATACAGATGTTTTATAGACTTTAGGCTTGACTTGACACATTGATTAAGAACATCATGTCCACAACACAGAATACAATCTCTTCTCATTCAATATGTAATGGCCATCATGCTATTCATGAAGACTAGTACTGTGGGTACTAGTGTGTGGGTTCTGCAAAAATATGAAATACTACCGAAAACAAAATGTCCAAGTCCCATGATCCTTAAAAACAGAACTAGTGCTATCTTCACATCAGGTCTCCAGTAGAGTCTCCATTTATGGATCAGGCCTTCTGTTGCATGATTATAAATCCAGTTACATCCAGTCAGTTAGAGGTTCCTTCATCAGTATGAAGTTTGTACCGCTCTGAGCACTTCAACTTGAACATATTTCAACTTTTCAGAAAAGCGCCGGTGACATTCCTGTTGGAGAATAAGGCTGTTTTTCACAGTGTCTCTTGGACGAAAACTATCATAAAAAGTACAGAAAAGGCAAATTTGTTGAAGCAGAACAACCTGAATGTTGATGTTGATCAAATTTGGATTGTCCTCCTTGCTATACGGCTGTAATATTGAGCGGTAAAGCTGATTCAGACAGTGTGAGAGCAAGCTGGTTGTATTGGTAAAAAAAACTATGTCTAACCGATATATATTACCACAAACGGGGTTGATGCTAGTTTGTCATACAACAGCTGTTATACGTTGTCAAGATATGATTGTCAGTAAAACAACAGGTGATGTCAGCAGCATCCTCCTTTGGTTAGTTATGCAGGGGAATATTTAGCTTCCTCATACTCAAACTTGCTCAGCTGATCTTGGACTTACTTCTCTAGACTTGCTCTGCCACTGAGTCGTATCCACATGTCCTCCGGCCCTCGTCCTGGCCCGGGGTCACGCCGCGTCATCTTCCCCCAGCTGTCAGCAGGTCTGTCAGCAGGTCTTTCAGCAGGTCTTTCAGCGTGCCGCCATGTGTCCTCAGAGCTCAGCCAGCAGGGCTCTGTTTGTGGCTCCTTTCAGCTGTCTCATTCCTCTGGTGCTGGATAACACTGGACCCGGCCCGCAGGCTCCACTTCACCCATAACTCACTGCTGCTGCTCGGCTGCCAGCTCCAGGGTCTGCTGGTCCTGTGACAGCGCTGCTTTAAACATGACAACAACAACAAGCTACGTGGTGGTTATCCCGCAGAATGAAACGTATAAGCATCATACTTTTTTGTTTGCCACAGAGCATTATACATATTATATTTTCAACACTATCCCTAAATCCAATAGTAAAATATAATTGCTTTTTGACGAGGAATCCCTTGCGATGCTAACTCCTGGGTCTGCGTACAAAAATACATCATAACTGCAACACTCAATGTTTACTATTGGATTTATGATTCTTCCGCAGGACCCACTGCTAGCATAACGAGACAGAGCCACTGTAAAAAGGTTATCCTTTATGAACTTAAGGATTCCATCAAAATACATCTTTATCCAAACAGAAACAATACATAATATTGGCTTGTATAATTTTTCTCTTAAGCTTGATCCATTTGTATATTGAACAATATTCAAATGTCAATTAAAAATCCCAAAAACGTAAACTACAAATAAATAGTGTCCAGATGTTCCATTTTTTTTTTTGTCAGTTAAAATTAATTAAACCAAATTTAAAAAGAAAATGAGAGTTTTTTTTCTTACAAGTTAGGAAATTCAAATGAACAGACATCACATTTTCAAATCTTTGTTTTAGGGGAATCAACTTTACAAATGTAAGGCGTTGCCGTCTGTAACTAGATGACCTATACCCTCGCTGTTTGAAAAGCCAAACCACAAACATTTGTGATAAACCCAGCTGAAATATTATGATCTTTGCCTCATCATCAGATATTGTCGACATATAATTGATTATAAAAAGATCATGAACTACACGCAGGTTTCACAAACACAAACACTGATTGTTAGCCCGCCATAAGCGCGTGTTTTGGATGAGCAGGAATGCAGTGTGTGTCGTCACAGCTGCAGGCCGTCCTGCTGATTCTCTGTCTGTTACTTTAGATGAAAACAAGGAGCCCCTCCCCACGCCCCTCAGAGAGATTTGGTTAGAAAGAACACAATGGTGCTCTAGGAGGAGATTCAGGTGATAAGGGGGTGGGGGGGGGTACCTTGGTTGCTGATTGGCTAATGCTTACACAAGACAAAACATCCTTATGACATCATAAAGTGGCCAAAATCTGATCAGCTCATTTTCAGACAGGTTTTCATATAAATGGATCAGGACAAAAAGAGAGAGAATCTTTGTTCCTGAAACTTTCAGAGTCTCTTTCCACAGAGGGGACACATGTTGATGTAGAAGAGACATGAAGAAGAGGGGACACATGTTGATGTAGAAGAGACATGAAGAAGAGGGGACACATGATGATGTAGAAGAGACATGAAGAAGAGGGGACACATGTTGATGTAGAAGAGACATGAAGAAGAAGGGACACATGTTGATGTAGAAGAGATATGAAGAAGAGGATTTTGCACAATAGGTGACCTTTAATCTCACCAGGAAACATGCCAAATACAAGAAGTGTCGAAGTGGTCGTGTGAAACAGACGGCATGCGTGTGGTCCTGCACGGTGGTCCCATTGGACGCGGTGGGCGGGGCTTCTCAAAGAATGTGGGTGGAAGCCTCAGTCAGGTTGCACGGTCTAAACATCAATTTGTTCCCATTTTATTAAGAGATAGAAATAAAGGACTCAAAAAAAGAATGAAATTACAATACAGGCTCAAACACAAAATATGTTTCAATACAAAATATTGGCCAAACAGAGTTGGTAGGATCCCTTTAACATTACAAATAATCATGTCCACAGTCTGTAACACCGTAAACCAAAATCACACACATGACATGCAGCAAATATTTAATATAATCCCACTTTTAAATAACCCAGCTAACTTTTTTTTCCATGTCATGATGTGTTGCGCCACGTTATAATGCTTTAATGGAAAAAGGCGAAAAATAACACTTATTTTACCGCAAGATAGTTTTATTCGACAGACAGAACTCCTTTGTTTTAATGCCTTGCTTCACATTCATACAAATACTTGAACCCACATCAGAAAACCACCCACTAAAAGACATTGCCAGACACAGTGATATGCCTTGCTCAAGAGCACTTTACAGTATTTGTCGAGAGTTGGGAAAGCAGATTTTTCTCAGTTTTGTCCACTTTGCTTTTGAAACCTTTGTCACATTTAGCCTACTGCTTTCTGTCTTCTACTAAACCACGGCAATGTGTCTATCATTTTTAAATCAGAAAAACAATACTAAGGTTTTCAGTCATCTCTGTAAATCTACCAAAAATGTTTTTGAAATTATTTTGGTAACAAATCATGTCACACAAGCTTTTCTCCCATTGTGTAATGTATACAATATTCACAGCCACTCCTCCTGGTTAACACCGTATGTATTGCACAGCTTTGTAAGACCAACATTACTCTTTTTAAACCTGATGTATATAGTGGGCTGCAGAAAGGATAACCAGCATCATGTAGAAAGACTATAAGGCTTATTTATAATCTATGAACTGTCAGCTGTTCTCTAATATCCACCGTGAGCAGCGGGTAGTTTTCTCACTTCAACATGTTTCTCTCTCGGCGCGCAGACACACCTTCACTTGGTGTTTGTTGTAAAGAAAGTAGTTTAGCTGTTTCCCCTCTGCCTAATGTTTTTTCATGACTTTGTTTAGTTTATATAGATTGTATTTGATTAATTGCTTTATTTATTTGATAGCAGATCTGTGCCAAGGGAAAATACCCTTTTATTAAAGTATGAACCTGTTCCTTATAAACTCTGCCTTCAGTGTACTGTTATTGTCTCTTTAACTGCCGGACCAAGGAGAAAGCTATGGAACAATTATTTGTTTGCATTTTCTCAAACAAACAATTTGTATTTTTTTGACTGACCACGCAGTTTTGTTTTTACGAGCCTCTACCAAATGGTCGAGCTGGCCTTCTATGGTAAAAGTACATTTTCAATAATCATCATATACAGTACAGTATGTGTATGCATCAAACTCAAATTAAACACAAACTCAAATACATTTGTTTCTTGTATGGAAAATGAGCAATATATACAACCAGATATATTCATAAAAGATAATAAATTACAATTGTAAAAAAAAAAAATGGAAAAAAGTAATGTAAAGTGTTTTTCATGATAAAAAGACTTGCTCATCTTACTGTATTTGCTGAATTGGCCTAACAGGAAACCACTGGCCTAACAGCAAATGTCTATATCCTGTGTTGGCCTAACTTGCTCATCTGTGTGCAACTTCGGGCTGAATGCCATGCATGAAAGGTGCTATATAAATTATTATCACTCTTTCACTCTGAGACTCATAAGGCAGTACTAGATTTAGTAATATTACCATGAATCTAGCCATTTATTTACCATATTTTATTGGAAAACATCTCTGAAACTCTGAAAAAGTCATATTGCTAGCTTACCATAAAAGGCCAATTCGACCGATTGGTTGAGCATATTTTCCAAAAAATAATTACACCCTTGTTAAAACTTTGTGCATCAAGTTATCTAATTATGTTCAGTCAGTGCCCTGCCACTAACATATGTCAAAAATGATGGTTACCTTACAAAAGCTGACCAACTTCCTCAGTGGAAGCTAGCTGAAGGGCTTTCTGTTTGAACCACAGTGACATCTAGAGGTTGTTTTGTGCATAACATGTCAACCAAAGGGTAGAGCTGGCTGAATCAGATGGAGTTCAATTTTTTTTTTTCAACAAGATATCAGGGACACAAAATGTGCTCTACCAAATGGTGGTGCTGGCAGTTAAAGGGTTAAGCACAACATGTCAATGAATTACAAACAAAAACACATATCTAATAATATACAGAAGCCAGATGAGGACCGTATGAATATGATCATGTTAACTAGAGAGTGTAATTCCACAATTGCTTTATGATTATTGATTGATTGATTGATTGATACATTTTATTTCGAACAAGTAAAATGTTGCAGTGCATATAAAATGACATTTACAACAACAACAACAACAACAGCAGCATTAGCAACATAAACAGTCCTACATCTAGTGTTCGAAAAGGAGTGAGCAGAAGTATAATTTATTTAATCTCACCCCCTTGTCCCTAAATGATTTATTTATAATCTATAATCTGCAATAATTATTATTAATTATTATTGTGATTATTATTATTAATCTATTTTACCTGTTGATTGACATACATATACACACATGTACATACACACACACATACACATATATGCACATATACACACTTACATACTCACACATATGTTGGCAATTTGAGCTAGAATTAATATGAAAATGCACATTAGCATTTTCATATGACTTCCTCTCTCATGTAGATAATATTTGATTGTTAATTTAAAATGCAAGAAAGCAATATAACCTTGCTTTTCATTTGGTGAAGCATTATTTAAGTCACAATGAAAATGAAAATGCAACTAACAAAACAAAAGAAATTGTCGATATTTCATTTTCATCTTCTGTACCTGTGGACTTCCATACACTGCCACTGGTGGATCTTTCTTTATGCACTTTTTAACCACTTATATCAGCCTTTTTAGGATGTACGTGCACATTTAATTGGTGCACGGAGTCAGTAGATGGCCTACCTACACCGTCCCTCAGTGAAAAAAAACCTATCGTTATGTTATGCATATTTTTATGATAAATATGCATAACATTTCCTAGATATTTGCTTTATAAACTTATGGCATCTATGTATCTTTTGTTAAGAAATATCTACTATGTGTGGCTTTCTATTAAAAACTGTATTACCCTGTACTGGCTTCACACACATAAACCATTTTCACACCTACAGTGCCACTTCCCATAACCCCTTTGTCATAGTCCTTTTGTATTCCTAATGTCCAGGATGTCAGCCGACTTGATGTGAAGGATAACAGAAACGTGTGACTGAAGCTTCTCAAACTGTTTCTTCACCGTCAAATTATATTAAGATAACTAAGTAGCCTAATTTTCCATTTGGTCAAGCATTTTGTCACTTTTATAATAAAAAAGGCAAGTTTCTAACAAAATGAAAACGGCATTCATCATTTTATTTTCGACTTCAGGTCCCATGGACTTCCATGCACTGCTTTCCATTGGGGAGTTAACTTGCCGAGTGCATGATGAGAGGATTGATCAGCCTCCTAAGTCATTTCCTTCCTCATTCAAACAGCTTTTTATAATGTTGTTTTGGGACATGTGTGCCTATCATATATCTGCCCTCTGTGAAAAGGTACATTATTTTTATCCTTTTTTTATAAACATATTCTTTCCTTTTCAGATGTATGTATTTCATTGTCTATTAGAAATGTGTTACTTTTAGATAACTATATGGATCAAGTCATCCGTTCACAAACAAAACATGCTCACACCTATTAAGTGAAACTCCATAGTGTGTCCTTTCCTCTGATCTCCTGATTCATCCCTAATTTCCAGGATCTCAGCTGTCTTGATGTGAAGGGTGACAGAAAGTGTGTGAGTAATGCTGTCACTGTATCTTCACCGCCGTGTCACTGAGGGCTCCCAAATATGTCCGAGCACAGCTGCTCTCCACCCACACACACACACACACACACACACACACACACACACACACACACACACACACACACACACACACACACACACACACACACTTTCTTGTGCAGCTTAGCAGCTTATCAGTGGTCGGGCGACCGCAGAGAGTCTGCCTCTTGGCAACGTGATACGCCTGCCTCTCACCAGCCGGGCTATTTGTGTAACCCACAGAACCTGTATCATCATTACAAATGGTTTCTATCGGGACACAGATTACCAGGTTATTATTACCGCTGCTTTACACACTGGAGCTATGAAAAGCATCCACATCAGAGGTGTTTTACTGTGGGTCAAATATCTAAGGAAATAATAATAACATGGTTTGCCACAGAAAAGTGATTTAAGTGCTTTTTATAAACAAAAAAAAGTACAAAAAAACAAAATCACGGCAGAAACAGAAAGAGAGAAATATACATATTTACAGCTTGCAGGAAAACAGTCTGGTCACCTGTCTGCTATAAAGACACCGTCAGACTCCCCAAAGCATTGGTGGCCAGAGGTTAAATAAATGTAAGGCCCCTCCCGCCTAGACCAACCAAATCTTTAACATAATAATTAACGTTGCGCCTAGTTTTCCTGGAGTCACCATATTATAATTATTTAGTAGCATTAACCCCCAAACAATCACATTTGTAATATAGTATTACCCCCCCTCCCCCCCCATGCTCCTGGGTAACACGGTATCTCCCAACTGAGCACACCTGCACTGGCTGATTGAGCCTCTGTTTAACGCAGCGTCCACACGGCGGCGTGCGTTGAAGCTTTCCGGTGAGCGTGTCTGAAACTCGACCAACAACCAATCACATGAATCTCCCGCCCCTGACACACAAGCACGTGGTTTGATTGGCTAGAGCTTGTACTTGCATATGATTTGATTGGCTGACGCTTCCGCCGAAGCTTCAAAAGTTGAACATTGCTCAACTTTTGAAGCGAGCAACGCGAAGCAACGCTCCCACAATGCAGTTCGGCAAAGCGTGACGTCACCCCATTCCCAAAGTGAATGGGCAGAAGCGTTGAAGCTTCAACGCACGCCGCTGTGTGCCGCCGTGTGTTGAAGCTTTCCAGTGGGCGTGTCTGAAACTCGACCAACAACCAATCACATGAATCTCCCGCCCCGGACACACAAGCACACGGTGTAATTGGCTAGAGCTTGTACTGGCATAATGATTTGAATGGGCAGAAGTGTTGAAGCTTCAACGCACGCCGCCGTGTGGACGGGCCGCTCCTCGACTGCTCAGGAGCTGCAGGTAATCAATGCACAGTTTGCTATATTTTGTCTTTTAAGTTTGACACTGAACTCTTTAAAAGTGTGATTTTAGAAATGTCAACGCCAGCTGTTTGAAACTTTCTGAAATTAGATATAACATGTTCAGCATGACCACATCACACAGCAGAGATCAGCCTCAGTGCTTGTTCACCAACAGTTTTGTGTTTGCATTGTTGAAAGTAGACAGAGACAAAACATTTGAAGGGGAGCGTCTCTCAAAGGAAGAAAAAGCACTGTTTCATAAGATGTTTGCAAATCTAGCCAACTCCATGCTCGCTCTGCATGAAACTGCTTTGCCATGATACCATGACTAATGAAACCATGGCAGCGAGAAGAAATACAGTCGTAACCTGAAGGAGGCCAAATCAATAAAGTTGAACACCCCAAGTTCTCTAAACCACAAGACAAGCAATAACCATAAACAGATTTAGAGTAAGGATCTTCTTCATTTGATGCTTTCTTCATTTAAGAAGTGATGTTATTGTTGCATGAAAGTCAGACTGGATATCTTTGTCCTCTGCAGTAATCTTTAAGAAATGCTCACACACTTCTTGCTTCATCATTGCAGTCTTGCATGCGGTACAGCCGGAGGCGGCGTTTCCTCCTGTATCCCGCTGCATCCTCTCCTCTCTCAGACTTTTCTCTTTTGACTTTGATCTGCACTCCTTTCAACTCTTCACACATGTTGGTAATAGCCTTGGTGTTCATGGAGATGTTCTCCTCCAGTGCAGCGTAACAGTTGGATAATGCATTCACGGCGCCTTTTGAAACGACAGCGCTGCAGACGGTCCTTCTTCTGTACGTCTTATATACTGTTCATGAAGTGTGTCAGGTAACAGAGTGACGGGTGTGGAACATACATTACAAGGTACAGCACACGCTTGCTTTGGAGTTTTAAAGAAAGATGATGTTCATTTGCTTACATTATATTTGAACCACACTTCATCATCGAGAGTTTTCAGGACTCTGTTTTGCTGGAAGTTCAGACCTTAGTGTACATAAAATAATGGTACTTTTCTTATTGTGTGCTACACAGCCTATGCACATCACCTTCATTCGGTTTTCTGAGAAAAATAGATACGATCATTGTTCATAAGATGGGTTTCACACAAATGGACTGTAACACAACCTGAATGTGAAAAATCTAACTGCAAATTACAAGGTTTCTTTTTTTGTTGCAGATGGTTGCATGCTAGAAGGCTAGGCTGTGGGTGTTTCTCAATGTCGAGTAAGGCTGCTCCAGAGCCACTATTTCAAGTATTACGTCATCGAGTGCCGCCGAAGGACTGTTCCAATGTCCAGCATACTTGGAATTCTACCGAGCCCGGCGTACTTCGTAGCGAGAAATTTCGAGATTGCACATGTGTAGACTCCGCGGTCTTAAAATCCCCACAATGCTTTGCGCACGGACCAATTTCCCCAAATCTGTGGCGGAAAATGTAAGGCGGGGCCTCTCACATGACGCACACCTACACACTTGCTCGCCTGTAGGAATCTTGCCTCGCTTCTGAAGCAAGTGACTCGGATGTGCTACCAAGCATTGAGAAACACCACGTATGTGACGTGATTACTTCATGATCAACAATAGTTTACTTTAAAAGAAAAAAAAAATTATATATATATATATATTACATACATATACATATTATCATTATCTCCTATCAGGCCTTATTTGGGAGGCCAACCAAAGGGTATTACATTTACACCTACATATTGTTTTGCTGTTGTAATCATGTCTATTTCCCCGTTGCTTGACAAATAAAGGATTTCTAATTCTGAAATGTACTGTCTTGTGACACAGTTATTATTTTATCATTTAGTTTATGTGTTCTTTGCTGCAGTGTAGTCCAAGCTTTTCTCTTTGGCCTCTTCTGAAAGTTAGTGACAAAGTTGAAATGCCCTCTCTGTAATCTTTTACATGTTTGAAGACCAATAGAAGTCAATGCTTAAAGTCTTATCTAAAATAAGACTAAACAGGTGATGGTGGATTGTTAAACTCTCAGAAAAGTGAACAAGGCTCAGTAGTTTACAGTCTCATTTATAGAGGAGCGCTAACACACAGAAATGAAAGAGAGTTATTACTGTGAGAAGAATCCTTCAGAGGACTTTACTCTGCGGAGAATAAAGAGCAGCACAGAGGTTTTTAAAACTGAAATATAAACATTTGTATTCACTTGATGCATTTACCAGTACCTATGAAAATACATTATTTGTTTCATAGTCAGTATAAATTGTGAAGTGTTATAAAACAATTGATCAATTAACTCGTCATGTTCTATTAGTATTTCCCTTTTGCTTTATTCATTAATATACAATGTAAACATTTTAATTTGTAATTTTATTCAAAAATATATGTTTATATATTTGAGTAGTTTAGAAATAGTTTTTACATATTAAAACAAATTATATTCATATAATAATTGATCTTACTATTTTTTTGTATGCTCCGTTACCAACGCATTTCTTTGTCTGGGAAAAGTTCAAAACTGCAGGATTTTCCTGCTTTTCATTCATAAAGGACTAAATAACATGTTTAATGTGTTAATTCCGAGAATAATAGCCTCATATCTAGATTTTAAATAATAAAAGCTATGAAGAGATGAATGACTTTTGTCGAAAAATGCAACAATAGTCGCCACTATAATGGGACAAACCTTTGCTGTGCATGTGTACCGTGTTGTGTTTGAAACAAGGGTTACAGAGAATGATCTTTTGGAAATGGAAATAAATCAATGGTATTGACTTAAACAGAGGGAAATGAGAAGCTGCCATAATATGTTGTGTGTGCTTTGTTTCCAGCAGATAGGCAGAGAGCTTTGAAGTGAGGATTGGCTCAGCAGGGGGCCAGCTTCTGTCAAGGCAAGATGCTAAACACCGGGAAGGACACGAGGAACTCTATTACCAACACGGAGCAGAGAGGGGGAGAAAAGGCAAATCCAATGATAATGTACATCTGTTCCAGTGAGTGTGTGAGCTTTGAACATTTTTTCATGTGGGATAAGTGGAGCCTCACAGAATCTCCGAACTTCAAAGCAGATTCACTTTGGATAATGCAAATGATCCCAATATGCCGGTTCCTGCCTACATGAAAAGAGAGAGGGGGGTGTAAGGGAGAATTAAAGCTAATTGGCATGGCCGTCTTTAATGTGTGACGAGAAGGGCAAAAATAAAACACTCCAATTATTGTCAAGTTCATTCAATTAGGAAACAAAATAACAGAGATACAGTTCACCGTCTCTGCAGCCGTCTGCTTCCAATGTCACTTTTTACTGTCGACATTTTATCTGATGAAATTAAAAGCAGCGTTAAATCTGTTATGAAAGAGAAGTCTTTGTTAAATTCTCATGGCCGGAGCAAACGAGTAGAAGACATTAATCTGGTGGTCTTATATTTGACTGTTTATGCACAGTGCTTATGACATAAAGCCCTACAAATATGTGTACATTTTCTTTTAAATAAATACTTCAAAACATAAATAATGCAACAGTAACTCAGTGTATCTACTCAAGTACCAAACTAAAGTACTCTTTTGACAAAATTGTAATGTATGGACATGTTATGCCTCTACCTGACTACATTTCAAGGGGCACACACTGTACGTTTTACTCCTCGTCATGTATTAATCGTTTATGTTGAGGAAATATTTCCATAACTTTGACCTAGTTTATCCGTTTCACTGCCCTCGCTGAGCACAGGCTTTGTGGTCCTGCCAGAACCAGCTAGAAACATGGGGAGAGATCTTTACATTTCATTTGTTAGACGCTTTTATCCAAAGCGACTTACATTCAGTGCTGTGGGACAATCCCCACATGAGCACTTTGTGTCTCAGGGACACAACGACATGCTGACTGCAGTGGGACTCAAACTTGGTACCCACTGATTCGAAGTCCAGCACACTATCCACTGAGCCACAGCCGCCCGTCTTCAGATTTGGTCAGATGAAGTGCTGTGTCACCTTGTGTGTCTGCAGCAAATGTCTTTGTCAATTCTCCGGCCGTTACTTCCAATCAATTCTTCAGTGTTTGCCATCACGTTCCAGCTCTCCCGTGTCTCATTGGGTTTTGACTCCATGCTCCAGAAGATTCCATCACAGTTACTATTGTGTCATATAAACACACGTGTTATATACAATGCAGTACTGTACAACTAATCAACCCATCATTTTGCGACGTATCTAAAACTGGCTCCACATTCAGAAACTACAACATCATGTATGTGTTGGTGTTAAAAACATGTTATATTCTATGATAATAAATTACTGTGAAAAGTAACACTCAAGTGACATTTTGAATTCAGGACTTTTAGTTGTAATGGAGTATTTTCAGACCCAATTATGTATACTTATACTAAAGTAAAGGATCTGAGTATTTCTTCCACCACAGCAAACACAAATCATCATTCATTCATTGCCTTGCTCAAGGGCACCTCGGCAGTGACCAGGAGGTGAACTGGCACTTACCAGTCCACACTGGTCTGATCGGGACCAATGACGTCACGTTAATGACACAGAGGTTGTATTCCGGCTCACTTCCTGCTTGTGTGAAACCTAAAAGCTGACTTAATAGTATTGACATGATGTCCCATCCCTAAACAACGTAGCTTTTTAGAAACTTTTACAAAAGTAGTTTGGATGCTCAGTTGACCACGTCTCTCAACGTTAATCACTGGAGAACTCCTATCCAGGCTGCAAGATATGACAAGAAGAGAGGAGATGCATCTTCACGATGTTAAAGTTGGTAAAATGTCGTTCTTCACTAGTTGTTCAACAACTTTACTTTGCAAAGAGCAGAGATCAACTTTATCTCTCTGCACTTCTAGAGGCTGACTCCAGACTTCTGGAGATAGCAAAAAGAATAAAACAAGGCTCCAGAAAGTTGCATTGGTTTTTAGTAGATCATTGGAGCCCTTTCTTTTTGCAGCATCAAAGGCTGCCGCGGCTCTTTGATGTGGCAGCCTGCTGTTTAAGGTACAGAGTGAATGGAGAGATGTCAAGCTGCAAGGTGCCTCTGTAGTTTACGTTGAGTGCTGCAGAGAGCTGCAGATGAAAGGAGCAAACAGAGATTGATAATGAATGTCCAACAAGTAGGACCATCTCAGACAGCGCGCGCTCAGCAGGGGGCCGCGCTAACCTTGAGCTCGGCATCCCGAACCAGACTCCTTCAACTCGGCCGCCCCCCTCTCAGAAGTGAGCTTTAATCTTCTCCTCAATTAAATCGTGATTGACACCCACACACTTGTGGTCATGTGCACGATGTCATGCACTTCCTGTGAATACCTCTCTTCCTCTGCTGGCATGGGCATCGTCTCCTGCTATCCTCTACTGCTAATGTCTCCATTAATGGAAATAGAGGTAATCCACCTTTGATTGTCTCAGACGAACGTGAGATTACAGGTTGTGAATGTCTAACTTGTTTTATTTTGGTAAAGTATTCATCAACTTCTATTTTCTGCATGTGTACAATCATAAAGGTCTCGATGCGTATATGAAGACTAGATTCATAGAAAGATATTTTTTTATTACATCCTTTCTTAGGGGAAATATCACTATCGTTTGCTCAATGTATAATTAATACGTGTTAATTCATCGAAATATTGTCTTACAATTACATTACATGTTACTTGTTAGATGCTTTATCCAAAGCGACTTCCATACTCAATACTGTGGACAATCCCCACAATTTGGGTGGAAGTGTCTCAGGGACACAACGACATGCTGACTGCAGTGGGGTTTGAACCTGTGACCCTCTGATCCCAACACCAACGCACAACCCACTGCGCCACACGCCTCCCAGAGTTGTGGCTAACTATTGCAAATCACAATATATCATCCTGGGTTGAGGAAGATGGATTGAAAATGTAAAGGTTTACAGGTTAAGTGATGTAACTTTAAGTAGTGTAACTACTAAAACATTTAAACTTCATACTTAAACCAGGCAATGTACTTAACACTGATAACCGCTTTTTTTGCTAACCCTTTCCTGAGCAAATGTGTGCCTATGCTTTATAAGATATTTGTATAGATTCTGTTAGAGTCATATGCTGTTTTGCTAACAAGGACAGATTTGTTTTGGCTTGGATGACTGACTGTGTCTTTGATTGTGTTTTAATTTATATTTGTTCAATATTAATTCTACTATGGTTGTGAATTATTTTAAAGTTTGTGACTATATCTCCTCTTGTTCTCCTTTTTCACATTTCTGTCAAATATGACCACTTAAAAAACTGCACAGCTTCTCTCTGCTGCTATATCGAATTCATTTATATTATATAATTGTTGCCCTAATTTTTCAATTTCAATGTTCTTCTCATGTGTATGTGTGCACCAATACAACAGAGCAACTTCCTTGTTGTGAAAACAACTTGGGATAAACACAATTCTGAATCTGATGTAAAACTAAAACATGATTTCTTAGCACATAGGATTAGCCTCAGAACTCACAGAATATGAGACGTGCAGATTTCCTCCTGGGGGTTTCATATCTCTGCCTCAGAGCACCTGGCCGCACACTGAGATCACCCAGGGTGACAAGTTAGGACGATTCTAAGGATCACAACAATTTTAGAACATTAAGAAAAAAATGTTTAAGCAACCAATGTGATTATCTTTTCATGGGGCCCAACATCCCTGGCGGCGCCCCTGAGATCACCACATGTGCTTTTGATATCTGCACAGGAAGAATGCACAGAGATGACGTGAGCCAAGATATTTCATCTCTATGATAGAGGGGTGGATCCATCATTGACATTCAGTTTAAAGCTGACGTGGGTGGACAAGGTTATTTAGTGCTGTACACAGTGCTGGACTTTCTCCATATGGAGCGAGACTTAATGTTCATTTAAACCAGGGGTGTCCACGCTTTTTTCACAGAGAGCTACATACAGAACAATATACGAAGGGCTGGGCCACTGAGGTGAGGTGAAGTTTATAAATGATGCTTAATACTATAACAACAGCCTCCATCACAGCTCTCAAAAGGGGTTTCATTTATTTTGTTAGCAGCTCATTCCCTAAAACAGAAGCCTCAGATTGCTCATCATAAGAGGAAATAGGAAGGGTGTCTTTCAAGCGTGTTGTGAAAATAAGTTATTGGGTTTTTTTCTTATCAACTTAGATTTGATAGAACATTTGTTCAACTTTAATTGACTGACTTTGTTTGAAAAGTGGGCTTCTTAACACATGAATACTGTGTAATATCTGTTTTAATCTATATTTAAGAAGTACAATACAAGACAAGCACAAGTTTCATTTGTGGACCATACGCATTATACTTTTTGAAATTGCTGAGGGCCGATTCTAAATGGTCGCATTTGGCCCCCGGGCCGTAGTTTGGACACCCCCGATTTAAACTGAAAGGCAACACTTCGATATGTTGACCAAGCTTAGGTCTACCTACCTGTGTGTCTGTTGTGGAAAAATAAAAATATCCCTTATGCTGCTTGTCTGTAAAGTGATTTAGAGGAACACATCTTGATCAAAAAACCCAGATGTTGAAAACTGGAAGAACAACAAACCAAAAACAACCTTAATGTTTGATGCCAATTATTCAGTCAAACTTCAATCTAAGGCTGCATCTTACATTATTTTAATTTGTATATTAATTTTCTAGATTAATGGATATATCATTTGGTATAAACCAGATCATTACATTACTTTAGATTACCTTTAATTCAGCTGATGCTTTTAAGATACAAACTGAAAAGCAAGAATCGTGCAGGTACATCTAAGCCCGACCAGATTTAACTGCTACTGCATTCGCTTCACTTAAAGCCAGACAGAAAGTGCTACGTACAGAAGAGAGATTTTTTACTTTTAGTACAAATGTATAAAGTTGAATGGGATACAAACAGCAAATCTACATTTTGCAGAATCTGAAAGCAGCATTTTTGGCGATGTTTGCATGAAAAACAAAAATAAAAGCGGTCTGTCAATGAACTAATCAATTAGTAGTTTAGTTGTTGCAACTTGAGTTCAATCAAGACTAAGCACAGTATGACAAGGCACTGCAGCCTCTGCCATCACAATGCTAAAACATTTGTTTTGCTTAAAAAAAATGGCACTCTCTAAATCCATCTTATTAAATTAATTTGTATTATTGCTAGATAGTAGAATCTTTGGGGATATAAGGTTTAAAGCAGGGGTGTCAAACTCAAATACACAGTGGGCCAAAATAAAAAAATGGGTACTAGTCGAGGGCCCGACTGGTTCAATGTTTATCGCAAAACGTATTGAAATGAACTTATTGCACATATTAAACCTGGAACTAACAAAGTTTAATCTGCAGAATCATTTCTTATGATTACATTTTTCCACAAGCCAACAACAGCTTAAAAAAAACTATTTCCCTCAAAGAAAAAACCAAACATGCCCTGTTGTCTCAAGAGACAAAGTGCAGAAGGAAACATCCATGTAAACTCAGTGATGCTAGTTCAAGCCAGATACTTGACATCTCATCTTGGGTGTAAGGTCATCAATGTTTGGGGTCAGGCTCTGAGCTGAGGAGACCCTCAGGATGGAGTGAAGGTGTGCGTGTAATATACCGGCGGGCCAGATCTAATAGTAATTAAAAATTATCCTGCGGGCCGAAATTAAATCCACCATGGGCCTGATTTGGCCCCCGGGCCTTGAGTTTGACACATGTGGTTTAAAGCTAGATAAGAGACTATCCAAAAATACTAGCTCAGACTTTTTCAAATAATGATTAGTCAGTAATCCCAATGAGTTTACAGAATCTCTAAAAAGCTTGTGTTTCCTAGCTGAAGAAAATTAGGATAAAGTTTGAGCCGCCTACAGTATTCACCTTGCAGTGACACAAGGGAAGAGTTGCAACTGAAGATAGAAAAGTCTTTTGGGACCATATCTCTTTATGCCTTTATTGGCAATTTCGTACCTTCTCTGTTACCCATCCAAACTTGTCTGGACCCCCTACTGTGTTTTGGATGGCAGAAAGTTAGCGTTGGATGCCTGACGGAGAGCACTCTGCGTTTCACTCCCTTTGGTGGCGTTGCCTGCTTCTCAGAGGAAGAAGAGAGGAAAGAAACTCACTTTAAAAAGTTTTATTCCAGGCCGTGTTTGATTACACTGCCTTTGTGCGTGTTTTTTCCCCACAGGACACAGTGAAGAAACACAGTCAAGAAGATCCGTCTGAAGAGAATTGACTTTGGAAGCAGAGGGTCACCGGTTCAAGCCCCGATTGGACAGAGTGTGTCCTTGAGCAAAGCACATAACCCCCAACATCGCAGCCCCTTCACCTCTCCATGGATGCATGTGTAAGTCAAGGTTGTGCATGCATGTATTTATTTATGTAATGTAATAAAACTGGAGGGACATTTTAATTTCCCTCGCTTGGATTAATAGAGTAAGTCCTAAACTAATCATGGTACTCTAGAAGGGGCTATGATATCAGTGAAAGAGTACAAAAGGCAATGACAATATGAACAAGCACAACAAAGCATTTTACTCTGGGCTCATTTGGCACCCCCACTATAACTTTGTCCAAGTCGTACTCCAACCAAAATCACACTGCTGTTTGCTGTCCCCCCTCTAATAGAGAATAGATAACAACTACTCTTTGAACAGAGGAGGGAGAGCAGTAAAGATGCTTAAGGCGGAGAAAAGCCCACACCTATCATATTACTCTTAAAGGTCCCATGTCATGGCCATTTCTACTGATCATAATTCCATTGTTGAGGTCTACTAGAATAGATTTATATTGTGCAATTCTCCAAACTCACATTGGTTTCTCAAACAGCATCTCTGTATAGTATGTGTATTCACTCTCTGTCCTACACGGCTTGTTGGAGCTCCTGCCCCCCCCCCCCCCTTATGAGCCCAGTGGCAGCGAGACAAAGCGAAACCCAGCCCGAACACACACACACACCCGCAGCCTGACTGGGAGTTTGTGTGTGTGCTCACACACCGACTCGCAGCCTCGCCGCGTCCCACCGTCTCAGGGAGGAGAAATCTGCGGAGCTGCAGCTGAGAAAAGATTGAGTGTGTGTGCTCCGTGGACGTAACGTAATGGCTCCACGGATTGGTCCATTTGGACCAATGGGTCCATTTGGGTATGGGCACGTCACTGTACCCAGGTAGAAAACAATGGAAAAAGAGAAATCTCCAACGAGGTGTTCTGGGGCAGTATATAGGTATTTTCTGTGTTAGAGTTGTACTCGCTACAGCAGCGTTTCTCAAAGTGTGGGGCGCGCACTGGTGGGGCGCAGAGATGTGATAGGTGGGTCACGAAATACAAATTAAAAAAATAAATAAAAAAAGATTATTATTCTTTTTTTTTCACACTGGTGGAATATCAAAACAACGGCCCGGGGTGCAAAACGCATCAATGAAAGCGACCCTCTACCACACAAAACAACACCTGTAAATAACCCAATTTGTGTTCTTTGAAATTGAAAAGGATATTGCATTGTGTTTGTTACTTTCGTTGCAGTTGTATGTCTTGAGTGTAATTTGGCATGCTTTTATTTTTGAAGGCGAGTTTACGCTGTTGACAGTTGTTGTTGCTATGGAAACAAGAAACTGAAAAACCTATTTAAAAAAATAAATAAATTGTTTTATTTCGATTATGTTGTTTTCATAATCGTTGCAAGCCAAAATCGTAATTGCGATTAAAATACGATTAATTGAGCAGCCCTAGCTCAAAGTGCATCAGATTGATGCATTTAACTTCAACATTTAAAAAAAATCTTCCTGGGGGTGCATGCCCCCGGACCCAGAGGATGTGACGTCCACCACCAAATAAAGCAGGTTAAAATAATTAAATTGCATACATTTTATTTTAGTAAACACTGAAAACGGGTCCCACAGACCCTAAACAGCACTTAAAGGTTAAAGGTAGCATATAATAATGTTAAAATGTGCTAAATATATACACAAAATGCAAAAAAACAAAAAGCGGAGTAAAAGTAGCTCACGACTTGTTTTATTTTTTAATAGTAGCCCTCATCCTAAAAAAGGTTGGAGACCCCTGTTATAGAACGATACATTTGACAATTTTAAGCTTGGCCTACCATTTTATTGGAGCGATGAGGAACAGGTGGGGCTTGAAAAGGCCCACCTGTTCAAAGTGGGGAATGACAGAAAAAGTTTGAGAACCACTGCTCTACAGGGTGTACTTTGAGGGTTTGTGACTCTGCAGACCGTTTACGTGCAGACAAACCTTCATAACTCACAAGGGGACGGGTAATAACCGGAAAAGCATGACATGGGACCTTTAAATACAGATAATAGTATCTTCATTTTCAAAGTTATGCAAGAAAATACATTAGGCTACCACATTTCCATACGGGACGGGGTCAGGGATCATAGGCTGATTAAGTCTCTGTGACCTCTGGAGGTAGAGTCTGTTCAGAGGAGAAAGACACAATGTAGGCTTTGAATTGATGCACTTCTTTTTATTAAAATAAAGTTAATGTACATTTGCGAATGATTAAGGTTCAGCAAGTTCAGACAAATGGTTGAAGAGTTTATTCACAATCAGTATACTTTTTTTCATACCGGGGGAAGATGGTTTCATTATAGATTCAAACGTGTTCACTCACTTGGCCAAAGCTCATTTTGATTTACCCCAAATAAAAAATGAATCTTGTTGCAAATATTCGCACAGATGATTTGTTTATGCTGCAAAATGAACTTTAAGTGAATACAGTTAATGGATGTTAATTCACGCCATTCATATTTAAGAGGAATAAAGATATCTATAAAAAAGGGAAGAAAGTTAAACGTCCTCTCGAACTCACCAGGTTTATCTATGCAATAGTTCCACCTAGTGGTTGCTTGAGCAAATTGCAATCTGTAAGGGTCTTCAACCTGGACCTGCAGTTTTCCCCTTATTTCTGTCGCTTTAACGTAATTGCCTCAAAATAACCACAATAGGGCCAGAGCTTCAGCTTAAAAACAAAAAATGTAATTCCCTTTTTTTGTTAACAAAGCCCAAAAATTGAAAAACATTAGAATGTATTTTTTTGACCTTTCAGATGTTGTTGTTGTAGGGAGCCTCTGGAGCAGAAATGAAAGAGTTTTCACATTTTGGTAAGTTTTTAGCGGAATGTTGTAATATTGCAACGTTGGGCTGGTGGGAGCAGAATTCATGTATTTCTACTCACATCGTCTGAATAAATATATTGAACAACTAAGGGTTGATTTGCAGGATTGATTGCTTACTTAGCCCTACATCAATATGAATAATAATCACACATCAGTCATATTTTTTATGAATAGTCGTTTATTAAATATGAATACCATGGTAGTCCCAAAAACAGTTCGTATCGTCAGAAAAGCAGAGACGGGCGTCACACTTGGTGTGTTTGTGTACCCTTTACTGCAGTGAGAAGAACATGTGCCACTTGGTCCTTGAGTACGTCCAGTGGAGGCTGTGATCTCTTGGATGGGGCCCCGTTTGGTGGACTCCCATCACCTGAGGATGGTCTCTTCTGAGCATTCAACGGGCTCCTTGACGTCACCGTCGCTGCTGGGCTCCCGTTGCCTGAAGAGGGTCATCCTCTCTTTGGTGTTTTCAGAGGAGTTGTGTTCACCTGATTATAACATAATCAATCAAGATACATGTCAAAAATACATTAGGATACAAGTCAAAATATTACAGTGAAATATAAAAATAATATTACAAACGGCAAATAGCAGAAATGCATTCTTACCAGCTGAGAAAGGATGCTAGATCTGCCTGAAACTGTCTCCTGGTTAGGGTTGCAAAGGGGCGGAACATTTCCGGAAAGTTTCCATGGGAAGTTAAGCTGGGGAATTTTGGAAATATTCGATGCAAAATTAAACAAAAAACATGACATTTCAACAGATTTTAATTTTAATTTATTTAAAAAAATGTTAAGAACATAACAAGTTTTAATTATTTTATTGAACAATTATTTGTTTCATTGAAGAACGAAAACAGGAATGTTGAGTTAAATATTACTCATCCCCCCCCAACCCCACTCATTAAAAAATGAACAAAAATGCACCCCCCATCCAAAAATCCCCACAAAGTCCCATTCAAAATGTTAAATGAAAAGATGTGGCTTAATTTGTTTTGTGCTTTGGGCTCAAAAGTGTGATCCAGTCTTCTCGAAATCATCTGTGCATGTGATGGAGGAATGCACAGTGCCTGTAGGGCAGTGGTTCTCAAAGTGGGGGGCGCGCCCCCCCAGGGGGGCGCAGAGGCATGACAGGGGGGGCGCGAGAGACCAGGAGGAAAAATGGTTATTAAAAAATTATTGATTGAAAATAATATGATACAGTACAGTACTATTACGTCTGGCTCTCTGTGTTTCATTAAAGCTCGGCTCTGTGTGTGTTTGGAACGAGCCATTTTGTGTGTGTGCGAGAGCGAGAGAGAGAGAGCGCACCGGTACCGGAGATCGTTGTTGTTAGCTTCTGGTGCTAGCGAGCTACGCTAACGGATATAAGGTGTCTTTTCAACAACAAAGTGGAGGAGAGTCCTCTCCTGTCAGACTGAGAGGCTCAGTGAGCTAAAGGACTCCTTCAGTGTTATCTCAGTGGGTCTCAAACGTTTTGGTCACCATTAATGTAAACAATTATTTCCGAGGCACACGTTTATATGATCATTATAGTTATAAAAAAATAAGAGAACAAATTAAAAGCAGGTATGAAATACTATATGGCAGTAAAAAAAGGATCAAGTTTAAAAGGGGAGTGATTTGTAAAATATCCATAAAGAATTAGTAAATCTGTTTACAGTTCTGTTTCATCTGGGTGTTGAGAGGTGTATCCATAGATCTCTTCATTTTGCTCTCAAAGTGCACCAGATTGATGCATTTAACTTCAATATTTAAAAATCTTCCCGGGGGAGCTTGCCCCCGGACCCCCCTATGTGAGGTCCACACACCATCAATTAAAAATAGCACTTTACCCCTGCTTACACCTATATGACGTGAGCTGAATATCGAGCCTTCATTGTAACAGTCGCGGGTACACTTTGTATTTGCGTGGGGATTGTTGCAGTAGAAAATTCCACTGTAGCGAATGGGAAACCCTAAATGTTTGAGCACCCTCTATGAAACGTCAAGCTACCCCACAGCACCCCCAAAAATAAATCTCTGGCGCCGCCACTGAGCCTGACTATTTGTGTTGGGGGGGGCCCGACTTTGGGGGGGGGCCCGACTTTTTCCTCCAAAGGGGGGGCCTGACAGAAAAAGTTTGAGAACCACTGCTGTAGGGGGTGTGGTCTCAATAGCCATGCAGTAAGCAGTGCTGGCATCGATATTCAAGTGTACTTGAATGGCATCTGTTTGTTTTAGTCAAGATTATGCTAAAATATACTTTCCCCAACTATATTTAAGTTCCCTATGAAGAGCCAACCTTCAATTTAGAAAATTCCAGTTTATTCCCATAAATTCCCGTTTATTCCCATGGAAAGTTTCCATCTTTGAAAATACCTGGAATTTTGCAACCCTTATCCTGGTCAGGATCTCCTGCTTTGTCATCTTTAGAGCTCTGCAGTCCCGCTTGTAGAGGAGCCAGGCGTTGATCACAGCAAGGATGATGGTGTGCCAGAAGATGTACTCGTACCAGCGTCGGGACTTCTTGGGGAACTTATATTTGGCCGTAAACGAGTCCAACAAATCCACACCTCCCATGTACTTGTTGTACGTAGCCACAATGGAAGGCCTCTCAACTTCTACGTAGGTTTTGTTGGCTTTGTCCCAGCGTTTAAAGGTCCCATGTCATGCTTTTCTGGTTAGTACCCGTCCCCTTGTGTGTTATGAAGGTTTTTATGCATGTAAACGGTGTGCAGAGTCAAAACCCTCAAAGTAAACCCTGTAGCGAGTAAAACTCTAAAACAGAAAATACCTCCCCAAAACGCCTCGTTGGAGATACGTCATTGTCCATTTGATTCTTCCGGGTACGCATGATGTCAACCGTACCCGGAACGAAATGGACCAATCCGTGGAGCCGTTACGTTACGTCCGCGGAGCCGTTACGTTAAGCCCCCGCTGATTGGTCCAAATTGACCAATCCACAGACTTCCTCACACACACACTCGGTGCAGGCAGCTCTGCTGATTTCTCCTCCCTGGCTGCAGGCTGATAACAGACAGTTGGGATCAGGGGCGGCGCCAGGGGGGAGCTAGGGGGTGCTGAAGCACCCCCCAGGATTGCCAAAGCACCCCCTAAGCACCCCCAAGAAATATGTTTTTTTTCCTTTTTTTTCGAAGATTATTATTATTATTTTTATTAAATTAAATCAGAAAAATTATTGATTACATCAATGCAAATGTGAAACAAACAAATGTTTGACCAAAAACATAAAGCCAACACAGGTGATATGATTAGGCCAATAGCCAGCACCCATTAGATTTTTGACCTACCCATAGGCTAAATTACTTTGTGACACTTGAGTGACTTCCTGTTAGCTGGAGCCCCACATTATTTACTAACAGCAAAGTGACAAATGGATCGTTTTTTAGTCCTTAAACGTCCACATGTGGACACTCAATCAAAACCAACTGAAAGCGAGAGGGATTCTGCACATAATAGGCCTCGTGAGTACAAGTAGCTTATTTCTGGGTCTCTGTGTTTCATTCAAGCTCTGCTCTGTGTGTGTGTGGCACGAGCCATTTTGTGTGCGTGCGCAAGCGAGCGAGAGAGAGAGAGCTCGCGCACCGGTGGGTATACCGGAGATCGTTGTGGTTAGCATCTGGTGCTAGCTAGCCAAGCTAACGGATATAAGGAGCTTTTTCAACAACAAGGTGGAGGGAGAACTATCTCCTGTCAGACGGAGAGTCTCAGATAACCTCAGCTCAGGTGAAGTAAAGGACTCTCAGTGTTTAGATAGTTAACTTTAGTCTAGTTATCTCAGTGGGTCTCAAACGGTTTGTTTTAAAAGGGGAGTGATTTGTAAAATATCTATAAAGAAATAGAAAATCTGTTTACAGTTCTGTTTCATATGTATGTTGAGAGATACAGTATATCCATAGATCTCTTCATTTTGCTCTCAAAGTGCACCAGATTGATGCTTTTAACTTCAATATTTAAAAAAAAATCTTCCCGGGGGAGCAAGCTACCCCAGACCCCACTAGAGAAGGTGAGGACCCTCCTAGAGGAGGTGAGGTCCACACACCACTTGTAAAAATAGCACTTTACTCCTGCTTACACCTATATGCCGTGAGCTGATTATCGAGCCTTCATTGTAACAGTCGCGGGTGCACTGTGTGTGCGTGTGGGGAGTGTTGCAGTAGAACATTCAACTGTAGCGCTGGTGCATTAATGGGAAACCCTTAATGTTTGAGCACCCTCTATGAAACGTCAAGCTACCCCACAGCACCCCATAGAGAAAATCTCTGGCGCCACTGGTTGGGATCGCGGCGAAAATTCTCTCTGCAGACCCATTCTCACAGCGTTTATCAACCTTTTTCTTACTCAATATCAAGCCACACTTATTGTTTTTACTTCGGCTGTGACTTTGTGTGTGCTCAGGATGAGTTTGGCTGTGTTTCGCTGTGTATCGCTCAACAAGGAAACAACACCTCCACGGAGCTCAGCGCGATTCACAACGTCCCGACCAATCAGAGCACACTGTGCTCACAGGGAGGGTGGGGGCTGGAGCTATTGGAGCTACAACGAGCCGTTAAAGGCAGAGAGTGAAATTCAGTGAATACACGTAGTTTACAGAGATGCTGTATGAGAAACCAATGTGAGTTTGGAAAATTGCACAATATAAATCTATTCTAGTAGACCTCAACAATGGAATTATGATCAGTGGAAATGGCCATGACATGGGACCTTTAATGTTCTGCACAGGGTGTGGTCCAGCAAAGGATGAGACAAGTGTGACCGCTCTGCTGTCATACCATTTGACAGCACAGATGTTGTGGTTGGTCTCCACTCGGATGTCAAAGCTTCCTCTCCCTTTTTTCTTCAAGCTCTTCTCCTTTTCAAGGTTGCAGTTGGGATCTTATAGTTCTGACCTACTGGACATTGACACTACCTTGGTACACATCAAAGTCACAGATCATTCCAGAGATTCCAGTTCTCACCCACACTTTGAACCCCCATGGGTGTGGCTTGCCTCGCATGTATTGCTTGATGCTGCTGAATTTCCCCTTGAAAGGAATCATCATCTCATCCACAGAGTTGTGTTCTTCTGGTACCACCTGCAGGCATTTCTCTCTGAATGTATCAAGCCAGGGTCTGAGTTTCCAGAGTTTGTCTTTCTTTTCCATCTCTGACACTGTCAAGTTGTTGTACAAAATGTAATGATGTCAACAGATATTGGAATCTGTTGCATGCCATCACATCAGAAGCAGGGGGGTACCGTGTGTCTGTCTCCCAATAGAGAGGCGAAGTCCCTCCCCTTCCGGTGGACCTCCATGGGACCTTATTTTGAAAAAATTATGTATTGAAGTTAATGGAGAGAGAAAGATTATCTTTCGATCCCGTTTGAATTGTGCCAAGAATTACACATATGATGTTTGTCAATTTAAAAGATAATTTTGCAAGTCAAAAAAAAAGAATGTGTCGTAAAACTGTGAAGTAACACATTTGTTTGTGTGAAACGCTCAATGAACTACATCTCTGGTCTCGCAGAACAACACACGTCACCAAGACGGCCGTCACTACTGTCTTGTCAACAAAACGATTGACTACCCTCACTATCACCACAATGAAACACGTCCAGAAGAATGTCATGGAAAGCTGCCTGCCTGGCTTCCTTTGATTCTCTCTGAACTGCCTGGTCTTTTTAATGTTTAATGTCAACCATTTGTGCAGATAGCGTGAAGTAGAAAATATCGGCGATCGCCGATGCTAGCGTTAGCATTTCTCCCCCGGGCTTAAATTGTGTATTATAGAATGATCACACCGGTGACAGTACTCTTCAAAGGGTTCACGAAATATGACTACTACTCTTACTGTTTAACATGTTGGGTTACTCAATGTTACTTAATGTTAAGGCTGATAAAAATGACAAGGCTGTAATGCTAACTAACGTGTTAGCTACTAGCTAGGTAGCTAACTTGATTCAGCCACTCCTGGTCCTTTCATCAGACGGGAAGCGAAAGAACGAGCAAGACCCATTGCTGGTATGATAACAACCTGGTACTAAGCACACAGGCATCTTGTTAAAGTTATCTTATCTTATCTTAGTTGATCTTAGCTATCTCTTAGTGGAGGAAAACAATGGTGACATCCAGTGCTTGAATTGGAATGAAAAAGGTGCCAGTACTCTAAAATCAGCAACTTTTTCAAGTCAATTTTATATATACAGCCCACAAACAAGAATTTGGCTACTATAATGCTGGTGGGTTTGTCTCTTTACTACTGTATATTTTAGAAAGGTTCACTGTACTTAACATTTTTTATGATAGGCAGCGGATATGGCTAAAGCTCAGTAAGGTCAATATTAACTGAAAATATAGCAATCAAAGTCTAGATCTTCTGCTGAAGACACATGAAGCAGAGACCTTTCAGGTGAGAGCCCCTCTGGTGGTGTTCAACATTAATGACAAGGAAACAAAGCTCTGGTCAGAAGCATTTTTTATAAAAAGCTTTAACAAAATTAAGTATTTCTGTACATTTTGAATGCAATCTAACTTTCCAACTCAGAAAACGAAAAAGTGCCAAAAGTCTTCTCACATGGCTGAGCTGCTTTGCAATATACTTCACCACTGAAGAATACAAATATGTATAAAGTAAACTATGATGCAATCTAACTTTCCAACTCAGAAAAATGATAAAGAGCATGAACAAAGAACATGTAAAAACAAATGCAAAATTTGCACAATCTAAAATGAGAAACTGTAACTGCAAGTAACAAAGTCTGAGCCATGGTAAAGAGTTACATTGAACACCAAGCTGATCAGATAACTCCCTGGTTGGTCTGAAGTCCTTCTATCTCCAGGATCTGTACAAATCGGCACATTATGCCAAAAGTCTTCTCACTGGGTGAGCTGCTTTGCAATATACTTCACATTGTTAGAAAAGGCTCCAGAAGGCCTTGGGGACATCAGTATCAGGGGCTGGAGCTGGACAGGCTCTTTCATCAGCACTTCTCCTTCCCTTTGCCAGCCAGGACCTCACATACTGTTCCGGATTGAACTGTCCTAGTGATGGTCCATTACATTTAATGAAAACCAGGCTGGACAGTCGGCTGACAGAGAGAGCATTCCTTTTTGCAGTAAGGATATCGTTCATGCAGCTGAATGCCCGCTCACACTCACTAGTGGAGACAGCGATGGTTCGGACTGCTTTCAGTAGAGGCTCCATGGCAGCAGGTGTACGGGATGCCCTGGTTTCCTTGTATTCGCGAAAGCCCTGAACAGTCTCTCTTCTGTCCACTTTCAGCACTTGGCACAAACGTAGCACCTCTACGTCCCCATACTGTACGTCTAACTCCTCTTCAGGCCAACTTCCAGGATGGATAACTTTCATGTCCTGGATTAGCTGATTGTCCCGGGCCTCCCGGCTATGTAATGGGATTTCTCTTGTGCTGACATGAGAGGAGGTTGTGGAAGTCATTCTGTGTCTCAGATTCTCTACCATACTGCGGAAAAACTGACCTGCATGAATCTGTACAAGCCTGCCATTCTCACGCAGGGCAACACCCTTGAAGGACTTCTCAGCTAGAGCTGTATGAACTGTAGTCATGTGTGGGCCAGGCATGGTGACCATGGATTCAAAAACTCGTATTTCTCGAGTTAAGAGCCTATCTGCTGTAGGCAGTGTCATCTCTCTTTTTTGGAGTTGCCGAGAGAGGTCGCTGAGCTCTGTGAGCGCATCGTACATCAGTCCCAGATTGCTGACAAACGTTGCAGATGTGAGCACATCATCCAGGCCCTTGTACTTTGCTCTGTCTCTGGAATCCCTGCTCGTGTCGTTTGCAGCATTTGTGAAGTGATCATGAAGCACTTGGTAGTTTTCCCAGACTGCTCTGACGCTCCTTTCACTTGAAGCCACCCAGCGGATGGACAAAACACGCCCTATCACCAGGAGACGCTGTCCGACTGCTTGCGCACACTGCGCTAACTGCCTCTGATTTTTGGGGGAGGCATGGAACAAGGAATAGAGTTTGTCAAAAAAGATCTGGAAATGATTGAGCCCTGAGACCTTCTTGACCACATCCCCAACTGCCAGCTCTAGACGATGATTGGAGCAGTGCCACACAAACAGGCTTGGGAATTTACTACACAACTGGGTAGCAACGCCTGTTCTCTTCCCTCGCATGACTGAAGCCCCATCACATGCAAAAGAAACGAAACACTGACCTAAAAAGTCCTCGTTAAAATCTCTTCCAAGACACTCCATTAACGCCTTTGTGATGTCATCAGCCGTTGTTCCATCCAACTCGATCAGCTCCCAAAAAAACGTTTCGGGCTCAGCATCAGCTAATGCTGAGCGTAGACACACAACAAGCACCGTTTTACCACTAATAGTAGTGGTAGATTCATCGACCAAAACACAGAGTTTTCTTTGGTTTTCTGTAATGTCTTTTGCCATTTTTTTCTTCAGCTCATGAGCTATGTGGTCGATGATTTCGCCACAGGTTTTATTGGAGCGCAAAACCCTGCCCACGTTCAGCCCATTCAGTTTCTGTACATTCAAATCAATTGGCATGTCTGTGAATGGCCGGCTATGTTTGCCAATTTTATATGCCGTTCGAAAAACTCTGATAGTGGTGTCTAATTCAGATTTATGCATAGACTGCACTTGATGTTGAATAGTTTCACGTGAAGCAGATGTAAGGATGTCAGCAGCTTTTACATGGGCTTGTGATTCTTTATGTTCTTTGATTTTTCTTCTCAGGCTAGCTTGTTGTTTGCCCTTGTCAACACCGAAATGAGACACTGCACACTCACCCCATTCAGTTGACAGTTTCAGTCCTTGTCCAGTGTGTATTCCCAAAGATTTGACATCTCTGCATATCCGACATCCTAGCTTCTTATCTTTAAGAAGGAGCCATGCATTGGTCTTGCAAAAATATTGCACCTGGTCCGTTGTCCAGCAGTCAGGTGCATCGCTTTGCCCGGTGTTGGTGGTGGCAGTTGCGCCAGCAGCAGCTAACGTTAGAGGCTCTGGAGGAGGCGGCGGAGCTAGTGCTAATGCTAATGCACTAGAACTTGGAGCAGGAGGATCAACCAAAGAAAGCTCCCCATCAGACACAATTTCCAACACAGGCACAGCATTCTCTGTATTTGAGAGAATGCTTTCCTTCTCTCGGGGGCGTGCCTGCTCTGTTCTATCACTCTACATAGCCACCCACTGGGTGGGAGTTGCACTGCATAAACACAACACACGTGCATCTAGGTATGTACATTGTAAAGCATTAAAACATGGTTTTACTAACAGTTTTCAGTATGTTGTTACTTCGGCATTATTATTATTATTATTATTTTGAAACGTGTATTACTATTAAATCACGGTCAAATAGGTTAATTTTGACATAGTCGTTTCCACCACAGTATTTACATGGAGAAGATAAGCCCCGCCCCCTCTCCAGCACGTTCTGTTTGAATGACAGGAGTAAACAGCTGACAGCCGCTGTGAAACTCCAGCGGTTAGAGCGATGAGAATGTCCGTTCGGCACCTCATGACGCATCTACTGAGTACCGGGCGGCTGTATATATATATATGGATGTATAATAAGAACGGCGGGAGAGTGTTGAGTACTGGCACGGTGCATGAGTACCGGAGTACCGCCAGCATGCCGGTACTGAGCAAGAAGTGCCGGTACTCCATGGGTCAGAACCAGAAGTGCCGGTACTGCGTACCGGTGAGTACCGGCCCAATTCCAGCACTGGTGACATCACTTACGCGACTCTGGGATTTGTAGTCTTTCTAGTTGCGTATTTTTCATAGTCTTATATGTCAACAGTTTTACGACAAACTGACTTTTTTGACATGGAAATTATTTGTTAAGATTAACAAACATATGTGTAATTCGTGGCACAATTCAAACGGGATCGAAAGATACGTTTTCTCTCTCCATTGACTTCAATACATTATTTTTACGAAATAAGGTCCCATTGACCGGAAGTAGATGGGCGTGACTTCGCCACTCTATTCACACGGACTCCAGCCATTTGTACTAGGCCCATCTTCAGGTACATGCCAATCAGTTTCTCAATTTCCTTTGTATTTGTGTTGATGGATGTTCCATTCTTTTGAAAGCTGTACTCATTTGTGTTGGTTACCAAAGCCTGAATCATGTCTTCTGACACAAACTTCTGGAAGTACTCCAGTGGTGTGTGGAGGGAAATTACATCCTCTGTGGTATCTGGACCAGAAAAGTCAGTATTGGGACTGATGAAATATTTTTTCAGCTAGCGATACCTGTCACGGGGCTTGGTGGGGTTATGTTGTTGGGGCTCGATGTCCACATAATCACTGACTGGGGGGTCATTGGGTTGTTGGTTTTCCTTGTCCATGTGGCCACAGGCATCTTCATCTGCCTCGCCTTCACTCATATCAATGTCACTGTCCTCTGATTCCACCTCAAACTCACTTTCTCCATTTTAGATGGCAGCAATCACATCCTGCACACTGAAATGAAGACCTCTCTTTGCTGGTGGCATTCTGAAATACAAAAAGTAATTAATAAATATGTATCAATAATACATGTTTATTACATTGTAATAGATTACCTGAAGGAATAGATGGGTGGGACAAGTGTTCATTCTGTCTGGCATATATATATATATATAGACATTTTTATTCATTGGGATAAACCCCTTGAGATGCACCATCTCGTTTTCAAGGGGGTCCCGACAGTAGCAACAACTTACAGACATATATAAACAAAATGCAAAACATGACACACAAGACAAACCACGTACAGTCTGTTAAGTAAAATTCAAGCAATGCATACAATCATTACAATTTGAGACAGTCGAGCAAATCAGTTTCATCAATATCAGTTAATAACAAGTGCAGACCAGTTGAAAGTGAGATGATAATGCATGTTTAAATATACCCAATGATGCAAGAGATCTAATAGCAGCAGGTAAAGTATTCCAGTCTGTTGGGGCTTTGAAAATTAACGCTCTTCTGCCAATCCATTTGTTTGCAGAGGGGACAGAGAAATAAATCTGAACAGAATGTCTAACTTGATAATTTGACGAGTACGAAATACGGCTTTAAATAAGGGGGATAGTTAAGATAAATACATTTAAATATCAGCTGAAGCCAATGTGTGTGTCTTCTTACATTTAAAGAAGGCCATTTAAGTTGGTTATACATTGTGCAGTGATGTGTACGAAAAGGACAACCAAGAACAAATCTGCATAGTCTATTGTAGGCTATGTTGAGTGGAGCAAGATCTGATTTGTGTGCATTTTGGTAGACAACATCACAATAGTCCATAATCGGCTTAGCCTATTATACTAAAAGGAATGCATGCACCAACCCCTTCCAGGTGTCCCGATGCAACAAGTATCTGAATCCTATTTACATTGTACACTTGAGTCACACAATACTACCTGGCTTAGCCTATTATCATAACCTGTTAAACCCCATTCCGCCGCGGGCGGGGGAAAAATAGCAACATCTGCAAGAAACAGCGTCTGAGGGCTTCTTAACATTTAAAAACCTATTAATGTGTCATACCCACTTAACGGGAAGAAACTCAGCTATCAGATAATATTAATCATTTTTAGCAAAACGAAACATAAGGGTTATAACAAAGGCTCTGAATTAGCCCTGAGCGAAAAAATGCTAACACACTTAGCACAAAACTCACGTTAAAATGTATTACTTATTGTATCTGCACAAACAGGATATCGATTAGCAAGCTGAGATTGCACAGATTCGACAGGTATTGGTATCATTACTGACCGATCCGGACTCGCGACATGAGAAGCTAACAAAGACATCACACCACGTAGCATTAGGTAGCCAACACGACAATATGTCTTCCCTCTGTTGTTTTCTGATCAAAATCTAACGGTTCAAAAGAGATGTCAATCATCAAAATCGACCAATGGGTTCCAGAGAAACGACAAATACACCCATTTCCACCCAAATGACCCCAGAGGTGTTTATTTTGTTGCTAAACCTCTCTAAAAATGTCAAATGTCACTTGTATTGCATCAATCTTGATACAGGGTACTTATTATATGTTATAGTTTGGATTCCTAAAGCTTTTAGTCTCCTATCCCATCATTCAAGGGTGGTTTTCACTATAAGTAATGGTTTATTTTTGGACGGACACTATCATTTACATTTTTTTTACTATGTTCAATCTGAATTTACTTTAAAATAAACAAATCTATATTGATTCCGACTTTTCTACATCCAACTCACAGGGTTATCATTGCTTTGAGATAAAAGATGATTAATTTACCCCTTTTAAAAGGGAAGATATTGTCATTTGTTCTGGGAATGTCATTTTCGAGCCTGAGACCTGAAAAACCAACACATCCTCACTCCCAGGTCGGCCTATGTTGACGTTAGGTCAAGTCCCCTGTGTCGGCTTTTTCCAACGCAAGAGGGGGGGGGGGGGCCTTAGCCGCTAAGATGCTATGGACATCCCGGAAAGTTGAAAATGTACGCTAAGGCCCCCCCCCCCCTTGCATTGGAAAAATCCTACACGGCCGCCCCCCTCTTGCGTTGGATAAAGCCGACACAGGGGACTTGACATAACGTCAACATACAGTAGGCCGACCTGGGAGTGAGGATGTGTTGGAAAAACAGGCTCGGGGCTTAACAGGATAATAAAAGGAATACCTACACCCATACATTCAGGTAAACAAGTTCAACAAGTCACACAATGCTGTCTGGCTAATTATCATACAAAAATGTCAGAAATAATTGTTTCTGCCAGAACCAGAGAAGAGTTAAATGTATTTTTGTAACTAATTAACTGATAAGATACAAGTAGAGTTTAAAATATTTCTACAGATATAATTTCATATACTTTTATCAGATAATAATGTAATAATTTATTCAATTCTGGTCTTAATTCAAAATCTTAACAAAGGACACATTTAGAACTTAGTTATAGTGAATTATCAAAGACATTATATTTCTATTAGTGTTTTATTTCCACATGTGAACATACAAGAAGGGCAATCTCCATAGGGACACATCCAGTCCAATAAATCAAAGAGATGTTGCTCGTTTGAAGCCAAAACCTCATGCAAGAGGATGTGAAAATATCATCAAATCTCACCGGTGTTTGAAATACATTTAATGCAGTACTGTACACACTTCAGGTACTTGTATTTTCACTATATGCTACAGTACTTTATACTTTACTTCACTACATTTTTGGAGCAAATGTTGTCCTTTTTAATTCACTACATATATTGTATAGCTTTAGTTACCAGCTACTTTGCACAACATATGAATCAAGTAATACATAATCACATATTATAAGGTAGGTTATACCTCTTCTTATATAGGTAATTACATCCAATCCATTTATCTGACGGCTTTATCATGGATATTTTACAGATTCAAATTATTGGCTAAAAATAAATATGAATTTAAAAACTATGATGATTTGTTATAGGTTAAGATATTTAGCAGCAGTAGATAAAGTGAATACAATTACCTTTACCAGTGGTTTTTACACATTAATGGATCCTTATACAAACAGTACTTTAATATTTATGATTCTGAAATGGTCAATACTGCATAATAAGTGCTTTCACTTTTGGTACCGTAACTATATATTGATGCCAAAACTGCTGTACTTATATAGTATAGTTTTATTTCTAATGCAGGATTTTTTTTTAATGTAGTGTTACTAATTCTGTTGAAGTAAAATATCTTCTTTAACCTCTGCATCTCAGGAACTGTGTTGACGGTTTTTTAAATTTCCTGGCAAGATTTATTTTCCATTTTACAGAAGGGACTCACTTGCAGAAATAGTTTCATTTTCAGCTTGGAATGAGGAAGAAGCTCTGCCCAAAATACAGATGGAGGGGAAGAAAGAAAGCTCTCTGTTGTGAAGACTCTTGCGTGAGTTGTAATATAACAATGTCTAATGTTGCTAGTTACTGTGTGTTGCATGTTTTTTCAACTAGTTTTTATCATCTAACAAAATCAGTGTGTATGAATGTTAATGAGAACAAACCAATCCCAGGCTGTCTTATTCACACTCGTGATGACTAGTAGCAGCATGATGACATGTGGGCGTGTGCTTTTCCATGTTGTGATACAGGAAGCAGTTCACAATAGATGTCATTGAGTATGGACGCTGACATGCAAAAAGCATGTTTGTCCAGGAGCTTGTGCTGAGACAACGCACAGAGATCCTGAATGCACTGTGCAGCAGCGGGTCAGCAGAACATCTGGAGCAGGTGTTGGACATACTGCTGTCTCAAGGGGAACTCACATGGGAGGACTACCAGAACATACAGGTCTCAGGTAGGGCGCTGCACTGCAATGCCAGAAAGCTGCTGGATCTGGTTTACATAAAGGGAGAGGACACATGTGGACTCTTCTTTGCTGCTTTTAAAAGAGTCCTGCCTGATGCAAAAGGAGTTGGCACCTCATCTTCAGGATGCTCTTCCACTCTGGAGGAAAAAGAAGAACACCAGAGCACGTGTACTGAGACTCTTCTGACTCAAAGACCGAGCCTGGTAGAAAAGCTTCGAGGATGCATTGATGGTGCTTTAGAAGATCTTGTCACATCTGGACACTTCACTTCAGCAGACTGCTGTGAAGTGCAGCTTCCTATCCACACACCCTGTCAGCAGGTACATTGTGTACATATTTTTAAACTGTTGCCTTGGAAACTTCCTGTTTTTTTTTGTGTGTACCTGTTCAATTGTCTGGATTTGGGGGGGAAGTAGTTAGATCTTTGACTTTACTGGCAAAAACCTAGAAATACTTTATAGAAAATATCCTGTTTTTAAAATATTTCCATAAGAAGAAAAGTTATAGTATCAACATATACGTAAAGTAAATTTGGCATGGCCCATTTTAGTATAATATGCATCATAATTATAGCTGCATTAATGTGTGTTGCAGCTTGTGCATTTCACACAGGGATCAATTAAATGAATATTCACTGATAACATCTAAATCTGAATCTTCAAAGTAACTTAGGTTATCAAATAAATCTAGTAAAAGTATAAAGTGGCATCAAATGGAAAAAGTTTTCAATGGCAAAGCGGGACGTTATAAAGGAACTGAATCTGTCTGGTGACGGTGGGTAAAGTCTGAGATGCTTTTTAGATGTACATGTTCAAGAAAACTAACACAAATGTTGAACACTTCCCTTAATGTTTTACTTGTATAACTTATGGATCTCTGCTACAGTTTCTAAAAACAAAAATATCGCAAGGTACAATACTTTAGAAACTTTGGACGTTCAAACGCATCATTAATCCCTACCTGACGTTTTCAGGTAAAATGGGAGAGTCCCATATCTTCGAGTTACTGTATTGGGAAAACATGTCAACATGGTACAACCAGTTTTGCTGTTATGCCCTTGTTTTTTTAGCTGCACTCTTCAAGATGCCACATGGCTTACATTGTAAAGAGGTCTTTAAAATGTTTCTCAGACAAATCAAAATGATGGCTTATTGTGAAGGACATTAAGAAATGCAATCATATGTTTGGTTGTTCATTTTTAAACATGGAAAAGCATTTTTTGTCCCAGATATCCTGATGTCACCCAACTGCTCAGCAATGCAGTCTTATGCTTAGAGTATACAGTAGGCTATGTTATAGGCTACTTTAATGAAATGCCTTTGTGCTCATTATACAGTAGGTAATAGTTTAATTTTCAAGCGATTAATTCCACTCTCATGTCATTAAATATTAAGCAAACACAAGCAACCTGTTAGCTTAGCATAGGAAAGTGGGAAAACAGCAAACATAGTTATTGACAAATGTAACCATAAACTTACCAGCAATAGCACCAGGGAATGTGTCTTTTTACGCACAGATATTGTATGTAAATTAGTGAATGAGGTGCCATCTTGTACCTTTGAACTGCCCCAAGCTAGCTGTTTCGCCCTGTTTGCAGTCTTTATGCTAAGCTAAGCTGTCTGTCTGCTTGTGCTAGCTTTACACTTAGCTTAGCTTACATAGTTGCTAACATAGCTGAGATTTCAACCTTTTTATCGAACAACTCAGTAAGCTGATAGGCTACTTGTTTTCCCCGCCAAATTGTTAAAGTATTATTTTATCAATGAATCTGATATACCACTCATATGTCATGCAGGCGAGGCGTTTGCTGGACCATGTCAGATCAAAAGGAGAATCTGCAGCAAAGGTTGTACTACAGTTCATTCAGCACAAACAGGAACCTGTATCTCCACTGAGCCAGGAGAAATTGACTCCTCCCAAAGGTATGTCATTGTTATAATCATGCTGAAAACTGTTATACCTAAAGGAAAGCTTGTAGTTTTAGTTGTATACTCAGACAAACAAACTAACACACTAAACACAAAGATAACGCCCTTGGTCATTTTCAAGTACCATTATTTTCCCTTTCTCATATTACCAATATTTGAAACTAATGGAATAAATGTTTTGGGGCCATTTAGTAGTAAGGGTTAGTTTAGTTATCATGGTATTTAGTTTTGTAGCTTGTAAATGTTTCTTTAGAATACAAATGTACTCTCCCAAATTCTTAAAGTGTGAGTAAAATATATTTAAAATACTTTTTATTAAGTGTGAGGGCCCCTAATCTCAAGTCTGGTTTTCCCCTTTTAAACAACTCAATGCTTTCTTATGATTGAACACTAACTTTGTGAATAAACTGAATGTAATTATATATTTAAAGATTACTGTAAAAGGAGATTCCATGCGAGCTAAATATAGCAGATGTGCGTCCCTGTTCTTGAGGGGGATTTGTAAGAAATCTACAAAATATACAGAGGTCTTTTAAATATAGGGAAGTGGTCAAAGTTCCCAAAATAGAACCGGGTTGAAAAATAACTCTTTAGCACAATACAAGTTAGCATTTAACACTAGACACAGATATACAGACCTGTTAAACATACACAAATAATAATAACAATGATGAAATGAAACATGAGAATGATTATACTGTACAAACAGTGCCAAATAGATCATCAACAATATTATTGACTTACAAATTATATATAAACAAATGATCTAGCTAATTACACATCCGAAAAGAAAGAAAACCTTATCATTTTGCAATGCCTTATATACTTAATTTATGTTATGTGTGTGCTTTCTGTCACAGAGGTGTTAAAGTATCAGAAGAAGCTCAGCAGCTCAATCTCCGCTCAGTCCTGCTTCCTCAGTACTTATGGAGGGACCAGCCACATGTCTCTGGACGACATCTACACTGACGGCCAGCTGGAACTCGCTCATAACTGCGTGGATGTCAATGGACCTTTGGGCCTGGAGGACATAGTGGGTGCAGTGGGTACAGTGAACAAGGAGGCGGACACGGTGTTGGTGTCGGGGGAAGCGGGCGGAGGAAAGAGCACTTTACTCCAGAGGCTGCACCTGCTTTGGGCTCGGGGGGCAGCGCTGCAGGACTTCCTCCTTCTGTTCCCGTTCAGCTGTCGCAGGTTGAACTCCGAGCAAAGGGAACTCTCTCTACAGGAGCTACTGTTTCAGCACTGCTGCTGGCCGGACAGACAGCAGGAGGAGATCTTCCAGTTCATCCTGGACCACCCACATCTCATCCTCTTCACCTTCGATGGCCTGGATGAGCTGAAGCAGAGCTTTTCAGATGAGCACAGGCTCTGCTGCCCCACCCAGCGGGCTCCTGTTCACATCCTACTCTTCAACTTAATCCAGGGTTCCCTAATGAAGGGTGTGAGGAAAGTGGTGACCAGTCGCCCAGAGGCGGTGGGCCCTTTGTTCAAGAAACATCTCTGCAAAGAGGTCCTCCTCAAAGGCTTTTCCCCAAGTGGGATTGACTGTTTTGTGAGGAAGCATCACAGCGACGCCCATGTGGCTGCTAAGGTTTTGGAGTCCTTGCGGACAAACACTGCGTTACTCGGACTGTGTCATAGTCCAGTCCTGTGCTGGATCGTCTCACAGTGCCATAAAGAGTTGTTAGGCTGCGGAGAGGGCAGCCTACAAACAATCACAGACGTTTACCTAATGATCCTGCAGCACTTTTTCCAGCACCAAAGCTCCCTGAAGAACACTACAGGGCTATGTTGGCTTCAGCAGCATCTGCAAACTGTGTTGCATCTTGGGAAGCTTGCCTTTGATGGGATAGGAGCAACCTGTTACATCTTCTCAGGCACAGACTTGGAGACATGTGGTGTGACTGAGAAGGACATCTGCATGGGTTTTCTCATGCAGAGTAAAGATATATCCACCCACGCTGAAGGTTATGAATTCCTTCACTTGACTATGCAATGTTTCTTTGCAGCTTTGTACATCGTGTTGTCGGATAACACTGACCGCTCAACTATCCCTAAGCTCTTTGAGACGCAGAAAATTAAGGAGGCAGGTCAGAGCAGCAGATGCTTCATCGCCTGCTTGCCTTCTACTGACCAACCACAGCGGCCTTCAGGGGGGGAAACTACAGCCGCTGAAACGCCAAATCGGCAAATCACAGCCACCTTTGTGTCTGGACTTTTGTCACAGCGCCATCGAAACCTGTGGCTCCACTGCTGCCCCAGCGCTGTGATGGAGAAGAGGGTCAGACAGGTGGTGAAATGCTTATCCAAAGGCATGCAGAAACACTTTAAGTCCATCCCTCAGCCCGTAGAGGGGGAGAAGAAGAGCATGCATGCAATGCCAGGCTTCGTCTGGCTTATCAAATGCATCTATGAGATGCAGGAGGACAGGGTTGCTAAAGACGCCATGAGTAAGCTGGAGGTGGACCACCTGAAACTGACCTACTGTAACATCGGTCCTGTAGAGTGCACGGCTCTAGCCTATGTGCTGCAGCATTTAAGGAATCCTGTCGGCCTGCAGCTGGACAACAACTCTGTGGGCGACGTTGGAGTGGAGCAGCTCCTCCCCTGCATGCACATCTGCAATTCCCTATAGTGAGTATGACAAGTTAAAATGTGCCCTTCAATCTGTACATTTTTGTGAACAAAGCTTCCACAAAAGCATTATTTAAAGGAAAGAATACATCTCATGTTCAAGTGAAATGATGGAAAGTCACTACGTACATTTACTCAAGATCTTATACTCCTATTTCATGCTACTATATAATTCAACTCCACTAAATCTCAGAAGAAAATAATGTACATTTTTATGCCCACACATAGATTTAACACATTGAGTTAGTAGTTTTTTTGTAGAATCATATATTAATACAATATTAAGTTAATTATTCAGTGTGCAATATAACTAGTAAGAAATAAACCTCATCTCTACCAGCCGCAATATTAAATTAACATAATCGTTATTGCATCAAATATGATATCCTAATTGAATATTGTTTTTTTTATTTGACCGTTCAGAATACTTAGCACTTTTACTTTAGGTTAGTGCCAAAACATTTTAACTTTCAATTTGAATGCAGGACTTGTGGTATTTCGACAAGATGGTATTACTACATTTACTTAAGTTACGATAAATATCGAAATACTTCTTCCACCACTGCTCAAGTTTCCTTTATACTTCAATTTTCAGCCTCAGAAATAATAACATCACAGACGAGGGGATCCGCAAACTACTTGCTAAAACTATCCAGTGTGAACACTTCAAGAAAATTGCGTAAGTGATGTCAAGATGATCAGGAAATCACAAGTGATGTTTAACAATAACATTTCATGACCATTTGTATGTCTGTAGGCTCTTCAACAACAATCTAACGGATGCATGCACACAGCACTTTTCTCGCCTTCTGAAGATAAAGCAGAACTTTGTTTCTCTGAGGTCAGCGCATACACTAACTGTGACACTAAATGTAACGTAATACCACATACAGTACATTTACTGTAAAATGAATGGAAAATGAACTTCTCTATTTTCTTCCAGGCTAGGCAACAATAATCTAACAGAAAAAGGAGCAAAGCAGTTGGCAGAGGGACTGAAATGCAACCACTCACTGGAGTATTTAGGGTAAAAGTCCTCCTGAACAAGTGAATGCATCTCATTGGTGGGATATTTCTATAAACGTACCTACAATCCTTATATCCCCAGACTATGGGGCAACAAGATAGGAGATGCAGGAGCAGAAGCCCTTGCCACTGCCCTAGAGAACAGCAAAACCTTGGTGTGGCTCAGGTAACATTTGCTTTGAGTAACGCTACGTTTGGTTCATTTAAAGGGGTAGTTTGGATGGTTTGATATGGAGTGGTATAAGGCACCTATCCAGAGTGTATAATCTACAATAGGTGATGTTCAGAAACGAAAAGGAGTAATAACACAAAAGCAGAGCAATGTACTTTTGTTTAAGCAGCCACATAAAACAAAATTCCATTATCAACGATCCATGATCTTGCTCTATTTAAAGCAACCAAACTCCAGTGACAACAGCAACAATTTGACTTCGCAGAACACAGAAGTTGCTGGTCTAACGCTGACTTCATCGATAAGTGACTTTGTGTTATTCTGTGACAATAGAGTCTTATTCTGGACCACCAAATTCACTCAATAACAAGGCAGCGGTAGACCAGTAACCCTCATGTTCTGCAAGGTATATTTTTTGTTAATGGAGTCTGGCGGCTTTAAAGTAGCACAGATAACGGCTCTATTCCCTTTTGGAAAGGGCTGTCTAACAGCAAGTTACAAGTCGGAAAATATTTCAAATATAGCATGTTTTAAGCAGTACCTGTTCCTGCAGCTGTGGACTACTTTATCTGATTATAACTCTAATTTAATGTAATGACAGCTTGGTAGACAATGGAGTGGGGAGTGCCGGAGCATGTGCCCTCTCCAACATCATCAAGAACTGTACGTCACTGGAAGACCTGTGGTAAGTGTTGGAGACAAGTTATACTTGTATTGAAAACACAATGAAATTTGTATCCACACATTATTAATTTTGTCATTAGTACTGTAGTATTTACATTGCTCCACCCTTTCTCCACCCTCCTGTTTCAAAAGGTTGACAGAGAACCACATAACCAGATCAGGAGTGGAAAGTCTGATTCAAGCGATGCAACACAACACCCATGTGAAATCAGTGTGGTGCGTAATGTTTATTCTGTGGCTTAAGTCATGCATGCCTGGTGGTTGTTTACATTCCGGATTAAGGCTAAGGCATAGGCTACTGGTTCTGCTTGTTTCCTTGTAAAGAAAACATGTGGCTGTTGATACTAAATCCTACTTGGCTCAACGTTTGATATTTAGATTTTAAGCTTCATTTCCATTTCCAAACTGGTTGTGCCTTTGCACTGGATGTGCAACTGGCTGTTTCATTTATCGATTTGTGTCCCTTTGTATTTACTCTGCAGGTTGAGAAACAATGACCTCAGTTTGGAGGAAGTAGAGGAGATGAAACAACGGGAGTCAAGACTTATCTTCTGATTTTGTATAAAGTTAGACAATAGCTGTTTGTATTGCATTAAGATTGTGTTGTTATTTATTATATGAAATATTTTATGTAAAGATGTGAAGAGCAAAATGTGTTAGCTCTTGTGTATCTTGGTTAGTTTTTCTAAATACACAAAATATTTAAATCAACAACTGTGTCTTGTTTTGTCTTTTTTAGGTTTAGGTTGGAAGGTACAATTTTATCCTATTTTACGTTATACTTTACCTCAATATGTGATGTTTGTTATATTGCACTACATTTATGGCCTGGCAGCTTGCTTTCAACCAAAACATGTGATGATCTCAACAGTAAAGGAGTGGTCAATTAGTTCTGCTACATGAATGCATCACTAATAATAATAATACAATATGTAACCTAGTATAAAATGATGTATAATACTATTTAAGTAAATGTATTACAGTAAATACTTAAATGTTTAATTTTCAGTTAACAATTTAATCATGTAAAATACTGCAATATTTCAAATGGAACACATATATAAACGCAAATGAACTTTACATTAAATACATTATATTACAAGTTATACATTAAGTATTTTAAGCACAATCTCACAGTTTTAATAATGTATAATGTGTTTGCTTGTCTTAATATATAGTACATGTTTTAAGGGATAAAAGTATTCATGTATTGAGTTGAACAGTAAAAAAGTTGATTAGTAGAACATTCATTATTATCGAAGAAAAATCCACAAATATCTTGCCATCATTTACGCGTATTTCCAGAGCACATGGACATAGTTTCAGTATGTGAAGTATATACGGCACAGCTTAACGACATGTACACATTTTAAACAATGGAACAAAAAGGAAGCACAGTAATTACTTCTTCCACCACTGACAGCATCCTCTGCCCTGAAATCTACAGTTCAACCTAACTACGTGTGCTGCCATTCATGGGAAAACCCCAGAGGGTGGGACTTGATTACACAAACACAATGAACAGCCAATCAGCGCTTGAGAATGAAACGATTGACCAATGTCCGTTGGGGAGAGCATGGCGTTTGTGAGGTCGTCTTCTGTAAATAATATATCTCATTTCTGTAGCGATACACTGTATTTATTCAACCTATTTCCCATGGAGAGTAGATTTACCTAAATGCTGAAATCTCACTGTAGAGGGTGACAGTTTTCTGCCAGCATGTTTTCTGTTTATCAGCTCGCTATGCTAACTTTAGCCTGATATTTAGCTTCTCAGGACGCTAGCCATTCAGCTAATCAGAGGTTATTACGGGAGCTTGTTTTCAGAAACCTGTATCTAAATAAGATGGATATTTGAAATGGCATGTCATCTGTAGCTTCGTGCTGAACTGACGCACAGCAAAGGTAAGATTTCCATGTCGTTTTTATTGAAAGTAAATGAGTATTTGGTGCATTTTATCCTACGTTAGCTACTTCCCTCTCTTAAAGGGCCTTTGAGTGACAGCTTCTGCCTGGTGATGACACACTGCTGGTTGTCAGGGAAAATGATCCTAAAACATTTGAATAAACATGTTGTCATCTCAATAAACACGGTAAATACATGTCTAATCATGTCAGGGTTAGCTAGCCCATATCAGGTTGAAATTACTTTCAGTTTTCTACCTGTGTGGCACTGTGCTGTGTAATTGCATCAATATTAACATGTAATTGCATCAAAGTTAACATATATTGAAAACAGCAGTATAATAATTGAATTAGTTAGTTAGCATTGTTCGAACAAAGGACGGATGTAGTTTGCTCTTTCTTGACTGTGTCTTGTGGTACATCATCATATCTGAGGTGTCATCAGGGGAAATCCAATTGTCTGGTATTTGAGGTAGAGTTGGTTGTGACTTGTGAGCAAATGTCAACCGTGTGCTCACTATTTTTAGGGCAATCAAATCAGTAGATGTGAGTAATGTCACAACAGGGCTTGCTAAGAAAAGCAGGTGTGACTGGGCAGTAGAGATCACCATGAGATGTTAGATTTCTCATCACAAACCACAACAACCAATCAGATTACTGAAAGAATAAGCTCTATGGAAAATTGGAAGTTACTTTTATATATTAAGATATCTGATGGCGTTATGGTAGTATAATTGATTCACAAGTTATCATGATATGTGTACAAGTCTCACCCTTTCATGTCTGTACTCACCATTCATCATTATCAGGTTGTGATACAAATATTTCCTTCATTAATCAAACCATTAGTAGTTTATTTCAGCATGGCTTGTTAACTATACATTCCAATGAATACAATATGATAAGATATCACTTAATTGTCAGGTTTTTTATCACAGCTGCTCCATATATATGCAATACTAACACTGAAAATGTTACATTGAACATTACAATCACAGACAATATGTTCAAAACCCTTTCAAGTACATTTAATATGGGAATGAACTCAGTATTTAATTTTATAATTGACAGTTATTGAATCATGGAGCCCTCTATCTCAGATTTAACGATAACAATTTGTATCGTTTGTTTTGGAATAAAATGTGCATGAGGAATGTGGGCTGAGGAATAATGTATCTTAAGTCATCAAACAAACTAATAAATAAATGTTCCTCTCATAATTTCCGCAGGTCAAGCTTGCCTTGATGTTGGACCTCCTGCCTAGCATGCAGCCATGAGCTCTGCCCTGTGGAGCCAGGAGAAGCCCAGCGGGGGCTTCAGGGAGGACTGGCGCTTCTACATGGTCATCAAGGAGTGTACGGTGGAGAAGACCCCCCAGAAGATCCTGAGGATCCCCCGGGGCAGCCTCGGTCAGGCCTGCCAGGAGCGCAACAGCCTGGGGAGAACGCTGCCTCCAAACAAGGGCAAGAAGAGTCTCCGCATCCTGGACCAGACCAACGTGGTGCTGAGCCTGGACGAGCGGGACGTCCTGGAGCTGGACGAGAAGCTGGCAGAGCTGCTGTTCCCCATCACAAACTGCGAGGAGCGCTACGCCCTGCTCTGCAACAAGTCCCGGCTGGAGCGAGTGCGTGATATTGACTGTGGGTCCAAGGTGAGGGTCCAGCTGCGCTCGGGGGACGAACCTCTGCCCGGGGTGGTCCGCTTCAAAGGCTCGCTGCTGCCCGACAGAGCGCTCTCTGGAATCTGGTTCGGAGTAGAGCTGCTGGTGAGAACTTGTGTCTTTTATTAAGAAGTAGACCAGGGTGTTTTGTGTTTCAAGGTTTCAATCAAAGTTTATTTATATCGCCCAATGTCAAAAATGTTACATTGGTCTCAGGGGACTGTACAGTTTGTACAGAATATGAATACGGATGCGACACCCTCTGACCCTCACAAAACTTCCAAACAAACCCCACATGTAATGGGGTAAAAGTGGAAGAGACCTCTCGTGCAGTGACAATATATATATAACATCATATTAGAGGCATTGTTTAAGTTGCATAGAAACAATTGGAAAATATCCCTCTGTAAATCTTGATTATTGAAACTGATCACTGTTCCTCTTAAAATGACATGAAACTAGCCAAAAACCAACAAGTTAATTATTTTCAACTTGTGCTTTGTGCAGCTTTATGTGTACAGACGTGGAACAAAAGCAGCATTACAACCAAACACTTCTGCGGCGCTGAGTTAAGAGTTTTTAATGTCGGGAGACTAATCGTGTCAAAGCAGCTGACGGCCCGTCCACACTACAGCTTCGACAGCTTCAAAAACGGTTTCCAACGCGTCTGCCCATTCACTTTGAATGGGGTGACTTCCCTTTTCGCCGAACTGCATTGTGGGAAGCAGAGCGGAGCTTTCCTGGCGTTTCAGGCTGCAAAAGTTGAGCAATGTTCAACTTTTGAAGCTTGTGAATCTTTCGGTGGAAGCGTCAGCCAATCAAATCATATGCCAGTACAAGCTCTAGCCAATCAAACCGCTGCTTGTGTGTGAGGGGCGGGAGATTCATGTGATTGGTTGTTGGTCGAGCTTCAGACACGCCCAGCTCCAAGCTTTTTTTGAAGCTGTAGTGTGGACGGGCCGTGAAGGATCATATTGATCACCGTTAACCCAGTGAAGACACAGATTGCTGTCTTACTGTCTCCGATACTAATGAAGGAGGAGCTGGGGGATTATACTGGGCCCACACTTCCTATATGATGTCTAATGATTAAAGCTGCATCAGACACATAGTCCTGCAAGTAAAACACACTATGCTGTCTTTATGAGTAACACACGTGCAACCATGTGTTCTGACCATAGCCTTCACTTGGAAAAGCGATCAGGGCAATTGCAATGCGATAAAGAGTTTGTACTTCTGTACCTAATAAATAAGAAGTATGTGATCTTGTGAGCAACCAATAGGTTCCTGGAGTGTGAGTCTGTTATTTTAGGCTCAATTGACTTTAGTGTCTACATACATAAAAGGGGGTAAAATGCAAAGAGTGCAAATAGATTTATTCCGCGTCTCTCTGCTTTCATCTCTGCGTTGTCAGCTTGCACTTCTTGTTGTTGTTGTTGTTGACAACCCTGAAACAAATCGTTTTGCTGACTATTGTCGAGCTATTTTGGTTCCTGTGTGGAGCTTTCTGTCAATAGCAGCACAAGGCAGAGCTTCCATGGCAGAACGAAATGCTAAATATTCACATTTGTGGGACAGTTGCTATAAGAATGTCACATCTCATCACCCTGTGCGTCATGTTTATTTGGACGTGTGGAAAACGCAGGATTAAATTACGTAGGTGTCGAAACATCGGACTCTGTTGTCTGTGGGTTATGTCCTTCACATTGGTTGAGAATGTCAGTCTTTTTCTAACCTTTAAATGTGGAGATCGACAAATATAAATGTTGTTTCAGAGAAGACTCGAACAAAGCTGATCCAGCAAAGTTTTGATAACATTTGAGTTCCTGTTAACTCTTCCTTTTATCTGAATACTAACGTGCGTATGTGATGCCATTCATGCTGTACTGCATGTACAGTACGTAACACAATACAAAGGGTTGCTTATCGCAGCACAAAGTTGTTGTTATTCTCCCGAGTCCAGCTGGAGTCTTCCTGAGTGGGCAGACAGTAGCTGCAGCTTCAGAGCAGCACATATGCTTCGGATACAATTCTGTATCTATGCCCTTACCAAATAGAAATGACACGATCGACTGTAAAGCCTGCGTGTGAGGAAAGAAGCACAATCTGTTACGGCACGCTTTGTGAGAACATCTAGTATGTGCCCGAGCTTCTTGAATGCATTTATCATCGCAGCAAGTCATATCCCTGCTGCAGTAATCGATCATACTCTCTGATGCTGACTTCCCTGAAGGATGCTGAGTAAGCAGCCTCGCTACCTGCCCTACTTTTTATGACAATGCTGCTGCTCCTCTTCTTTCTATACAGTTTCCCATCATCCTTTCTTTCAGAGTTCTTACGGTCATTCCAAACCTGGAAAAGTCATGGAAATTCAAAATGCTAATTCCAGGCCCTGGACAAGTTATGGAAAACAATATGTTTCCCAAAGTCATGGAAATGTAACTAAAGTTGCATCGAATATAATTTATGTTTTATCTAATCGCCGAAATAGTAATTCTATAATGATAATAAATACTGTATCGTACCGTAATGAAACGTAAAATGGCATTTAACTGACGAGGTGTTTTGCTGGTGAGAGATTTTAGTGGCTTTAGCGTGTAGATGCTAGTAAGTAATTTGATTTGTTTTAGATAGGCACGACATGTTTCATTTGCAGACCTTATTTTCCTGTTCCATGTTAAAATAAACCATTTTCAGTGGTGCCGCTGAGAAAGAGTACTTTTTTTGGTCATGGAAAATGAGGTAAAGGTCATTGAAAAAGTGTATGAACCCTGTTCTTTACTTCCTTCTCCCAGGAGGAGGGCCGGGGCCAGGGCTTCACCGAGGGATCCTACCAGGGACGCCAACTCTTCCGCTGTGAGGATGAGTGCGGTGTGTTTGTGGCCCTGGACAAGCTTGAACTCTGGGAGGATGACGATGACGAAGCTTTGGGTGAGCTGGAGGTGGACCACGTGAATCTGGTGGAAGACGACCAGGACTTTCCTCCTCTGGAGATCAACTCCAGGGTCCTGGTGCAGACCCGGGACGGGCCGGAGAGAGGGACCATCATCTTCTGTGACCTGCTGCCCGGGAATGAGAGCCTGGGCTACTATGTGGGAGTAGACATGGTAAGTAACGCCTTCTCTGAATAACTAGAGAAAAATAATAGACACATTCACAAAGGATCCGCTGCTTTTGTTCAGTGAAGTTTGAGAAATTAAGCTCTGAAACTTTTTGCTTCAAGTTTCAAGGCTTTTATTATCATGTGTGCATAGCTACAGTGTAGTTATGACAATGAACATCTTAGGTCACAGGCTCCTCCAACAGTGCAACACAATAAAACAGATAATAGTGCAAGTAAATAACATAAAATAGAATATAATAGAAGTTGTGCAGAATAGTCAAGTAGGGATGGGTATCGTTAAGGTTTTAACGGTACTACTACTTTTATCGATACCGCTTATCGGTCCGGTCCTTTAACGGTACTCTTATCGGTTCTTTTGGAGAAAAAAATAAGGTAAACTAACTAAACAAATTGTGAACAAAACTAACATTGCTTTTTATTTAAATTAAATACATAATATTTCACATCAAAATAAACAACAACGTTTTAACAAATCGTATTAAATAATCTGATGACAGAATTGTAAACAGAATAGCTGAAACTTTAACAAAATAAATAACTCAGTTCCCTCTAATCATTAACCCATGTTTGAATAATGTAGTTAACTCCGTGTGTTGCTGCTAGCATACATAACACCTGACGGGGAAACGTTACTCGTGGATGGGGGGCTACAGAGCTACTAGAAAGACAGTCGAACCCGGTGCATTCCTCCGTCTGGATGTGGAGCACTTTTGATAAATGTTTAGACAAATTGCTCGTGTTACCGCACTTACATGCTAAACTCTTATTGCACTTTAGGCAACGAGCATCGACACGGCTATAGTTTAACCACACCACGGAGCGCGTTCTCTCCGCCATCTCCTCCGTGTGTGTGTGTTGCTGCATGAAGCAGCTGCGTGTGTGTAAACTGCCCCGCCCCCTCGCACACAGACGGGAGAGAGATCGAAAATACTAAAAATAATCATAGAAGCATTTTGCAGTCTTTTTGCATGTTAGAAACGGAGTTGGTGACACTAAAACTGCAATATAATCAGGGCTGCACATAACTGGTGCGCAGGTGCGCATGCGCACCTCCGCCAAAAAAAGAGCACCGGGTCATTTGAAACAAAGCGCATTTGCGTACCAACATTGAGAGGGAGAGAGAGAAGAGAAAAGAGAAAATAGAGGAGAGAGGAGAGATGAGAGAGAGAGAGAAATATATTTGCGAGTTGCATATGAACCATGATATGAACTCAGGGCCGGCCCGTAGCGCTGGCTAGATGTTCGCCTAGGGCGCCAGATCTGGGGAGGTGCTGCGCTGGCAGTTCTGGGAGGGAAAAAAACATTTTGACCGTTGGGGCTCATCCTAATTCTCGGCCTTGAGGTAACAATATTCACAATTAAGTAACTGTAACACCCTTTTCACCCCGGTTACACGTTTCATTTGCCCTGTACGATGGGCGCTGTAAGTGATGAAAATGTAGGATGTTGGCTTATCTGGCGCCCGCAGCTCACAGACAAAATGCGAGTGAGCGAGGGAGGGAGGGTGGTACCAGCGCTGTCGTTATTATAATCTGGTGCCGTGCTAGCTGCTCTAACGGATATAAGAAGAATATGTTTCTACAATAATGTGGAGGGAGAGTCCTCTCCAGTCAGACTGATAACTACAGCTCAGTGAGGTAAAGTCTAAGTTCAAACGGTTTGGTCGCAATTTATGTAAACACATATTTCCAAGGCACTCCTTTATAATTATTGGGATAAACAGGTTTTAAATCATTCCAATGTATACTATAGGACAGTAACCAAAAATATCCTTTAAAACTGGAGAGATTAAAAAAAAAAGCATAAATAAATAAATGTTGAGGTAAAATAAGATATGAATGAACACAAATAAAATAAGTTACATTCATTTGTTATTGGCTATGGTAGGTTATTGGTTATGTTCACATACTTATTTGATTACATCCACTTGTCTAAGATGACAACAGAGACTTTCGACCCAAACCCAGCTGTTGACTTGTGGATGCAAGCAGCTAATCACAGACTCAACCAGAGAGGAAGAAGTAGGCCTACATCATCAGCTACCATGTCTGACAGAGAGGAAGACAGTGAGGAGAACAGTCAGGAGGGTAGTGATGCTTGTAGGATTACTGGTCGTGCTAATGTTGTCTTGTGTTCACCTCTGCATGTGTGTTCTGTGTTCACCTCTGCATGTGTGTTCAGTGCCGTGTGTCTGGCAAATAAAGTCAAGACCCCCTCAAAAGTTACGGTTTATTTCATTTTAAGGATGAGCACCAAGCAACATCTCCAGGTGCTCCTTTGAGAACCAGGGCAAAAAAGTTATGTGCACCCCTGATTATAATGTTTGTGTAGCCATAATACACATGACATATATTTTGTACATGTCTCCAGTACCGATAAAAATACCGCTAACGTCGGAGCTTAACGGTACCACGGTCTTTAATAATTCAGCCCCGGGGCCCGTTTAATACCGGGGCTCGGTACCCATCCCTATAGTCAAGTGATTGGAATATTGATATATAAGTTGCAAACAGATGTTATAGGTGTTTATCAGTCTTGTGGCCTGTGGGATGAAACTGTCCCTTAGATGACTTGTTTCCCTAAAACAGCAGTTCAACATTTTGGGAAGTATACTTATTTGCCTTCCTGCTGAGAGTAAGATGAGAAGGTGAAAACCACCTTCATGTTTTTCACACTGAATAAAAAGTGATGGCCCAACAGCTAGGCTAACTCATTTAGCATAAAAGACAACTTCGTCCATGTGTTAAAACCAGAACTTGTTATGGTTATTAGTTGGACTATCGGTGGAGTTATTTGTTTGACGATGTTTTGGAAGCAATCAGTAACTTTTGTGAGCAGCTTGAATTGCTTTCACACGACAACAGTGTTTTAGTTAGTGTCATTTGGTAACAAAGTGGAGGGAAATATACATAATTTAAAGCTTTCAGTGTTTCATAAAGAACTCAAATCTCATCACCTGGTCAGTGTTACATTTGTCTGTTTCTAAAGAGAGATGATGTAATGTTGTTAAATGTTGAGTTGCTCGCCTCAGTAGAGGGCAGCACCATGCAAGTTTCAATTTTAATAGATGAGGAAAGTTATGTAACTAAATATCTTCTGTCATGACTTGCTGACAACCATGTTTCTGTACCTTGTGGCACTACATTATGTCTGGTATCTACTGTACGAGGGCTGCATAACTAATCTAACTTAGCGACACGGCAACATCGAGCAGTGCTATATTCACAGGAAACACAATATTTGTTAAAGGCTCAATCTTTAGTATTTTAGAGCTGCTTTGATATCCTGGCCAACAAATTGTATTCTACAGACTTTGAATATACTTTATGTTTGCTATAGATCCTCTTAAATTTGTAATATAATATTTTAATATGCACAACATTTCAACTCTCCCCAATATTGTGAATCATATCACAACTGCAATATTAATTATCAAACTGATCTCAATTAGTTATGTTTTCCAAATCGAGCAGGGCTAGTATCTATGACTACTGTTGTCAGGCCGGAGAGTTGTTGTGGTCACAGGGAAACTGAAACACATAACTGAGGCATTTGACGGCTGATCGTTAGCAGCAGCAGCAACAACAACAACAACAACGACAACAACAACAACAACACCAACAGCAGCAGCACTAGCAGCACTAGCACTAGTAGCACTAGCACTAGCAGCACTAGCACTAGCAGCACTAGCACTAGCAGCACTAGTAGCACTAGCACTAGTAGCACTAGCAGCACTAGTAGCACTAGCACTAGCACTAGCAGCACTAGCAGCACTAGTAGCACTAGCACTAGCACTAGTAGCACTAGCAGCACTAGTAGCACTAGCACTAGCACTAGTAGCACTAGCAGCACTAGCAGCACTAGTAGCACTAGCAGCACTAGTAGCACTAGCACTAGCAGCACTAGCACTAGCAGCAGCACTAGCACTAGCAGCAGCACTAGCAGCAGCACTAGCACTAGCAGCAGCACTAGCACTAGTAGCACTAGCACTAGCAGCACTAGCACTAGCAGCAGCACTAGCACTAGCACTAGTAGCACTAGCAGCACTAGCACTAGCACTAGTAGCACTAGCAGCACTAGTAGCACTAGCAGCACTAGTAGCACTAGCACTAGCAGCACTAGCACTAGCAGCAGCACTAGCACTAGCAGCAGCACTAGCAGCAGCACTAGCAGCAGCACTAGCACTAGTAGCACTAGCAGCACTAGCACTAGCACTAGTAGCACTAGCAGCACTAGTAGCACTAGCAGCACTAGTAGCACTAGCACTAGCAGCACTAGCACTAGCAGCAGCACTAGCACTAGCAGCAGCACTAGCAGCAGCACTAGCAGCAGCACTAGCAGCAGCACTAGCACTAGCAGCAGCACTAGCAGCAGCACTAGCACTAGCAGCAGCACTAGCAGCAGCACTAGCACTAGCAGCAGCAGCAGCACTAGCACTAGCAGCAGCACTAGCAGCAGCACTAGCACTAGCAGCAGCAGCAGCACTAGCACTAGCAGCAGCACTAGCACTAGCAGCAGCAGCAGCACTAGCAGCAGCACTAGCAGCAGCACTAGCACTAGCACTAGCACTAGCAGCAGCAGCAGCACTAGCACTAGCAGCAGCACTAGCACTAGCACTAGCAGCAGCACTAGCAGCAGCACTAGCACTAGCAGCAGCACTAGCACTAGCACTAGCAGCACTAGCAGCAGCAGCACCCCACTCAGTGCATCTGAGCCACCCACACAAAGGCAAGGCAGTCACGCAGGGAGTGAGGTAAAGACTCAGTGCTGTATGACCCAACAGCATGGCAGAGGGCCAGCAGTGAGGAGAGCCCACTGCTCTGCCTCTCTCTGCGTCCAGCCTCGCCCTGCCTTCGCTAGCTAGTGGCACCGTGCTCACGTAGGATATCTTCCAGTCCTGGATTCTTAAGCTGAGGGAGGAGAATAGTGTGGCTGTGGAGAAAGTAGAGCTGTCAGGGGGAACATCTGGTGAGCAGTTTGGATCACAACAATACAGAGCATCAATAAGACAGTAGGAGGGGAAGAAGCACGTGTGTGTCAGAGATGAAGAACGCCTGGCAGAGTTTACATGGTTCTCATGTCTCCAACTCTTTCAGGACAATCCCATCGGGGACTGGGATGGTATGATCGATGGGAAGCTGCTGTGTAATTTTGCCAGTTTGGAGCACACTCGACTCGTACCTATCTGTGACGTAATGCCAGGTGAGTCACGTAGAATTTGTAACAAAACTTCCACCGTTGTTTCTGAAAACATTGAGCTGTCCCTCTCTTGAACCAGCTCTGAGCGTTCGGAGTTTGTGTTTTGCTCGCAGCGGGAACAGAGAGCCCTTTGTGTTGATGTCTCTCTTGTTTTTTGAAAGTCAAGTGAGATACTCGGGCTCTTTGTTCTCCACGTTGGCATATTGAATGTTTATATGTGCGACTGACGCCTCTCTGACTTTTCAGACACGCATACAGATGTTTTATAACATTAGGATTCTTTATTTAGCAAATTCATTTTTCCTTTCAAACCTTCTTCTTGCAGTTTCTAAACAGCAATACATGAAGTCAAGTGTTATTACTAAATACAGCTAGTTTCAAAACTACACCCAAATAAAATGTTTTAATGCTTATGTGTCATGCTTTCAGAAGTAGAAAGACTTTGGTCTGGAAATACTCCAAGACAAGTGAAAGTCCTGACATCAAAATGTTATTTAAGTAGAAGTACAGAAGTGTTGTCAACTAAATGTACTTAAAGTATCAAAAGTAAAAGCACCCCTTGTGCACAATTTCTGTTATTAAAGTATTATATTAATACATTTTATATTATTCGCTTACAAATACATAATAGCCTTTACATGTTTTAGTTTGTAAATATTGAGACCATTTTTGATTATTTGTACCAGCTATATTGGTAGGATAGTTCTGCTTTATATCAAATAAAAAATAATATTAAATATATAATTGTAGTTGAGTAAAATGTACAATGTTTGTTCCAAAATGTATAAAGAAGCATAACATGGAAACACTACATAAGTATGATTAAATATTAGTACAGGACTTGAGTAAACGTACTTACTTTCCAACACTGCATGCTTGTGATACTAGAAGCTGCAATCCTCTTTTGTGACTTCTGCCTACCGTATGTCCAAAGTGAAAGCTAAAAAACACTTTAAAAGTTCAGTTAAATAAACATCTTTAGTCTGGACTCTGGACCCTAACTAAAGCAATGCATCCATTGTCAATGAAGTGTTGAATGCTATGTTATGACTTCAGTGTCATAACTTAAAAGTTGAGCGAAGGAAATGAAAATAGGGTCTTTAAACTTCTTATTGGATATTGAATTGTGATCTCAAACTTGTTTTTGTTGAACCGCAGTGACACATTGAAACTTTGAAAGCCATGAAGTAAAATGGAATAAGGTCAATGTAAATTCACACACAAGTTGCAGTTGCGCTGTGAAGACTTTTGCTGCATGGTAGTTTTTCGCAGGCTGATAAGCGTGTCGTGGCTCTAATGTGGATTTATTTCTGGGCCGTGCAGATTATTCCATGCAGGACCAAAGGCTGCAAAAGCACAGTTTTGCCCCCAGAGGCACCAACAGTGAAAAGTCGTCCTCTGGCCAAAGCAAACCAAAGAGCAAAGGTACACCGGTGTTACGATACTCACCTCACTGACACACACACCTCTGGGTGTGATGATTACTCTTGACAAAAGGGGCATTCCAACAAAATTGATTTAGTACAGATGGTACAAAAAGAAATGTCACAATTTGGGATTTGCCAGTTCTGAAGATCCCTCTGAGGCTAGTTCCGGAAAGAGGAAGTATTTTCTTTCTTTTAGAGAACTCATTGAAACTGTTTGTCAATTTTGAAGTAGTTTAGGAATAACAACCTGAAGAAGAGTTGTGATGGAAAGTCCCTTTTTATAAAGATAATCATTATAACGGTTTTACTCCATATTGCTCAATATATGAGAAACTCCCGTTGCAGTTTCATTCATTTGATGTGAATCTGTTCTCTGATTGCTTTTTTGTTTTGTTTTTCTTTTATGGAGAAAAACTGCCTACAGTTGCTGATTAATTGACATTTTCCCCTATAGGTTACCCTACCCTGCTTTTCTTACAGCACACACACATATTCTTCTTATCTTTCTGTGTTTTTTTTCATGTACTTGTGTTATTTACAGGATTAGGGTCATCAGTGTGGCAGTAGAAGCAAGTCTGAGTTTTACTATACTTTAAAATGGCAGCTCTGTTGACCCCCCCGCCCAGTCCAAATCCAAAAGCACATGGTACATTGATGAAGGTAAAAACGGGAACTCATGGGACGTCAACCCTCTCACCGGCAAGCTACTGTTTACAGCAAGCTACTGTTTACAGCAAGCTACTGTTTACAGCAAGCTACTGTTTACAGCAAGCTACTGTTTACAGCAAGCTACTGTTTACAGCAAGCTACTGTTTACAGCAAGCTACTGTTTACAGCAAGCTACTGTTTACAGCAAGCTACTGTTACAGCAAGCTACTGTTTACAGCAAGCTACTGTTTACAGCAAGCTACTTGATAATCCAAATCACTAAAGCACATGTTTATTGGTGCTTTTAAAGTTTAAATTCCTAACATTGGCAGGATGACGGGTAACTCTTGGACTAAAAGACAAATCTTTTCTGGTTCTTTGGGTTGCTCTTAATAGAAATGTTCTCCAAAAGGGCAAATAAAAGTTGTGTATGGAAACCTGTCACTCCCACCTGCTAAAAGAACGTGGAACATAGCAATGTTTTAATGATAAGTGGAGTTTTGTGAGCTAATAATAAATGAATAAAGTTTGTTATAAAACTAGTTTAAAAAAAAGGTTACTTTAACAAGTTTCCTATGGTATCCAAAAAGTTTAAAACCTAATAGTGGTGTGAATCTACTGGAGAGTTAAGTGTGTATAATATCATTGTGTTTATTATTAAAAGTTATCATCCACTCTGATGCTAAAAAACTAAGGTTAACTCAAGACAAAGGGTTATATGTATTCATGTTGAATGTGCACAAATACTAAATCTTTTAGCATTTCAAAATCATCACTGATTTAAAGAATAACAAGTTGAAGTCATAAAATAAAATCGCTGCCTGTTACGTAACGTCCACACGGTTCCGTTGCGTGCTTCAACGGAGACGCTTCCCATTCACTTTGAATGGGGTGACGTCACGCTTTGCCGAACTGCATTGTGGCTTCGACGGAAGCGTCAGCCAATCAAATCATATGCCAGTACAAGCTCTAGTCTAGCCAATCAAACCGCGTGCTTGTGTGTCCGGGGTGGGAGATTAATGTGATTGGTTGTTGGCAGTGGTGGCGCCAGGGTATGGCCGGGGTAGGCTACAGCGATAACAAGAAATGGCTTAGCCCCACCATGAAAAATGATGTTAAAGTAAGCAAAATAAATTAAATAATAAGCAAAATGTTGAGAACACGGCTTGCGAAAATATACAGGTCGTGTCCACAACACACAAACTGATCCTGTGGCGTTTCACTGTCAAGGGGGGCGATATAGCGTGTATGTAATTACATTGTAAATACTGACTTGAGCCCCACCACTGTATGTGTTAGCCCTACCATAGATTACCCAACACAAATACTCTGGCGCCGCCACTGGTTGTTGGTCGCACGCCAGACACGCCCACCGGCAAGCTTCAACGCGACGGAACCGTGTGGACGTACCGTTACATCATTGAAATTGGCAGCCTAAGACTAGCTGCCGTTTTATTTCTCAGAAACCTGCCAACATTAAAAAAAAAAAAATGTAGACAGAAATAAGTGGTCAAACTTTTGTGTAATTCTTCAACACATTAAACAATAATGCTTCACACAACGTTGACTTGCTGTGAAGCATTACTGTCATCAGCAGCAATGTACAAGTTATTCTGTAGAAATCAAAAACATATATATATAATGCGAATTTGTGAATTCTTACATGAAGCAATTATTTTCCCATTTCTTCTTCTTATTATTATTAGTTTATCATTTACCTAAATATTTATACATTAGTCTATTTCTCATTTAGTTAAAGGTTGAATTACACGGCACAGCATCCTAACATACTTTAGTGCGTCATTATGAAATATCTTTGACTTGACTTGATTCCTTTATTATCATTTCAGCAGCAAGTAAACAAAGCATCGGTGCTAAGTCCACCATCCTTCTTCACCTCGCTGGCTAGTATAAGAAATACCACCAACACAACTGATCTGTGAACAGAGATACTTTCTCAGTAGCTTACAGAAGTGGTACGTTTTAGATTTATGGGAGATTAGTATAAATATGATTTGTTTTAATTAGCTACCATTAAAGAGTGTTTTTGTATTTTGAATTTCCCTTTATTTTTACCAAGTGGGAGAAATAGAGTTCCATACATAAGTAAACGTACTGCAAGCATGTGTAGTACGTTATGTACTGTAATTACTGTATTGTGGGATACAATAAATGAAAAAGTCTGCCCCATAGGTGGGTTGCATAAAAACAACAATCAGTAGCTTGTTGCAGTAGCTTGCTATAAAAGACCTTTCCACCACCCTTGTGCTTCATCACCATTTGATTGTGGTGTTCCACCTGCATGGAGTAATCGGTGTCGCCCTCAGGCTTTTAATAATGCTCAGCGCTGCAAATAACTCCTTAACTGGCTTCAGACACAGTTTGAATATATCTGTGTAGTACTATTTGCACGCCAAAGCATTATTAAATACCTTTAATTCTAGTGTCGGCCCTGACTGGTGCAGTAAGTCCATTGTGTCATTTTTCTTTCTTTTTAAGCGGGGAATCACTTTGCTCATGTCATCACCAATACGTGCCAGTTGTGAATAATAATGTTTCCTGTAGTGAAGATGGTGGAGGCTCACAGCACTCTGGATATTAACTCTAATTATTCTGTGCGTTATCACATTCTGGAAAATATATATCGTCCAAAAATGTATAACTGCATACCTACAGTATTCACACTTCACACATCCACCAATGAATTAGAAGCAGAACAAAGACATACCTCAACATCATGAATCAAATGTGTGTTGCCTCCTGTTATGACAAAACAGAATACCTGAGTGCCTGTAAAAGTATTTTAAAAATACTAATGCAATAATTAGTGGGGGTCAGTCATAAATAATTGATGGGATGTTTTCACAACTGCTTACTCATCCTGTGAATGTGTAATCATTTCCATCTCCCTCAGGGTCACTTCCCACATTTTGGGTTATTGTTTTGTGTGGTTATGGTGCTTTTCATTTCTGTCACAAAGTCATCAGACTTTCCTCCACACTTCTCTCAGGATTGATCAGAGTAAGCATGTATCCAAATCACTCATGTCATGGTGGAGTGGCACACCCCTCACTAACACATTGTTTTAAAAGAAATAATCAGAGTTTTGTGAATTGTACACAACATTTAAAAGTGCTCATAGCTATTTTTTTTGCACACCAGACATCTCGTATCAATGAAGAGCATTTTCACACTTAACCCACATATTTAAGTCCCAATGGTGGCTTTATCTTCAGGAATTAAGGAAAATAATACATTCTTAAAATCAATCTGCCTGATATGCATGTTTGGAAGAATTGATGTCCATTGACAAAGACTTTTCATCTTTAAAGCCACATTCCTCAAGCGTGCAGACTCCTTTCTTCCTTTTACACCATAACTAAACGCCATGGAAATCTAGTTTTGCTGACCTCTAGTGGTAAATGTCAGTATGAGTGATTTTTATCTTGATTAAACTTAAATTCAAATTCAGATAGCTTTATTGTCAAGAACATAAAGACAAACCGTATTGCCAAAAATATAAAATATATACATTTGTAATATATATTTATTTAGCAGATTTTTTTAATGTTTGAAATAGTTGTGAAGCTATAGTTAAATAACTCTTTACAATACTAACATCTCCACAACAGTGTCCAGACACCCTGCTGTGTCTTTACACTAAAATAGACCCTCTGCTTGTTTCTTTCCCTCCTGTAGTTGGGGAGGACCCCGCCAAGTCGCTCACTGACACACCTCCCGACTTCAACCAGTCCCCCCCTCCCTCCCGAGCCCCACCCTCCGCCACTCTGTCCACTGACAACAAGTTCCACTCGCTCCCCTTCAGCCTGAACCGTAAGACGGGCCCCATCGACAGCATGAGCCACGGCCCCCTGTCGCTGTCCGTGCAGTCGGTGATGGGGGAGCAGCCCGAGCCCCCGTCGCCCGCCGCCCCCCCATCGCCGAGGCCTTCGACGCCCCCCCGAGGACAGCCCGGTCTGGAGGTGGGCTCTCTGGTGGAGGTGAAGGAGAACCCCCCTCTGTGCGGGGTCATCCGCTGGGTGGGCCTCCCCCCCGGCCTGCTGGAGCCGCTCGCTGGGCTGGAGCTGGTGAGCAGACGCTTCATTTGAGACGGAAATAACAAATAAAAGATTTAAAGAAATTGGAAGAGGATAATTTAATACACTTAAGAAGTTAATGTAATAAATTACAATATGAACATCAAAAAAATTGAATAAATGATATCAGAAACAGGTTTATTACCAGGTAGGTTGACACCTACGAGGACTTTGACTTGGTGTCGTATTGACATAAGACGGGTTGTACAGACTTAGTATCGCCAGTTATTGTTTTTCCAAAAAAATTTGATGCATGATTTTTTTCGGTACTTTTGATCTTGAGATACCTACTGACCAGTTACATCTAAACATATTTATAGAGCTCTTAATCATGCAGGACCATAATGTGCCACAGCGAACAGCTTATTATTAATAATACATTTGATTTATATAGCGCTTGATCATCGTCAGTGTATCGAGTGATTATCAAGTGATTATCAGTGTAAATCAGCACCACTCACTCGCCACTCTTTTTATATGGTCAAGCTATTTCTGTTAGTAATCACTGCTGTTGTTGGGTGCTTTTATCTGACCAGTGATTGCAGAAAGCCTTGCAACCTGAACCCCCCACCACAGCCTGAAGTACAGCTGCTAAATGCTGCTACTAACTCTGATTGACTGGTGGAAAGGGTTGCAAAAGTAATGACATTTCCCTTGAAGTTTTGGGAAATTTCCAAGGGAATTGAAGACAGGGGAATCAGGGTTTTTTCCCCCTCAAAAAAATTATCCTTTTATTATTTTCGGCGCAAGAAATGCATAAAATACAATGTCTTATTGCATCGCCGTAGTTTGCCCATTCAATTCAATTGTAACATGCTTGTGTTTAGCAGTGGACCCTTCCATCACATGTACAGATCATTTGAAAGCATCTCATACTCGTCTGCGGGGTCTTAAAAAGTATTAAAAGTTGATAAATCAATTTAGCGAAAATGAAGGCTATTAAAAAGTATTAAAGGGCATTTTCCAAGGCATTACATTTTGTAGCTTGTTTTCAATAAGTATATAAATGGTCCAAAGAGGTTGTATTCTACAGTCTGCCTGAATGTAATCATTGCGTAGGTGTGTAGTGTGATTCTGTGTAGTTTATTGATGGCATCCCGTTGGATTGGACGTCATCTGAACAGGACATCGCACGCTCACTGCTTGATAGCACGCGAAGGTCCGTTTACGCCGGTTGTTAAACAACATCGTTATGGGGAAATGCAAGTCTGCGTCCAAACGGTTGGAAAATAAGGAGGAAGGACAATCAATACTGTGTATAGTCAATGTGAGGTAAAGTGTGTCGCCAAGGTAACCGGATAAAACTCAAAGTGGCGATGAGGTCTTAAAATGTATGGAAAGGGTCTTAAAAGGTTTTACATTTGACTTCAGGATTCCTGCATGTACCCTGTCATATACATTTAGTTTACATTCAGGAAACTCAGCCGAATGACAACCACCTGCATGCACAGTGCATTCTCACATTGCGTGTTTCTGAATTTTTCTGAAAAAATGTAATATATTTTTTATATTTTGGGTAACTGAGATGACAAATGGGCCACATTTTGTTAAATGCACCATATTCGTCACAATCACTTTTCAAATGTAATCAAATTCAAAACCTTTATTTATCCAGGTAAAATCCCATTGAGATCAATGATCTCTTTTTCAAGGGAGACCTGCAGAAAACTTTTCATCAAAGTGGTAAACAAAGTTACAAAGTATCCTTAATAAGACCTAAAGCATTTGGAAAAAGTCAGAATACTTTCAGTCAATGCCTTTTTCTGCCAACATATGACATTTTTACAGTAATATATATATATCAGAGTTCCCGTTAGAATATTTTTTCGCCGGTCAAAATGTCCGTTAAAGTTGAAATCTTCCGGACAAAATGAGAACAGTGCCGGTCAAAGGTCTTCTTTGTTATTTATTGAGCTTTAAAACAAATTGATATGATTCAATATTAAACTAATTATAGTAGATTAACTACATTATTCAAAAGTGAACAGTAACTTACAATAACACGGGAATAATAAACGGAGCGCTCTCTCCCTCTCCTGACAGCCCGTCAGTATCATGCAGCTCGCGGATCAGTAATGAGTGACCCAACAGTAAAACTAAACATATCTATAACTAGTTTAGGTAGTTTGAGAGGTCATTAAAATAGCTACGTGTGATATTCTAACCTGGTGTGTGTTTTGTTCGCTCACCGCTGATCATGCAGAGCTGCGTGTCGACTCGTCAGCAGCAGCTGATCTCTCTCTCCCGTCAGATTAGACTTCACTCGCGTTTATGTCCATATCGATCAGATCCAGCTAGTTCTAGCTAATGATAGGACTACCTGCTTATTAAAAGACACCTAAACAATAAGTGTCGCTATGCAACCGGGTGAGGCCACAAAGTATAGCGCAGCATTATGCATTTGTTTACATGCCCACCGGAACCCCGAGGCATTACCAACAGAGCAACGCACAATCAACCCATACAGGAAATCTCTTTCTCCATATGAAGTGTTAGACATTAGAATTGACTATTCTTGTCTGTCACATAAATGGTGCAAGTTGCGCAACTGATGTGGTATTGTATGGGCTCAGAACAGTCTCATAATACACACATGCACACAGAAGGATTCAAACTTGTATTTCCGGATCCACACTTGTGTTTTTCAATGCACACACAAATGTATTCCGTTTACATGTAAATAAAATCCAAATACAGAAAAAAGTTTTACATATGTATTTTTGATCCTCACATATTTGTTTTCCGTTTAAAACCGCTGCACCTGCAAACACAAACAGCTTTCTGTGCACGGATCGCTGTGCATTCGTGTGTGGGTTTTTTGAGACTCCCCTGACGGTCAGCCGATTCGTACTTGTAATTTTTTCTATCTATAGCCAATCAGATGTCTCCTAAATTCTAAGCCAATCACATGAGCGCGCCCCCACGAGGGTAGATTTCTTGCGTTCATGACGTAGTGCTTCATGTACGCATTTTGCGCAGTCCGGATCTGACAGCTCCATGGAGCCTGCCTGCAGGCGCTAATCTCAGGACACCCTCCACTCTCAGTACAGCGCCACTTTCCGAACAGGAAATGAACGCAAATACAAGCCTTTATATTATTAAGGTACAGCGCCACTTTCCAAACCATTGATGAATGCTTGTGTACACAAAAACGGCAGGCAAAACCGTTTTAAATGTGTGTTTCCTGTATGGCGAATACAGCTGCTTTATTTATGTCTGTATGAAGTTGTTGTGAGTGTGGAGGGAGCAGCTACAGGTTAGCTTAGCCTAATCGATCAGTGCACTACGAAGCCAGTGCTAGACAGTGACCTGTTAACGGGGGGGGAGCCCCACCGGTCATTATCGGCCGATATTCACTCTTAATAGTTTGATCGGTGCTCTCTATAAAGGCCGATCAGGAGAGCTGGATCTGATCGATATGGACACGCGAGTGAAGTATAACCGGACCCGAGAGAGAGATCAGATCAGCTGCTGAGTCTGATGGAGACACGCTGCTCTGCAGTGCATGATCACCTGAAGCTCCGCCCTCTGTTTAGCGAGCTGTCCGGACTGCGCAAAATGCGTATATGAAGTAATCTTACCCTGGTGGGGGCGCGCTCATGTGATTGGCTTAGAATGAAGGAGACATCTGATTGGCTATAGATAGAAACAATTACAAGTACGAATCGGCTGACCGTCAGGGGAATCTAAAAAAACCCACACACGAATGCAAAGCGATCCGTGCACAGAAAGCTGTTTGTGTTTGCAGGTGCAGAGGATTTAAACGGGAAACTAATATGTGAGGATCAAAAATACATATGTAAAACTTTTTTCTGTATTTGGATTTTATTTACATGTATATGAAACGGAATACATTTGTGTGTGCATTGAAAAACACAAGTATGGATCCGGAAATACAAGTTTGAATCCTTCTGTGTGCATGTGTGTATTATGAGACTGTTCTGAGCCCATAGTATTGAGCTAAACGGAAATTATTTTGAACGGACACTTTGACCGGAGAGATTTAGATTTGCCGGTCTTCAGCATATTTTACCGGTCGTAGTCCGGTAATTACCGGCTAACGGGAACTCTGATATATATATATATATAGACATTTTTATTGATTGGGATAAACCCCACAGTCATAATGCAATGACATGACCTTGACTTTCTCTTGCAGGAGGAGGAGTGTCCTGGTTGCACTGACGGCACGTTCAAAGGCACGCGGTACTTCACCTGCCCTCCCAAAAAAGCTCTGTTTGTGAAGCTCAAGTGCTGCCGGCCCGACTCCCGCTTCCCGTCCCTGCATCACTCCTCCAACCCCATCGAGCGCTGCAACTCCATCGGTAAGTCAGCAGCAGAAACGAGACGATAAAAGGCACCTGTTTGTGTCCATTAAAGGTCACCCAAAATCCACTTCTTCATGTCTCTTCTACTCAACATGTGTCCCCTCTTCTTCATGTCTCTTCTCCATCAACATGTGTCCCCTCTTCTCCATGTCTCTTCTACATCAACATGTGTCCCCTCTTCTTCATGTCTCTTCTCCATCAACATGTGTCCCCTCTTCTCCATGTCTCTTCTACATCAACATGTGTCCCCTCTTCTTCATGTCTCTTCTACATCAACATGTGTCCCCTCTTCTTCATGTCTCTTCTACATCAACATGTGTCCCCTCTTCTTCATGTCTCTTCTACATCACCATGTGTCCCCTCTTCTTCATGTCTCTTCTACATCAACATGTGTCCCCTCTTCTTCATGTCTCTTCTACGTCAACATGTGTCCCCTCTTCTTCATGTCTCCTCTACATCAACATGTGTCCCCTCTTCTTCATGTCTCTTCTACATCAACATGTGTCCCCTCTTCTTCATGTCTCTTCTACATCAACATGTGTCCCCTCTGTGGAAAGAGACTCTGAAAGTTTCAGGAACAAAGATTCTCTCTCTTTTTGTCCTGATCCATTTCTATAAAAACCTGTCTGAAAATGAGCTGATCAGATTTTGGCCACTTTATGATGTTTTGGCTTGTGTACCCATTAGCCAATCAGCAACCAAGGTAACCCCCCCCCTTTATCACCTGAATCTCCTCCTAGAGCACCATTGAGTTCTTTGTAACCTCTCTCTCAGAGGGGCGTGGGGAGGGGCTCCTTGTTTTCATAGATTCTAAAGTAACAGGCAGAGAATCAGCACTTTGGAAACAGGGCTGAAACAGAGGGGATTATGGGTAATGCTGCAATGATCTGTTTGGTGTTTGGAGCCAAACACTTCAGAGACATGTTTTGTATATATCTGAGACCTATAATATATTGATGAAAAACAGTATGATAGTGGACCTTTTAAGGCTAAGTGTTTAAACCTGTACTGTGTTTTTGCAGCATTTGGGGGGTACCTCAGTGAAGTAGTGCATGAGAACACGCCTCCACGCACAGAGAACGACGGTCTGGATGTCATGGTTGGAAAAAAGAAAGGCATCCAGGGCCACTACAACTCCTGCTACCTGGATTCAACACTCTTCTGGTCAGTGTATTTTAGTAGATGAGCTGCAGTGCATGCCGTGTTATTCTATTGATTGAGTTTTTGGCGCTTCCTCCGCCTGCAGCGCTGAGATTGCCCAGAGGCAGAGGCTTATTGGTAAACTGTTTTTGACTTTGCCCACTGGCTCTCACAGGAGTGTGTATTCCCGCTGAGAGCAGTGGGTAGATCTGTTGTTTACTGCCAACTCTGCCAAAGGGCCATTGAACAAAGCAGTCAACCTCAACGTCTCCACCGAACTACAGGAGGTCACTTTAAAAGGCACTTCCACCAGTTTGGAGTTGTTTAGCTTTAAATTGGACCACTCTAGAAATCCTTCATTCGTCCATCAGCAGGGAAGCTCTCCTTGTTATCGCATGGGTTTACATTCAAGATAATATATCAATAATAAGTGTTTTAATTGCAAAAAGCCAATGAACGTAGTAAATCCTAATTTATCTTAGACTAGATAGATAAAAGAAACATGAATAATGATTGTTTTGTGCTCTGCAGTCTGTTCTCCTTCAGCTCCGTTCTGGACACGGTTCTCCTGAGGCCGCGATCTAAAACCGATGTGGAATATTACCGAGAGACCCAAGAGCTGCTGCGCACAGAGATCGTCAACCCGCTGCGCATGTGAGTCAATGTCATTCAATGCAAACATAATGATGCCATTTATTGTAGGATTTGAAGCATCTGTTTTAGGCATGTTGTTCAGATTTGTATACAGGATACCTAAGACTGTTCAAAACTAGAAAGCTTAAGTTTCTCTGGGACTTTTAAACAAGATCTTTCACATAATATAAAATCAGATACATTTAATTTAATATAATCTGGAATATGTTTTATATATTAAAAGATTTGGCTGGCTCGTTATAAGCTTGTGTTTTACATTTTTAAACGTTTTGTTTTATTGTTAGTTAAAATCTGTTCTAGACTAGAATGCTAAATTGCTTGCACATGCTTTCAGATAAATGAAAAAAACCAGAATGTGAAATACTGTAGGTTGCATTATTTACTTCATCATGTTACCCTGATTATAACATGGGAGGCTGTGGCTCAGTGCAGTGGTTCCCAACCTGGGGGGGGCCAAAGATCGCAGGGGGGGGCGCCAGGCCTCAGATGATTTGAGGCCAAATATCATATTTAGACTTTTTTTTTTTTACATATAATTGTAAGGCAATACATGATTGTCACTAAAAGCCTTGTCTCTACATTACAATACAATATAAAAAATAATTGACTAATTAATTTTAATAAAAATTCAAGTTAGTATTAAAGACAGAAATGTATAATTCTTTCTTTAATAGAAATGTTTCTTCTGCCCGTTAAGTGTCCAAACCAGGCTTTTCTGGATAAGCGCATTTTTAAAACATAGTCATTGTCCATGCCGGTTTCAGTTGGATTATTTGTCATAGTTGCTCGAATCAGATCGGTCTCCTCCATTTTGTAGATTATTTACGACTTTTGAATCCACATAAACACATCGGCGTACTTTGAGCATGTGTTTTAAACAGTTTAATCCCTTTGTGAATTGTTTCCACTTCCGCGCCGTCCTTTAATTTCTTCATACAGCGGGAATCCAAATGAATTAATCCTGAGTCCAATAACCATCAAAGTCACTCCAATAGTGCTCCTTAATTACGCTTTCATCCTCCTTTAACAACATACTTCACATTCATCCAGTTTGAGACTTTGAGACTTTTTTGAGACTTTGAAACTTTAATTACCGCTGTTGCGCTGTTGTGTGTGTGTGTGTGTGTGTGTGTGTGTGTGTTGTGTGTGTGTGTGTGTGTGTGTGTGTGTGTGTGTGTGTGTGTGTGTGTGTGTGTGTGTGTGTGTGTGTGTGTGTGTGTGTGTGTGTGTGTGTGTGTGTGTGTGTGTGTGTGTGTGTGTGTGTGTGTGTGTGTGTGTGTGTGTGTGTGTGTGTGTGTGTGTGTGTGTGTGTGTGTGTGTGTGTGTGTGTGTGTGGTGGGGGGGGCGCGCGCAACTTCCAACAGGAGTCATTTGGGGGGGCTCTTGGGAAAAAAGGTTGGGAACCACTGGCTCAGTGGGTAGTGTGCTGGACTTGGAATCAGGGAATAGCAAGTTCGAGTCCCACTGCAGTCAGCATGTCGTTGTGTCCCTGAGACACTTCACCCCAAAGTGCTCCGGTGGGGATTGCCCACAGCACTGAATGTAAGTCGCTTTGGATAAAAGCGTCCAACAAATGACATGTAATGTAACATCTGATGCAGAATGTCACTAGCAGAACTGATGTTATAAAACCAAATGTCATTTATTTTGCTGAGTTGTAACTTGCTTCTTGTTTGTCCTGCAGACATGGGTATGTTTGTGCCACGAAGGTGATGAAGCTGAGGAGGATCCTGGAGAAAGTAGAAGCTGCTTCTGGGTTTACATCTGAAGAAAAAGGTAGGAGAATGAGACGGTAAATTGTTTAGTGGTCTTTTTAAAAATGTGTCTTACTCTTCCACTCATTGGGTTTGAACATTTCATCTTCTGTGTACTGGTGGAGAATCTGAATTTAGATTTTACTTTTATTGAATTATCTGCTATACTTGTAACATCAAAATACCTTTTTGAGGATAAAACAAACTCTTTAGGAACTGTAAAATATAATGAAATGCTGGCAGTCACGAGTCACACAACAAATCCGCTATTTTTAAATATCACACACATTCATGCTCTTGAGTTTTCAGTTCCTACGGTCTGCACTGGATTTAAACACCGAAATGTAAACGGAGATCTCATTTAAGTTCATGTTGTTCTGCAGATCCTGAGGAGTTCCTCAATATCCTTTTCCATCACATACTGAGGGTGGACCCGCTACTCAGGCTAAGGTAAGCGCGAGTTTCAAATCCCCTAAATAATGTGCAGAATGACACAAAAGTAACGAGCCTGGGGACAGACATGGTGGAGAAGAAACTCAAAGGTTAGAAATGAAAAAGTCAAGCACTGATGTCTTAATGTCTTGGGCCAATTTCAAAATAAAATGTGTCCATAAAACGAGCCTCTCCCTGACCTCGTATGTTTTTTTTTAGCTGAAGTCTTTCGCAAGGGGAAGCAAACGTTTCTTGGGGAAATGCAAAAGTATATATCTATTTTCTCCATCTTCTGTTCCTCTTATTCAATTGTTTTTGCCCGATGTATCTTCCCAGTCTTAAAAGGGGACCTATCATGCAAAATGCACTTTGTGATGTCTTTTATACATAAATATGTGTCCCCGGTGCATCAGGGAACTCACGCAGCGTCAGAAAATAAACCCTTTCTCTTTTCCTCCGTACCCAAATCTCTAAAAAACGGGGGTACAACGAACGGACACAGATTTGCTGCCGATAGTACGTAATTTCGGAGGGTGGACCCACAGAGAGTTGCTCTCAGAAACAATGCCTGACGTGTTTTGGACGTAATCTCGTTTTTGTTTACATTAGCAAGCCTCGCTAACACTCAGAGCTAACCTGTACTGGAGAGCACATGTGTTTTAAAAAGCAGGAAATAAAAAAAGAACTCACCTTGTGATAAACCCGCAAGAGAAAAAGCATTTGAGCTCCATACTGTTTCAGAAATAATCCTTGACGTGGTTTAAACAGGATGTCGTTTTATCACAGCAGAATTTAACTTTATCTCCGGTAGAATTCTGATCAGGCATTAGCTCCGCCTCCTCTTTTTTCTATTTTCAAGCTAAGGACCCAAAATCCGCGTTTCTCTAACGGGCTGAAACAGAGGGGTATGAGGGATTTCTAAAATACATGATCTGTTTGTATTTTGATCAAAACACATCGTAGATATGTTTTTATTAGGGCTGTCAAGTTAATAATAATTTAAAAAAAATAACGCCACTAATTATTTTAACGCGATTAACGCATGTGCATTTGTTGTCCTCGGCCACCCCGTAGTTTCAGAGCGCATCGAGTTTAAAATACCATCTACAAGCTGATGCTGACAGCCCCGCTCCTGCTGCCCGCTTGCAGCAGACCACACTTCCTCACCGGCAGGCCCTGACTGGCCATCGGGAGGACCGTGTATTGTTGTTGTTGTTAGCATCTGGTCCTAGGTAGCTGCGCTAACGGATACAAGGAGCTGTTTAAATGAAAACATTTTGCCACAACTGCGCCGAGCACTTGACTTTATGCAGGAAGCCAGACAGTGGGACATTGTACGAAAAGTCAGCACACTCAGCTCGGATAGTGCGCAACATGATCGCAGCGTCCAGTCAGCTCCCGTTCGAGCATATGCCTTGAGTTGCACATAGCTCCAACGATCACACACACACACACACACACACACACACACACACACACCACACACACACACACACACACACACACACACACACACACACACACACACACACACACACACACACACACACACACACACACACACACACACACACACACGCAGACTCACACACACTTTCCAGAGGTTCCAGGTTGAATTGAGGCGAATATTTGTAATGTTCAGAGGTTGTTGTGTTTAATATTCATGAGGATTGTTGTCATTGTTCAAATGATAATAAACATTTGCATAAAGCATATTTGTCCACTCATATGTTGATAAGAGTATTACAAACTTGAAAAACATTCCTCTAAGGTACATTTAGAACAGATAAAAAAAATTGCGATTAACTATGGACAATCATGCGATTAATCGCGATTAACTATTTTAATCGACTGACAGCCCTAGTTTTTATATATCTGAGACCCATAATATATGCCTTAAAATAGTGTGATAGGTGCACTTTTTAAATCAAAAGAGAAATAATGTTGACATTTTTTAACCGAGAAGAAGCCATGTGATACACACAATCCCTGTGTACCTACCTCATGGCGTAATGAAGATATATCTTTGCTTTACGCTGCTTTGCAGACTCTGCAAATATATTTCCAAACACATCAGCGCTAAACCACATAACCATACCAGACCTTTTCTTAAATCTGCAGTATGCAGATTAACCGGGGCATTAAGTTTCACTTCTGCTGCAGAGCTCAGATGGAGTGGCAGACTGTGTGGTTTAACTGTAGGAGTTTCTTTGATCGCGTTATAAAAACTCCCTCTAAGGTCATGTTTAAGGATGTTTGCCATTCAGATGAGCCGAATCAGGTCTACTGAATTAAAAGGTTGTGCATTAGTGTTTTAATAGGAATTATTTTATGCCAAAGCCGAGCAGTGGCAGTTTTAAAACTGTCATTTAACACGACTCCTCTGAAACATGTACCTGGTTTAAAAATAAATACTTGAGCAGTGTGAAATCTGGCGCAACAGTTTATCAGTGACAGGATGCAGATGTGACAGAAAATGTGGTGATCATATCTCGAGCTGTTAAATTAAGCGGCCTGTTTTCATCACTATGTGAGGTTGACTTTAACTGCTTGAAAATAAAAAATAAAACACCCGATTTCTTTTGATTAAGCTATTTAGTTAGATCATGTATATCCAATTCCTAGATAAGTCCAAACAAGTTATTTAGAAATGTCGTTTTTGAAAGATTCTGTACAGTAGTTCATCAATTTACAGGTTTGATCAAAATGTGGGTACTCCTTTGTATCAAATTTCTAAATTCCCCAAAGATAAGTGTTACGTTCCCTACTGGACCCAAAGAGAAGTAACAAAACACAAAAACAACCAGGCAGGAGGAAAAGGAGAGGAAACCGGTTTGTGAAGCCACAAGATGGACTTCTAATTAAACAAAGAAAAAGGGCTCACCAGCCAGCTTGCAAAATAAACTAGAACAACTTTCTTTAAACAACAAGTGACTACATTAAACAAGGTACTCCTAACAATGAGCAACACACACGTTAAACTAGGCCTCACACAGAGACGGAGGCCGTTTCTCAATCGCAAGTAAAACTGCTGCAGAGCAACTATTTCAAGTATACTACGTCATCGAGTGGGGCCGAAGGACTGTTTAAATGCCCAGAATTCTGCGCCACTCGATGACGTAGTATACTTGAAATAGTTGCTCTGCAGCATGTGTACTCGCGATTGAGAAACGGCCACAGACACCATGCTGCACATGTCACACATGCAGCCAGAGGAGAAGGAGAGAGCCACTGCAGCCTTCCTCGGGTCCTTTATGGAGGCCCTGATTGGGGATTGGGAGCACCTGAGGGAGAGGCTGCACCTGGAGACAATCAGGGAGAGAGAGAGAGAGACACACACAAGTGCGCACACACACACACACACACACACACACACACACAAGCACACACTAGTAACAATAAGCTAGGAACAGATCTGCTTTTATTCCAGTGAGATACATATCACTTGGTTACAACAGGAAATGCTTTTAATATCTGCACTGACTACAGTTGTTGTTTTATCCTAATCTACTGAGAAGGATGTGAACTTGAACAAAGCCTCGTGTTGTTCTGCAGGTCAGCGGGGCAGAAGGTGCAGGACTGTTACTTCTATCAGATCTTTATGGACAAGAAAGACAAAGTGGGAGTTCCCACAATCCAGCAGCTGCTCGAGTGGTCCTTCATCAACAGCGACCTCAAGTTTGCAGAGGTGAGTTTCATTTAGTTTCAGCTTGTTTTGTACCACGGATTAGCTTGATTTGAGTAGAAAGATTGGTGATATCGTGGTGTGATTGGTCTGATTATCTTTGCTACAGTTTGTTAGTTTGGTGCCTAACCCTTTATAAGAATCTGAGCATACACTAATCTACGCAACGTTAAGACGCCACCCAGGTTGTGTTCCCAATGTGTTGTGCTACAAAATGACTTCATGGGAAATAGCTTCCTTTTGAATACCTGATGTTTTTAGTTCGACTTAAAGTAACAGTTCTCAAAATACAATATGACATCAAGACTAATCACAACACACTGAGATTCTTTAAATGTAGAGGTTAACTGTCCCATACAGTAATAATAACATTATCTTAATTTAAAGAGTTTAAAATAAATGTCTTCAAGGCATCAGTTGTGTGTCGAATATAATACTCGTTCGATAAGTTTCAGTATTAATTATGTTGAATGTTTGAATGTATTTATTCAATAAAAGCAGACCTGGTAATGTAAATGGAGTGTAAGGTTTTGGACATATTTCAATACATAGTGTGCTATAAGCTATTAACTTCTGGATGGCTTTGGGGTCTTAATCTTATCAAACTAAAATAAATACATTTTACACCTCTAATCCATCTTAAAATGCACCTACGGAATTGTTATCTTTTCAAGTGTGTGAAAAGGTAATGGCTCCCCCTTGTGTTAATAGTATGTTATTTTTTTATTAGGGTACATGGGTGCATTAGTTATTGTTCCTTTTTGAAAACAAAGTGTATTAAAATAGATTTATCATTTGGTGTTGAGAGAGACTTGGAGTAGAGATTTTGAGCAGGGAGACATCTCCAAAAAACGAAACTACATAGAGAGGCAAAGTCCCTGTCTTTCCGGGGGACCTCCATGGCAGTGGTTCCCAACCTGGGGGGCCAAATATCGCGGGGGGGGGGGGGCACCAGGCCTCAGATGATTTGAGGCCAAATATCATATTTAGATTTTTTTTTTTTTACATATAATTGTAACTCAATACATGATTGTCACTAAAAGCCTTGTCTATACATTACAATACAATATAAAAATAATTGATTCATTCATTTCAATAAAAATTCAAGTTAATATATTATAGGCATAAAAAGACAGAAATGTATAATTCTTTCTTTAATATAAATGTTTCTTCTGCCCATAAAGTGTCCAAACCAGGCTTTTCTGGATAAGCGCATTTTTAAACATAGTCATTGTCCATGCCGGTTTCAGTTGGATTATTTGTCACAGTTGCTCCGATCAGATCGGTCTCCTCCATTTTGTAGTTTATTTACGACTTTTGAATCCACATAAACACATCGGCAAAATCCGGCTTACCTTGAGCATGTGTTTTAAACAGTTTAATCCCTTTGTGAATTGTTTCCACTTGCGCCGTCCTTTAATTTCTTCATACAGCGGGAATCCAAATGAATTAATCCTGAGTCCAATAACCATCAAAGTCACTCCAATAGTGCTCCTTAATTACGCTTTCATCCTCCTTTAACAAAATACTTCACTTTCATCCTGTTTGAGACTTTTTTGAGACTTTGAAACTTTAATTACCGCTGTTGCGCCCCCCCCTTGTGTGTGTGTGTGTGTCTGGGGGGGGGGGGTGCAACTTCCAACAGGAGTCATTTGGGGGGGCTCTTGGGGAAAAAAGGTTGGGAACCACTGCTCCATGGGACCTTATTTTGGAAAAAGTATGTATTGAAGTCAACGGAGAGAGAAAGATTATCTTTCGATCCCGTTTGAATTGTGCCACGAATTACACATATGATGTTTGTCAATTTAAAAGATAATTTTACAAGTCAAAAAAATTAAAATGTGTCCTAAAACTGTGAAGTAACACTTATTTTTGTGTGAAACCGCTCCATGAACTACAACTCCCATCTCGCACCACACACCAAGACGGCCGTCACGTTGGAACATTTCACTTCTTTCTTTCAGAATGAGGCAGAAAGTGAAAATCACTACAAGTCTGGCCATGTTGAGAACTACATACACAAAAGGGGAGTTTGTTGGTTCCTAAGAGCCAGCACCGGGACTCTGGGATTTGTAGTCTTTCTAGTTGCGTATTTTTCATAATCTTATATTTCAACAGTTTTACGACAAACTGTTACTTTTTTGACATGGAAATTATTTTTTAAGATTGACAAACATCATGTGTGTAATTCGTGGGACAATTCAAACGGGATTAAAGATAATCTTTCTCTCTCCATTGACTTCAATACATCATTTTTCCGAAATAAGGTCCCATGGGTCGGAAGTAGATGGGCGGGACTTCGCCTCTCTATTGCAGAACTGAAATGTCACTTCCTAGATCAAAAGCAGCTTCCACTGCTGATGACACAACTTATTGATGCAAGAAATAAAAAAAAAATGGATCCTAAATTGAATACTTTCACATGGAGCAACTTTTACCTTTAATTCTCGAGGTTAGCTTATTTTATTTATGGAGTTAGTTTCTCCATACATGTAACATTGTTTACAATTCAAGCACATTTTTGATAAATATCGTACTGTGGACTTGTTATCGCGATATTATCGTACTGTGAGTTTTTGGTATGTATGTTTAACATCAGTCCTGAGCTCTTCTGCTCTGAGCTTTTCTGATATATCCAATCTACTATGATGATGTCCAAATAAAGTGTTCTCCTCTCTGTGTCTCCTGACCTCAGGCTCCCTCCTGCCTTATCATCCAGATGCCTCGCTTTGGCAAAGACTTCAAAATGTTCAACAAGATTTTCCCCTCTCTAGAGTTAGACATCACAGACCTTCTTGAAGACAGTGAGTTGTGGCTGATCATTTTTTCCAGTGTCTAAGTGTGACGTGTTTCTCCGATCGATGGTGCCTCAGAGCCGCGTGGCATTTGGTAATGAAATCCCTCTGAGCTGTCACTGCTACTCACCCGAGATGAAGGAACCCTTTTCTTTCTTTCTTTCTTGTGTCTTAAAGTACTTTTGTGCAGCCAGAATAAATGTGTCTTTGTCATCCAGCTCCGAGGGAATGTCGAATCTGCGGAGGCCTGGCTCTGTACGAGTGTCGAGACTGTTATGAGGACGGGGACATCACGGCGGGAAAGATTAAACAGTTCTGTGAAAAGTGCAATACGCAGGTAAGTAACAGAGCGCATTGCTGCAACACCAGCTCAACGCAAGCTAACATTTTAAAGGTCACCTATTATGCAAAATCCACTTTTCCATGTCTCTTCTATATCAACATGTGTCCCCTCTTCTTCATGTCTCTTCTACATCAGCATGTGTCCCCTCTTCTCCATGTCTCTTCTACATCAGCATGTGTCCCCTCTTCTCCATGTCTCTTCTACATCAACATGTGTCCCCTCTTCTTCATGTCTCTTCTACATCAACATGTGTCCCCTCTTCTTCATGTCTCTTCTACATCAGCATGTGTCCCCTCTTCTTCATGTCTCTTCTACATCAACATGTGTCCCCTCTTCTTCATGTCTCTTCTGCATCAACATGTGTCCCCTCTTCTTCATGTCTCTTCTACATCAACATGTGTCCCCTCTTCTTCATGTCTCCTCTACATCAACATGTGTCCCCTCTTCTTCATGTCTCTTACATCAACATGTGTCCCCTCTTCTTCATGTCTCTTCTACATCACCATGTGTCCCCTCTTCTTCATGTCTCTTCTACATCAACATGTGTCCCCTCTTCTTCATCATAACGTTTTTTTGGCTTGAGTAACCATTAGCCAATCACCAACCAAGGTAACCCCCCCCCCCCCACCTTATCACCTGAATCTCCTCCTAGAGCACCATTGTGTTCTTTTTAACCAAATATCTCTCAGAGGGGCGTGGGGAGGGGCTCCTTATTTTCATCTAAAGTAGGGGTGTCAAACTCAATTTCATCGCGGGCCACATTCGCATAAAGGTTGCACTCAAAGGGCCGGTTGTAACTATATAATATATATATATATATATATATATATATATATATATAAAATAATGTATTATATTACATTATTGCCTCTGAATTTCATTATTATCGGATAGGATAATAAGTTGGTAATGAACTACGTCTGAAAGCAAAAGTCCAGGGCAAATAATTGCAATTCTCTTCAGTGCGCATGTCACAAAACAAGATGCATTGTGGGACATGTCGTTTATGGGCAACCTGCTTCTGTAAAGTGGCATGTAACCGTATAATAAACGTATTATATTCTTTGCAAGCTCTTGCAGGGCCACATCAAATGAAGTCGTGGGCCGGATTTGGCCCCCGGGCCTTGAGTTTGACACCCCTGTTCTAAAGTAACAGACAGAGAATCCGCTCTTTGGAAACAGGGCTGAAACAGAGGGGATTATGGGTAATGCTGCAATGATCTGTTTGGTGTTTGGAGCACTTCAGAGACATGCTTTGTATATATCTGAGACCTGTAATATATTGATGAAAAACCGTATAATAGGGGACCTTTAAGTGTGAGTTAAAATCGTCCACTTGGGGGCGCCAAATCCAAAGCAATCAGAGCAGCAGTGATGTTGCAGCTTCTACAGTAGGTTGTAACACATGGTGCGTTCATTTTATTTGCCAACACATTCTGCTTTCTGATTCACGGCCATCAAGCATCGGAATATGCTTCCAACTTAAAACATGAACGGACTATCACTCTTTTACCAATATAGTGCAAACAAAAGTATATTAAGCAGCTTGTTTATCACACATTTGACAGTTTTTAGTGGAAATAACTTATTTTATTATAATTATTCCGCTATAAAGCCAGTTTTAATACTTTATACATCCGTACTTTCGTCTATTTCTTATATATTTATGTTTTAAGTGTGCTAGTGACAACACCATTTTTTTACTGTTTTTTTATTGTTTTGTGCCCAAGGACTACAGATGGAAAGCAAAATCTGGCATCTTCTCTCTTTCTGAGATGAATGTATTTTTTATGCATTGCCTTGATTTATAAACACATAATAATATACTGAAATATTGTTGGATTTATAGCTTAATACACTGCAAAAACTGAAATCTTACTAAGATGAAATATCTTAAATCAAGACAAAATATGCTTATATTTTGTCTGCCAAGATATTTCCTCTTACAAAGAAGTTTTTGCTGTAGTGAATTTCACTTCCATTAAGTGTTTTTTTACTTCATTATCTTAATGAGGTTTTATTACTTGTTTTTGAGATTTTAATACTGATTCTGAGTAAATTAATGTTTAAATTGAGAAATACCATAATTCTAAAGATATTAGATCAACACTGATAAGTAGAAAACTGCTTTTTCAAAGTCAGAATATCTTATTGCAAGCATTCTATCCTTTTTCATCTCTTAACATATTAAAAACAGATAAGGACCAAATGAAATTCATTGTTTTATTGTCGCTCTAAAACCCAGTACATCAATTAAGTATGTCCATATATGAAATGCAGTATACAGAAATAACAGCACCAGCCAAGTCAAACTACTGCATTAAGAACATTCTTTTCAGCATGTATTATTCTTCAGCAAGCTAAAGTGATTGAGCAATATGTGCAAACATCTCATTTGAAAAGTTAAAGTAGGTAACATTATTCAGGCCAAGGGCATTTAGCAAACATAAACAGCATTGTGATAAACACCTAAATGGCTGATAACATGTTATGTAATTAACATTTAAAACAACCTGAAAGAAAGACCCAGTATTATACAAAGATACAGATGATTTAGGTACACTGCAAACTATAATGCAAAACGCATCTGGAATCCAAACAGCTAACATTTGAATCTGCTAATAACATATCCTAAGTCAGGACCTTAGTCCTACATTTAAACCTGCTAAGTTTGCTTTAAATGTTTCAACATCATCATATCAAAGGAACACGCTATGAGTCATTTGAACTGTTGTGTAATTCCATTACATCCCCAAGATAGTATTTCACTTGTACATAGGTTTGGCCCTTTCTGCTGATTGTGTAATAAGAGGTAAAATCAACCAGCTTTTCAGCATCCACTAACTCAGTGGCCTGTGCAAGGTGTGGGACCTCAACTTGATAAGCCATAACATTTCTATCAAAGCATATGGACTGAAAAGGCTGATATTCCAAACAATAAAGCTTAGAATCAACAAGAAATATGCTTTTGACAAGTCCAAATTCGGGTGTATTACCATTTAGTACATTGGCAAGGATCAAGGACTTCTCAGTAATGTATTTATTACCATTTATCACAAGCCATTTCACTGATACAGCATGGTTAATTTCACTAAAACCTAGGAAGTCCCTCAATTTCCCATGTAAATATTGTAGATCTCTAACCTCAGATACAGGACCCATCTCCTTTTCATTTGAAAAAATTGGGTGCTTGGAAGGGTCAACATTTTGGCAGCTTTCATATATTTGGTTCTGATTAATCAAAGACTTGCATACATTTTTAAAATTGAGCTTGGAGGCCCATTGCTTAAATAAACAATGCTTAGACTCGAACCGCATACACATATGTCTGACCATGGGACCCAATGATTCTATCTGTGATGGCAAATGTATCATGTAATGCTGCTTAGGTGTAACATTGTGGTCTGGAAAAAGCTCCTTCCAATGCTTCAAATGACTTTCAATCAGTAACTTTAACCTTGACACAGTTGCAATGGTAAGAACAGGTGCAAACACTATTTGAACAATCTCTATTAAGTCCATTATCAACTGCATTGACTTTCAAATGTTCCAAAACAAATGGCAATATCCTCAACAGGACAAGCATTTGCCCTGATGACTGCCTTAGTTTACCATCAGTTGACATCAGTGTACTCGGAGAAATTGGGGATGGTCGATCTCTAACATCTAGAGGCGAATAAGGGAAACCAAGAATAGCTGAATTCACAGAGTCCAGATTTAACTCTCCTGACTGAACAAGATGATTCAAAACACATTTAATTTCCAGAGAAGCTATACCCTCAAGAATGACATGCATAATGTCTTGCGGGGTTTGCCGAATAATATCAAAGGATGAGAAGTCAACTAACTTGCTCCTTCGATTGATCCCATATGTTGTTCTAAGGCTGTTGCGAAGCAAGTCTGTGTTAGCCTTTTCTATTTCATCACACTGTCTGACATGATTCTCCAATGTTCTTTTAATATATGCATCCTCGTTGAATTGTGACTGCATGTCCTCAAAAGAACACTCACAGTAAGCAAAGCCCACTCCTTCTTTGAACCCTGCGAGTTCATGCTGTGCCAGGGTGTCACCAGAGAGAAACCATAGCACCATGTATTGTTTTCTCCCCGTTAATAGTTTGAATTTTAACACCACTGTACAATGCATCCATGTCTTCCTTTATTCTATTCAATATTACATCTACACCAGATTGACGGAGGTCTGCTGATTTAGCCATCGCAAGTAGCCTAATAGCAGCCAGCTTAGACCTGTAATTTGGATTTATATTTCCTAGGGTGTAGTACACCATTAACAACTTGTTCTTTGATGAAAAGGATCCTAGTGGATTACAGATCTCTATTTCGTCTGTATACAGAATAATCTGCAGTGCATTTGGTTTCTCTGAAAATAAGGGATGAGATTTTAAAAGAGAACCATCAACAAGGTCATGAAAAAAACCTTCACTGCACCTCTGGGGTACCTCTTCAATCATAGTCAAAATCCTCGGATGTAATAGGAACTGCTCTACACTTTTGACTAATGGTACATAATAAAATAATTTGTCTTTGATGACAAAATCTGTTGATCCTCCACGTTTCTTCCTGCATATGGTTCGAGCAATTGGAATTTCCTCTGCATCCACACAACAAAACTGCTTCCTAATAACACTGTTCTGGCGAAATGTTGTTGAAACGTTAGCAAAGGGGTCAATGAAACTGTCAAATATATCCATTGCATCTTTTCCAAGTTGATTGGTTGTACTTCCTGAATTCTTCTTTAGAACTTCCTTCATTTGCGTCCTGAGGTTGTCCAATAGTGATGATTGATACTGCTGTACCCCAGCAACAATGTCATTCATGCCTTTCTGAAAATGAGAGATTGAAAGCGATGTGATCAATCTTTGATGTTGGTAAACATTATCATGATCACTGTAGCTTTATGTGATATACAGTTTTGCTTATGACATAGACACAACAGTAAAGTGGATAACAAAGCACTAAAACTGAACTCGGCCATCAGTGAACCACTATTAACTGCTAACTGTGTACAGTAGGTAGCCAAATACTGTGCTCTGTTCTCAAAGAAAAACTAGGTCTAACTTAATATATGGCTACACTGTGTCTGGTTATAAATTGTAATAAAATATGGGAAATCCCTTACTGGGTTAGTCAGAGTGAATGGCTTGAATTTCTGGATAATAAATGCTCATTTGCATTTCTTTGTCGCACACAAAATATTTCCTGTTAATATGTTCTGAGAAGCAGATCACACATGGCATAATGCTTTTAGTCCAAAAAGGTTACATAGGAAGCATTTTACCTGTGACAGACGATGCTTGGATCGGGCATTGATAACAAAGGCAGTGGCATGTGTTGTCAGATCCTACAATACAAAATGTAGTAACTTGACATTTGCAGGTATAACATTACTCAATGTGACAGAAATATATAATCTTTAAATGTATGCACATCTGATGATAAAAAAACTGGTGACATGTGGTGAGCAAAGATAGATAATTTAATATTTTGTAACTCTGACCAAAACATATCAAACATTAGTACTCCAACAAGACAATAAGCCATTCTAACTCTTTATGTGTTCATTTAGTTTTGCTAGTACAGCACATAGAAATACATCTTCACATATACCTCTAGGTTTTATGAATCATTTGGTGAATTTAAATGAAATATTTCAACATAATATTGATATATAAATTATATGCTAGGCCAATATTAGCCACTACTATATCGGCCTGACCTTTATTTAGCAGCCCTTAATTTTCAGTAGATAGTCAACAACAAAGAAAACATACTTGGTGCACTGTGACAGCTCCATCTTGGTCGATGCCCATTTGCTCTTCAACTGAGTCAGGTGTGTGAAGGTTCTGATCCTCGCTGCTGGAGTCGGCTGGAAGCTGATCGGGTTGAATGTTGTCCTGTGTACAACATATCAAAGAAACAAGATTGTTTGAAATTGTAAAAAATTAAAAAATTAGCTTCACTAAAAGAGCAATTTAAATATGTAATTCCTTTCTATCTAAGATTATTTTCACATTAAACAAACTTTGGGGGCAAGAGTTATTTCAGCAACAATTATTAACTGTAAGCCGTAGCACTTTATCCATTGTCTGGGTAACACTCTTTATTACATTTTTTCAGTCCAGAAAACAAAACCATGAAACTTTTTTTTCTAATCAAATCTGAAAATCTATTTATTTTTGTTTTAAGTTTAATAGTGGGTAAAGAATTTGAGATTTATTTCTGATTTGCTAAAACTGTGAATTCAACAAATCATGTGCAGATCCTGACAGTGATGCATGCACCTTGCAGAATATTGCAGAGTGAAAAAGTGGAAAACCATAATTTTTGTGATTTACTGTTTTAGTAACTGTGGCCGAACACCAACGTAATGCATATTTTTAACGGTTTTTTTCATCCCCACAAAAACACTACATAGCTAACTGCTGAATTAAAAATATATGGTTGACAGATGCCGCCTGCTTGTAGCCTAGCAGATTCATTAGTTAATGCTAATGGTTTATAATAACTAAATGTGGCTGATCAGTATTGGCTAATGCTATCTGTAGCATCACAAAATGTACGAAACTAACCCTGTATCCGAGTGGCCACGTGGCCCAAACACTGTAGCTAACAATCTTAGCTGAATTAGCAGACGTTACTTACTTTTTGCTGCGGTCCTTGGGTTTCCTCCTGTCGGTTTTCATCTCCACGTGTGGCGTCGCCAGGTCTGGTGTCTTCAAGAAGATGTTGAAAGTGTCTTCTCTTTACATGATGGTAGAATGAGTTGTACACTCTATATTCCTCAGTGCATCCATCAATGCCACAGAGCAACCTGAAGTCAGAGCTGCGACTGTGCAGTCGATTAATATGGCTCAATAATAATTTCAGTGAAAAAGTTATAAAAACGCAGCAGATAACGCACCGCCAAAGCATCGTGAAATCTTCCAAAAGTTAACTATATTAAAACGTTTCTGCAGCAGGCCATGTACACGTTGGGGAAAATAACTAATGAAGTGGGTTTATCACATTCTCTAGCTGTATGGGGGAGGCCGGTGAGTCGTCTTCCTATATATATATATACACGTCATAATAATGCCTGGGAATAACTTGTGGAATGATGTGCATCTAGAAACAGATGTTTGAAATGTTACCTATGACCGCATCAGTTATTAATATTCCTAATATTTGCAACATATAAAATATCTCTGTCACCCCTCTTTAAGAAATGGTACCTTCCAATGGGAACCGCGAAGAGGGTCCGTTAAGGGCGTGTGTTAGGTCAGGTGCACCTAGCTTCAGGACGTTGCTGGCTAGCTTTCCTTCAGGCAGAAGACTGAACCTCTGCAAGTGATTGAACATTAAAACTACGCCATGGATGAAAATGGAAGAGATATCACATGCTTGGATCCTATAGCAACTGCAGCATTAAAAGGTAATGTAATTTTGTATTTTATACTGCACCTCTCCAGCAAGCTTTACATTATTTGAATCGGTTGGACTTAGCTAGGCTGGCTACATATCTAGTTAACTTAGCTAATATCTACTGTAAGCTGTTAATAACGGCACAATCGACAAATCGTGGTTAACATTTTAGTTGATACTGTTTTATTGCCAGAAATAATGTCAAGAAGCAAATGAGCCTTCCACAACTGACAGTAAAGTATTTAGCATAGCCATCTTTGGCGCCCTTATTTGTTGTACACTAGCATAGCCATCTTTGGCGCCCTTCTTTGTTGTACACTAGCATAGCCATCTTTAGCGCCCTTCTTTGTTGTACACTAGCATAGCCATCTTTAGCGCCCTTCTTTGTTGTACACTAGCATAGCCATCTTTGGCGCCCTTCTTTGTTGTAGACAGCATTTACAAATGCGTTGTTGTATGATAGTGCAGTGCAGGCTATTGAAACTACACTGTCCTTTGGATATAAGCAGGCTTGGGACGTAAATTATGCTTATTTGAATAAAGATTTCAAGGTAAAGACACTGTTTTGAAAATAAGTTTAACTGTGTTTGCTCTTAAACATCAAGATTTGTTTTATTGTACTATAAAAGATGCTGAAAATGTATAACTTTTATAGCCTATGAGATTTTACACATTTGTGTTATGGATTTATCCTAACAACATGCCTCGTTTATTCATTTCCCTGGTGCATTTTCATTTGGCCAAAATAACTTTAACTCTGGATGAACCTATTGTAACAGCAATTTTTTCAATCAATTATAAGTAAGTGCAATACATTTTTAATGTTAAAGAAAATCTTGTGAAGCCAGCCAGAAATGTACATTACTCTTTCATTTTATGTATTTAGATAAATATGTTATTAGTTGCTTTTTACCTTATTATTAACTGTGTGGTTAAATGTGTTTTCAGCTGCTAATATAAGCAGAGACATGCTGCCCAGCCTCTCTAAGGAGGACTTGCGTGATCTCCTTCCCGGGCCTGAGCACTTCAGAAGAAGAAGAACCATTTGGAGACTCAATCATGATGAAAATGAGGTAATTCCAGATTCTAACATTTGAGGGACTTTAAACCTGTTACCAAGTAAGCCTTTCCTAGTCATCATGCAGTTATTTGAAGTGGAGTTTTTTGGTTGTGTTGATTTTTGTTGTTGTCACAGCGTAGTGCTCTTTCATTGTAAATACCATTTTATATATATATATATATGCATCTTTTATACAGGGCCAGGAGACAGACCTGTGTAGACCGAGTACCTCCCATGGGACTTGTGATTTCAGCCCTATTCCTACCCCCCAACCTTCCTTGTTTCCCTCCTCTTCCTCCTCCTGCCCCAACCCCTCTCCATCCCCCGTCTTTTCTCCACCCTCCTTCTCCTCTCAAAGCCCACAACCCCAACATGGTGCCAGCAGAACCGTACAGCTTCCCAGTCCACTGTATGTTTTATACACAGACACAGAATTGGAGCAATCACGAAGCACCTTTTCTGAAAAGCAGCGTGCTGGAGAAGAAGGAGACTACGTCCTTTCCAAAGATCTTCGCTGTCGATTAATCAGGAATACAGTCACAAGCATGCTTTCCATTAAAAGAGCAGCTGGGGATGACTTTAACTATCCATGCAGCCGTGAACTCACTGTAATGGCGAAGCGTCTGATTGAGTACTACCCAATGCTTCGGGACAGATCTCAAACCAGTAGAGCTGAGTGGGTATGTCACTATTCAAGTTTTCAACTCATGGTTCAGACAAAGCACTGCAATCATTTGCCTATCAAACTGGGAGTGATGTGTTTTATCCAGTTCAATAAGAGCTCTGTGCAACTGCTTGTATGGTGTATTTTGTTTGATACAAGTTTGTTTTATGTGAGTTATAACAGAACCTGTTGTATGTCTGTCTTGTAAGGAAACTGTGAAAAAGCAGCTTTTGAAAAGGGTCCAGAATGTGACAACCCCCAAAAAGAAGCAGGGTTCAACTCCTTCAAGAAAGAGGCCTAGGAGTTTAAGCTTTCAGAGCAGCCATGAGACGTCCACTGATGAGACTGATGAATCCACTGCATCAACCTTGATCTTGGAGAGATCACCACCATCTCGATGCAGCACCCCGGAGGCTGAACAGTTATGTGGTAAGTACATAAATTGAAATAGTAGATAGTTAAATCTCTTCAAGAAAATTTTATAATATCAATAAGTTATTTTAGAACCCTTTTTTATTCAAGATTACTCATCTATGTTTGCCCTGTGTCAGTCACTATGGCTGTTTGTGTGTTAATGTCTCATTTAAACTTTAACATCAGAAATGAAAATAGTGGGGTTTATGTTTTCTAGCATCAGAAACTGAGAGCCCACAGACCCAGGCGAGACACTATAAGACTCTACAGGCGATGTATAAAACTAAGGCCAGACCGAACAAGATGGATGTTGCTCAGCTCCTGGACCTCGAAATCCAAGCGAGAAGGGCCTTCATTGACTCTGATGTTACAAAGGAGCAGGACAGGCCTTCCAAGATTCTTAAAGCTTATCCTTGCTTTGGAGAACTGGATCATGTAAGCAAATGTTGTACAACTATGCTTCCTAATTCAGATAACGTTAGACCAAATTTGAAATGAGAAATGGTGTGACAATTAAATCAGATCTGTCTCATTATTTATAAATGAATGACTCAAATATGCTTATTGAATACAAATATGTATTCTGCATAGATATATAAAAACCCTCCACTTATTTAAAAATAACTAATTTCACAAATGTGCTTCTGATACACACAACATTATTTTGTTAGTATTATTGGTCCACAATACGTATTTAAAAATAGTGTGTGCATAAGACATACATTTGCAGAAAAACACATGTTTCTATGTGCATATTTTTGTTAAGTGACCATTTAAATCACATTATACACATATTAATCTTTTTTTGGAAATGCAGTTATGAGACGAATTACTAACCTTTGGAATGTAGATTTTAATATTTCTTCTACATATTTTCTCTCTCGTTGTTTTAGCTAATGGATGAACTACGGCGGGTCCTCAATCAAGGCAACTCCCACTTCTTAACGGAACTTAAGACCCGGTGGGGGACCTTTTGTGAGAGGGCACAGTTTTATGGAGTTTTCAAAAAGCTCATGAGGCCTCCGCAGCTTGACAAAGGTGATTATTATCTCTGACCATGTCTGTTTATTAACTGACTGCAGGAAACGGAATGACACTTTTTTTTTCAACAGTAAAGCACTCAATTGCCATGATGAAGGCTTTACCAGAGATGTTCCCATCACCTCTGGCCCCACCCAAGAAGTTAAGGCACGCAAGTGAGGCTCTGCTCCACGTCCTTGAGGTAAGAAAATGTATAAGAATTTTCTCATGTCGATACAAAGAGTGAAATGTTGTGATCATATTTGTTTCCCTTTTTGTGACGATTTCTTTGTCTGTTTTTGTGTCAGTCTGCAGAAGACCCAAACACCTTTCTTCAGACACGACCACTTTCCAGCCCTGTTGTCATCATCTGCGAAACCAACTGTATACTGGCCATTGGAACCATGCCCGTGCTCATCTTCCCAAAAGAGGACATTCATGAAAGCGTGATGTATCTCATGGCATGTTATTACACCTTTCACCTCACCTATCCTAAGTGCATTGCAACACTCCTGTCTGTGGTGCAGACAGAAGTCCTCTTGGACGCCATTCACGACCGTGACATGACTACTTCATACAAAAAGGCTATGGCCGACTGGAAAAAGTTCATAAGCGATTAGGGCACTTATATATGAGGGGCCGCTAGGGACAATATTCAGAAATACCGTTCACTTACACATGTGAAACACTCTCACACACACAACTGAAACCAAAATAATTTACAAACATATGTAAAAATCTCTCATATACACATATGAAACGCTCTCACACACATGACATCCAAAGTTATTCACATATGAAACGCACTCACACACGTGAAACGTACTCACACACACACCTGAAACGCACTCGCATACACCTGAAACGCCCTCACACACACACACACATGAAACGCACTCATATACACATTAAATGCGATTTCAATATGTTGTGTGAGAGGGATTTCAGTTGAAACGGAAGGCATCTCGCCTTTTAGAAATGTGCGCTTCTTCGCAGTTTTTTTTTTTTAAACGACTTCCTTTTCAACCGAGATGCCTTCAGATTCAACTGAAATCCCTCTCACACAACATACTGAAATTGCATTTCATGTGTATATGAGTGCATTTCATGTGTGTGAGAGCGTTTCATATCTGTGGGAGAGCGTTTCGTGTGTGAGAGAGTTTCAGGTGTGAGTGCATTTCATGTGTGTGTGAGAGCGTTTCAGGTGTGAGTGCGTGCGTTTCACATGTGTGTGTGAATAACTTTGGATTTCATGTGTGTGAGAGCGTTTCATATGTGTATATGAGAGATTTTTAGATATGTTTGTAAATTATTTTGGTTTCAGTTGTGTGTGTGAGAGTGTTTCACATGTGTAAGTAAACGGTATTTCTGAATAATGTCCCTAGCGGCCCCTCATACTTATAGTCCTATTGAAAATTGTTCGCTGAGTCAAAAGTGTCATGAGATTTCACTTGTGTTGTATTTTACAGTGAAAGAATGTTCTCTTTTTTTCTAAAGACATATCTGATGACTGACCTTTACTACGCAGTTTGAAAACAATAAAAACATTAAAAGAAATCATTTGAGACTCATTTTTCTTTAAGCAAGCAGTCAAAGTTTATATCTTGATAGGATTAAAGATTTTTGAAGGTTTTGTCTCTACGTTTCTTGGTATTTAGCCTTATTTTAAGAATAGCACCGAATGCTGAATTTAAGTAGATTTTTCTACATATTAAGAAAATAATTCTTAAATCTTATCTTGTATCAAGACAAATATACCTGTTTAAAGTGAAGCTGCACTGGATTTAAGAAATGTTGCCTAACATAAAATAGAATTTTGGGACAATAGCAGTAGAATATGCTGAATTCAAGCACATTTTCCTTATAATAAGATTATATTCCTTCCTTGCATCAATTCAAATGTACTTATTTTTGGTTTAAAAACACTCGTTTTAAGATATATGTAGATATTTTTAGGCTAGATATATTTACTTGTTTTAAGAAGGTCTTGGCAAGTGAATTTTTCTTGTTCTGTTGGCAGATAATTTTTCTTATATTAAGTAATATATTACTCATTTTATTATTTATTTTACTTGTTTTTTTAGGCTTAGTTTTTGCAGTGTAGCCCATCTGGTGGTATGAAGCCTCAAATGTACTTCAAAGCTTTTATTTACAGTGCTTCCTCTCCTCTATCTGTTTTTAATAATAATACATTAAATGTTTATAGCGCTTTTCCCAGTGCTCAAAGACGCTTTACACGAAACTGCACAAAGAAAACAAACCACAAACAGTAGTCCTAATCCAAGTGTGAGTTAAGTTCAGCTCGAGTGAATAAGTGAGTTTTGAGAGACGTATAGTTCATATACTGTTCATCACTTCATGCTTTTATCACATGGCAATACTTACGTTGATGTACAATGTTGTAACAATTGTTATGCTATGACTATTGTGTTTGCTTTGTTCAGCCCTTTGAGGCCTTTCTTGTGATTTGGGGCTGTAATACTTTTGGATTTGATTTGATACGCCACAGTAACAGTCTGATGCCCCCCCCCCCCCTATTTACAGTGATTCTACTCAATCTGTTACATGTTAGGCATATACCGCTCATACGTAACAGTGCGATGCTATTTTTAATTTTTTTACTGATTTCAGGTCCATCTCCACCCGAGGAGGAAAACCCACCGGCACGGGAAGCTGTCCGTCCCCAAGGAGCTGCAGGAGGGCTCGGGGCGGCAGGGCTCGTTCCCCCGCCAGAGGATGGAGCTGTTCGCAGTGCTGTGCATCGAGACCAGTCACTACGTGGCCTTCGTCAAGTACGGCAGCGCGGACTCCTCCTGGCTCTTCTTCGACAGCATGGCGGACCGCGACGGTGGGTGTCATCACGGCCTTCTGACGCATGATATCTCGCTAGTCAGACCAGGATTATTTAGTTGTCTGTAGAATGGTGCAAATACACTTAAAATAAATCAAACAACTAAGAAAAAGTAGGGAGGTACTTGCATTACTTTACTTCCTTATTTCTTTCTTTATGTTTTCTTGATGTGTTAATGTTGCACTGTTGGCATTTTCCATTGCCAACAGCTACACTGCTGCTTTTGTGCGTATGAAAATGAAACCTTTGTATCATGAATTCAAGGTTCAAGGCTTTTATTGTCATGCGTACATAGCTACAGTGTAGTTATCACAATGAACATCTTAGGTCACAGGCTCCTCCTCCAACAGAGCAACACAATAAAACAGATAAAATAGTGCAAGTGAATAGAATAGAATAGAAATAGTGCAGAATAGTCTATATACAAGTAATTTGAATATTGATATATATATAAGTTGCAAACAGATGAATGTTCCGGATGTTCTTTCCAAAGTTCACGTGTTTAACAGTCTTATGGCCTGTGGCATGAAACTGTTGTTATGACATCAAACTAATCCCTGAAACGAGACCCGGTGGATATGTACAGGAACAGGACATTGTTTTTGTTCCAGTGGCGACAGAGTTTCACACTGCGCAGCGACACAGATGGTTTTATAAGACCTCGCTGAGGAAGATGCTGAAGTCATGAATCACTACACAGAAATATTCAAGCACCAAATTCATCATAGTGTGTTACATGTTAAGACTTTGAGAGACTGCATAACATATTTGTTCTTCCTGTGATATCATAACGTATCACGATTTATTACAACTGGAAATGTTGTGTGTGTGTGTGTGTGTGTGTGTGTGTGTGTGGTGTGTGTGTGTGTGTGTGTGTGTGTGTGTGTGTGTGTGTGTGTGTGTGGTGTGTGTGTGTGTGTGTGGTGTGTGTGGTGTGTGTGTGTGTGTGTGTGTGTGTGTGTGTGTGTGTGTGTGTGTGTGTGTGTGTGTGTGTGTGTGTGTGTGTGTGTGTGTGTGTGTGTGTGTGTGGTTGTAACACCCTCCAATCGTGATGCCACTGGATAGATTCATGAACTAATACTTTTACTTAAAATTGCTGTTTTTATTTCCCTAAAAATAATGCGGGTAATCATCAGGAAAACAAACTAATGATTGCTGGTAAAAACGAGTTTATTAAAAAAAAAATATATATTTTGCATTCATAATTCATTGGCAATCTCTGTTTGATTTGCGCATCAAATCCTTTTCACATGGTTTTCACTAAGAGTTACAGATGTATCTAATGTCCGTGCTTGTGTCTCTGCAGGAGGGCAGAACGGCTTCAACATCCCGCAGGTGTCCCCCTGCCCCGAGGTGGAGGCGTACCTGAAGATGAGCCCCGAGGAGCTGCACTCCCTGGACCCCAAGAGCATCGTGGGCCAGGCCCGCCGCCTGCTCTGCGACGCCTACATGTGCATGTACCAGAGCCCCACCATGAGCCTGTACAAGTAGAACACCTCTCCCCCAGCCACCCCACCTCCCCCCTCCCCAAGGGCAGGAGATTCCCAGAAAGACCAACAAAGTTAACCCTCTCCAGCCCAGCTCTCCTCTCTGGAGGTGGGAGAGATGAAACCGAGAGAGGGGGGGGGAGAAGCCTCTTTGCACTGTGCAGTGAAGTGTTGTGTTCTTCATATGTAGCTTCCCTGTGTCTCACTGCTGAGCGTCGGTGGTGGAAGATGGAGCGAGGCCTTATGAAGACGCACTGGGCATGCTTGCGTCGCCGCGACTGACAAAACACGTGCAACGAAAACAAGTGGAGCTCGTGGGATGACCTCCTCCACCTCATTTACCTTAAGATAAGAGGAGTCGTGCTATTCTTAATCACTGTAACACACGGGGGCTTTTCCACATCATGCAGCGCGCAAAGCCTCATCCAACTCTGCTCAAAAAACGTCTCTTAGTAGCATAGATTTCCTGAGGTAGTACCATCAGCACTATAGACGCCCCCCCCCCCCCCCCCCCCCCCCCATGTAAATGTCTTTCCAGTACATGTTTCTTTGCAGATAGCAGTAGCCATTGTAGAAGTGTCGTACTGCACATCTCGCTCTAACAATGCTGCACTTTTTTTCTCCATCCCCAAGTGGACCTATCAGGAAACATTTTGTTTTTGTCCTCCCATTGGAAGTCACACCGAGTGCTAATTTGTTGGTCGGGAGACATCAGAGTTTTGTGTTACAGAATACAAATGTGCTTCTCCCCCGGTAAAGAGCGCTCTGCATTGCAAATGGCGAGGAGATGCCAGATAAATGCATGAAGGGAGACTTGTACAATGGCTGCCGTTGTCGAGCACTCCATGCATTCATGGGGTCAACGAGGTGAAGTCCTGGAAAAAGCCTGGCTGTTTTCTTTCAATTAAGGGAGTATGATGTGAGGAATTTCACATGCAGTGTTTTTAAGTGTCTGACTCATTGTGTTGATGACTAAATATAAATTATATTTTATGTTTACAAAGCCTTTTTTCTTTTGCCCATCATGGCAAGTATTGACTTTTGCTGCCTTCCATGAAGATGTGACATGCAATGTTTCACCAGATAACTAAACAATATTATTTATTATATTCTAATCCTAATATAAACCTGTGTGTGATCCCTTTTTTAAGGAAATGAAACAGGGTTGATGATACTGCTTTGGGTACTGCTTGTCCCTTTTCACAGTATAAGGAGTTATTGTAGTTTTCTCATAGCAACTACTGAAAGTTAATAGTAACACGTTGAACAGTGTAAAGTTAACAAAGGATTGAAATGATGACGCACAAGGCTGGTAACCCTTGTGCGCAATATATATAAGTATTTAAAGAAACATTTACATATTCCATTGTAATCCAATTTAAAAGTACCTAAAGCATACCATGGATTGAGAAGTAGTTGTTTTTATATATCACACACCATTGGATTGAACCAAGAAACTGCACATGTTGGCATTAGCCTATATATATTTTTCCAAATCACAACTTGAAAATTGAAGTAGTTGTGAGTATAAAACAAAAGTGTGAAGTATGCGGGCGTTTTTTTAATAAATGAGGTTCCAGCTGACACTTCCATTTTGCTCTGTGGTCGTCTCCACTGTCGGGACTTCCTGTGTGAACTCCTTCTGCTGAAGCTCGTCTCTGACTGGAGCCTCGGGGTTTTGATTTTTGTTTTCCTTTTTCTGTTGCATCTGTACAGTATATACACATGTAACGGGTGGAAAATTAATGTCAGTGATGTTCCTGTAAATGTTAACAAAATAAAGCCCGTTTTGAAGGGTGCACGTTGTGAGTGGTGTGATGAAAGAGAGCAATGTTGAGAGAAATTCATACATTCATTTGAAATAACACAATGCTGAGACATGAGGGTAAAAGGCACCAGAGAGAAAGTAACTTAGAAACTGCCTTTTTTGTGTGATGCTAAGCATACAACTTCTACATGCAGTATTCATATAATATTGCTTTAACATTAACGCACAGGTTTGATAAAAGGAGCCTGTTCTCAATGAGGTTACCTGTAGATCTAAAGGATAAGAAATAGATAAAAGATGGAAAGATATGTAAGATCAGAGAAAAAAAAAGTGTTGGCAAAAAAGCAATATTAAGCTATGTGAAAAAATATCAGATAAAAAGCTAATACATTACTTTTTAGACGCTTTTATCCAAAGCGACTTACATACTCAATACTGTGGTCAATCCCCACAGGAGCAATTTGGGGTGAAGTGTCTCAGGGACACAACGACATGCTGACTGCAGCGGGGTTTGAACCTGTGCTCCCCTGATCCAAACACCAACGCACTAGGTCACTGCGCCACACGCCACCCTGGCTATAGTATAGTATGTCGAAAAAAGTTACATGATACTATGTCAAAAATATCTGATTAAAATAAGAACTCATAAAGTCAGAGTATAGTAAGTCGAAAGCTAAAGTATTCTGTGTCCTTTTCATAGTATTGCATGTCTTAAAAATGACACTGTATACGACATCATTTAAATATCATTATTATCATACAGTAGTTCTTATTCCTGAGTTCACAGAGGCGTTAGCAGTAAGTCCCTGTAAACCTGGCTTTCTGGTGTGACTGTCAGTGTTTATCTGTGAGTTATCCAGATCTTATTGTTTCCTGAGAGGATTACCATGATCGAGCCCAATTTATGCTCCTGACACGGCGATCATCCTCTGACTTATAAACACAACAACAATATGATCACAGTCTGTTATGCTTACAGGAAGCAAGATTACCGCGGTCTGTTGTGACCACTTGGTATCTGGCCTATATCTCCAGATTACATCCACACACAGTGACCCAATTCCCCAGACAATCTCTTGACAACGACAGATAAATCGGTGTGTGTTATACATGCGTCTCCCCCACAGGAACCCCGCTCCACACCTTACCCCGTTTAGTTTTGAGTCAAACTTGAAACCAGCTTATCAAGCTGACTTCAGAAGTGCCTGATAAGTATTTGTCAACAGAACAGCTGGCACACAATGCCCTCTTGTAGCTTTATGCCACAGCATATGCCAGCCGCTCGTAGCGTGTGGTAATTTAGCCGGGGCTGGTTCTACAGGAACAGATGGGCTCCAGTATTGTTATTCCCGCTCCAGCTCAGGGCCCCTGGGGGGAATCACTAAATAAAATCAAAGCAGATGGACCTCTCTGGGCTAGGCTGTGTTTATGATAAACAGCCAGCACAACCAGTGTCCATCTAACACCTTAACCCCGCCCTCCACACACTGACAGGAAACAGGATTACAGTGGTTTAACCTCACCTGCAACGCTCTCCTTTCACCCAAACAGAAGGGAAACCCAAACAAATAGAAGACAGGAAGTACATTATAACCCAGAGTTTCCATAATGTACATCCTGATTCTACACAACAACACCTTTTACCTCCTTGACCTTAAACTGTGAAATCCTCTCAAAACAGAAACACTTCCCTGTCTGACTTCCCTCTTCTTTCCCACTGACAGAGGACTGTTTTGTTCTTTTATATCCTTGTCAACATTTCACTGCTGTGGTTCTCACATCCATGCAGCAGACACAGGCTGTATGGTCATAGTAAACACATGACGGTGTCCCACGTTGAGAATGCAGGACAGTTCTCACTTGCTTCCCATGGGAAAAGACAGCCGTATAGCAATATATAAGAATATATTTCATAGGTCTTTGTAGTTTATGACATGTTAGATGAGGACAGATGAATGGAAGTGTTCACCAAATTAGCTTAACTAGGGTAAGCTAGCTAATGTACTACTTGTGTTGTATGGTTTTAATCGCTGTATAAAACATTTTAAATAAAGAGTTATTGATTTGATTTATGGATGTTAAGACAAAGAAACAAAAATATTCAAATAATTATGATAAATGTTTTTACATAGCACCTTTTAAACATAGTTAGTTCAAAAAATAAGAACAAAATAACCGAACAAGAGTGTCTAAACACATCAAATACACATTAAAACAAATATGAAATAATAAAACATAAATACAATCTTATAAAAGCATTTCTTAAACAATAAGGTTTTTCAAAGTGACTTAAAAAAGCAGATCTCCCCAGATGAATGCCATTTGAGATATTAAACAATCAACCCTGAAATCCCCCCAAAATTCACCACAAACTGTGTAATACAAAATAATAGCATTTTGTGTGTTTTTATATAAAGCAATTGTGAGTTTTAATACATGTAGTGGAGTTAAAAGTACAATATTTGCCTCTGAAATGTACTGGAGTAGAAGTATAAAGTACAAATATGTCAAAACATTACTTAAGACTTGTGTAAATGTACTTTATTTACTTCCCACGACTGGTTGCTTGAATGAAACTAGAGAGAGAGGCAACTGTTTTTGGAGACTGATATGGTGTCCCACTATGAGAATGCAGGACAGTTTCTCATCTACTTTCATTCCCATGGGAAAAGACGGCACTAAACAAAGGAATCCTATCAGTGCGGAGGGGAGGTAAATATCTGAGGTCATTAAGACAACAGGAAGGCAGTGATTTCCGGCTCTGAAGATGAAAAAGAGCGGAGAATAAACGCTTTTAAGCCAATCAGTCCTAACTCAATATACTACTTAGGTGTTGTTTTAACTCCATCATGATAACCAGTCGTATTTACTGTCTTCAAAGGTCAGTTTCTGATGAAGTCAAAGTAGTGTAATCAACCTAAATGTTTATAGCCAAAAGTATTAACTCAGCAGTTACTCACTGTGAGCGATCTGATAATCAAAAGTTTTTCTCTGCAGGCTTCAGCAGACAATTGTTTCTCATCGTTACCCAGATCCGTCTTGTTTCCCCGGACAAATGCCCGTCCAAAATGACATTCACACACAGATTTAGCTTTCTGCCCAATTCATCAGTAAAGGGGACACAAATGCTTCTGGCCTTAACGATGTCAGGACACAAAATCAGCATTTCTGTCTGCTGTCATTGTTGTCGCTCACTTTTTTAAATCTGTGTGTGCAGGCATCCATAGATGTTATCAATCCAAGAAGCCAGCAAAAACATACAATAATTCATATTTGATCGACTTATAATAATGTTCAATGATATTTATCAATTTTTTTGTGAAATAAAACTCATGTTAACATACAATTAAGTAACAGGAAGGAAAGCATTCTGATGTGTTTATATGCAATAGCACTCAGATACAGTAAGACTTGACATTACGTGTCACTTGTTAGACGCTTTTATCCAAAGCGACTAACATCCATTCAGTACTGCGGTCATCCCAACGGGAGCAATTTGTCTCTAACCCATGGACGCAACAACATGCTGACTGCAGTGGGACTCGAACTTGCTCTCCCCTGATCCAAAGATCGGTGCACTACTCCACTGAGCCACATCCACCAAGACACGTCCTTTACTTCATTGTACCCTCTAAATGTAAAGAAATGCATTTGAATAAGATATTAAAAGACAAGTTATAAATATGTATACATTTGAATGACACAATGTAACACTTTCTGCTGTAAAACCAAATGTTAATGCCGAAAGTTTAGTTTGGTTTGTCCCGTGGGAACCGAGTCCTAACTGCATTGTAATCTTTACATTTGTGCTCATCTACAGTAAGGAAACCATAAGTCCTTCTCCCGGATTCTCCGAGAGGACCCTGGCCGCTCGGATGAGAAATTAATTGCCTCTAAAGCAACAGCTAGCAGATGTTGTTGCTGCTAAGAGCCAGGTGTGGATAAATTGCATATGCAGAATGTGTGTAAATATTTAAAGTCGTATCTTTCACTTAAGGTGTGAAGTGTTTTTATTGCCCATCACTGCTTTGAGTATGGCGAGAGGAAAGGCCGGCGGCCCCCCAGGGCCCGCTGCGGCTCAGCACCTGTGGTGTTCACACTGCGGAGGACTGAGAGACTTGGCATCGGGGTGTGTGTCGTGGTGGGTGGGTGCACAGGAGGAAGAGAGGAAGAGAATGTGTGTGTGTGTGTGTGTGTGTGTGTGTGTGTGTGTGTGTGGGGGTGGAGTTGGAGGGGTCCCATCTCCACCTGTTCGCCCTCTAATTCTCTCCTGGCTGCCACCTTTAACACTGCATTATTTACAGGTGCTCTCTGGATGGAGACACAAGCTGCTGTCTGATTTAAATATGGATGGTTGTGTGTGTGTGTGTGTGGTGTGTGTGTGTGTGTGTGTGTGTGTGTGTGTGTGTGTGTGTGTGTGTGTGTGTGTGTGTGTGTGTTTGCAGATTAGCCTTCCATCCTAACTAAGACATTTTCCACTAATAAAAACTCTCTTTTTCGAAACCCGACTCTAAAGTAGATAAACGTCAAGCCGTAATTGTGAGTTTGTGTGGAAAATAAACCCCATCAAGATTGAATTCAACATGGATGAAGTGTTTCCAAGCAACAGAAATTACAACATCTATCTTTTAATGTTGTTATTAAGACTAACTTTGTGATTTGGTATTGCCAATCAGTTTTCAAACGTGCATTCACAGATACAGTATAGGGATATATTTGATGTGTGTTTGAAGCGTTTGTAATAGATGAGCACAGATGATTGGTAGTAGTCATCAAATTAGCTTAGCTAGGGTATGTTAGCTAACATGCTACTAATATTGCATTTTACAGTGGTTATTATTCATGTTTTTATAAACACAATATTGATTGTATTTATGTCTGGATTATCCTACAAAGAAACAAACGTATTTAAAGAATAGGATGTCAAAGTGAACATTTATTTCCCACATAGTCACAAGATGTTGGAGGTAAGATATTTAAGATTCAAATCTAAAACTATCCTGAAAATCCAAAACATTTCAACACAATCTAAGAATAAAACATGAAGATTTCACCATAAACCGGTTCTGAAGAAAAAAGCCCTCACCTGACTTGTCATAATCAACTATTACAGTATATCGTAAAATGTGACAAATGTGAAACCTAAGAGAAGCAACTGTTTTCAGATTAAAACTCTTGAAACAATGTACACCACTCCAAGCGTCAGACAGGCACAGTTAGAGACGAGCCCGAGAACACAGTGGAGCATTAATCACCTAAAGAGCCACATGTATCCCTCAGGAGCTGGTGGAGACCAAAGACAGAGCTAAAAATAAAGTAAACACAGGAATTATATTCAGCAGATGGACACAAACACAACTCCGGATGAATGATAATGTTGCTCTGTAACTGCTGGATGTAAAACAAGAAACTGTTGTGTTCACAACTTGTTTATCCTGCCCTGAAGAGGCAGGTTTAAAATAAACAACACATACTCACAGGTAGAAGGATAGTTATTAAAGTTTCATACTTTTTTTTTTCCATACATTTTGCAAATAAAAGGCATTGACTTATTTGAAGAAAATGCAGCTTCACAAAGTTGAAAACAGACCTATTTTAGTGTGTGTGTGTGTGTGTGTGTGTGTGTGTGTGTGTGTGTGTGTGTGTGTGTGTGTGTGTGTGTGTGTGTGTGTGTGTGTGTGGCCAAGCATTACAATACTTGTGGGGACCTAAATCTGTCACGTGTGGGGACTCGCCTCCCTTATGGGGACAAAATGGAGGTCCCCATGAGGAGAATCATTCATTTTAGGGTGAAGACTTGGTTAGGTTTAGATTAGGATTAGGGTTAGGGTTAGGGTTAGGGTTAGGGTTAGGGTTAGGGTAAGGGTTAGGCATGTGTTGGTTATGGTTAAGGTTAGGATAAGTATCCAGGAAATGCATGTAAGTCAATGTAATGTCCCCTGAAGTGATGTATACATGGTATATGTGTGTGTGTGTGTGTGTTTGTTGCACTTTCTACAGGCTGTACAGCACAGGGAACTTCTACCTATGAATAGTCAATTATTTGATGTCCTAATGCTGTAGATCCCATGGCAGCTGGGATATCATGCAGCACGTAATGTACACAGAAATACTAAGTCCAGATAAAATCTTTCCAGTATGTGGCCTTTGACATTCAAGCTAAATATTGTACTCTTTATTATAGTCTCCGGTAATGAGTACAAAACAACCGTGAGGGTGATTAGGCTTAAGTAAAAGTACGTCCTGTTCAATGACCTTTAATAACCCCCCCTTTGCTCTCACAAACTAACCAACTACAGTCAGATTGGACAGATCTGTTCAAAGGGACCTGAAGTTATCTGGAGCAAAAAATCATGTGAGGATCAAAGGACAGTTCAATTCTGAGGGGAACATTTTATTCTGGAAGTTTTAGCTTTATTTAGCTTGCGTTAAGAGATATGCTAAAACAGGATACATTCATACTTCCAAGATATACAAGCAGATGGAATAAGAGTTAAATAAAATACTCTATTTGACATTTGTGCATGACGTTCATTTGGTAACCTCATGTTCTAATATCTTAAACATCCTTATAGAAATCTGGATATTTTTTCCAGTAAATTATTTTATAACAACAATTAAAAGAAGGCATTTCACCCCTCTACATATATGTTGCCTGAATCTTTTTTCTAATGTGTATCACCTCTCTGAAATGACTCCTCTGCCTGCTGGATGGGCGCCCTGTACAGATAAATGCATAAACACTCCTTGTACCCAAACAAAGGCATCAAGCAGGCATTTCATTAGACCATTGTGTGATATGGCAGGCCGCTGCTGTGAATGTATTTATTAGTTTGCGATACATGCCTTTTCCTGTTGTTCCCGGGGCAGTGGATAATGCTGGTTTTGTTCACGGCCCAGTGTGAGCGGCGCCTCGGCTGCCAGCTGTCACTGCTGATACCGTCTCATTTGGATTCCCAGGCTGCTCGCTGAATGGCTAATTAGATTTGCCATTTTCAATCCACTGATTGCCATACATAGCGCGACAAAGGGGCTGACAGCATGTAGCATTCAGATCCAACTGTAACAATTAATAACTATGGTAATTAACATGTGTGTTGGACACCATTGATTATGACATTACCTGCAGAACGGATGGCCCGGCGCCTGCCATTTCATTAAGGAGCACAGATATAGACTGTTATTAATAAACTGCTCTCTGCAGCTGAGAGGGGGGTTATTAATTACTCAAGCGGGTGCATAGGGTAATCGAGTTAAAGCGGGTTCGTTCACAATAATTGATCTAATTTTTACTGACCAGTCCTGTTGAATCGTGTCACACGCCCCCTGTGTGAAGAGAAATCACCTCATTAACAAAAGTTTAATCCTAACCATAGTTCTTGGTCTGCCTGCTTTAAGGTCATATCTGAATGTCAGAACCATCTGAAATTGATTGGGGGTAAATTGAATCAATGTCATGTTTAGAGAAAACAATAACAACTAATGGATGGGGAAAGCCAGCCCCTAAACAGATAGGTTTATTGGGATGTGTCGGAAGGTGTGTATGAATGTTTGTGTGTGTGTGTGTGTGTGTGTGTGTGTGTGTGTGTGTGTGTGTGTGTGTGTGTGTGTGTGTGTGTGTGTGTGTGTGTGTGTGTGTGTGTGTGTGTGTGTGTGTGGAGAGTAAGGTCTGACACTCATAACTCATTATGTCCATAGTAAGAGACATGTCAGGCTCTGGGCAATTAGCTGCAGCTGCAGGGACCTGTTGGTGAGAGGAGGGGGGGGGGCTTACTGGAGAACAGACAGAGATGGAGCAGAAACAACTACAGTGAGACTCCAGCAACAGATAGAGGACTGTTCGTTTTACTCTTTTGTTTTGCTTATATTTCAAAAGTGGTGGTGATGTCCCGCTGTCTTAAACAGTGGAAGATAAACTTGTATCATAATACACATTCATGCAGAAGTATAGAGCGTTAGAGACTGATGACGTCGTTTTGCAGATAGTACCGCTAGGACTCCCTTGACTCAAAGCAATATGATTTTTCCTTTAATTTGAGGAATTTCGCAGTAAATTAGATTTGTAACAATCCCACGTTTATGACACTTACACGTTTTGTTCAGCAGGATAATCTCCACATATTAACACCACTTAATTTAACAGTTAAAGCATAAATGTAACCAGCAGAAGTGAAAAGTTAACATTAGACAAGGTCACATGGGTGTGCATCACTAACGCTAAGCTAAAGGCGGCTAATGTTCGACGTGATGACGTTGTCTTCTTTAATAACTTTAAAGACCCACTTTAAGCTTAGGATCTTCACCAGTGAGGTATTTACTGACATGTTTATGTCGTAGAACAAAACATGAACACTAATTTGGCTTGTAAGACATTATTTTAAAGTATAACCAAAAACACACAAAAAAAAACGGTTGAATTTGAGACAAGGGAACCAAATGGGGCCAAATGCTCTAGACTTTTAGACTCATTCCTACACCAGTCTATGCAGATATTAACAGAATGATGCTCTTTTACACAATTGGTAACCATAAGTCATCATTGGAAAAATTACAGAACAATGTGACAAGCAGAAATATTTACAAACGGCTGGGTAAAAATAAGCGCAATATTAAATGAAGAAAGCTTAAAAACAACAGTTATCACTACAGTTAACGTTTTTCTAATTGATTTTGAACTCAAGTAGCAGACACTTGACACTTGGCATGGTTTCGGTTGACTAGGCCCAACGAGTCCCTCTCCTTCAGTTGGCTTTTCTGTTTCAGGTGACGGGCAAGCTGCCAGCAGAAAGCAAATCCTCTTGATCCTTACAAAGCTGCCAAACATGAAGGGAAATGGACAGTGTCAGTTTTCTGATAGTCCCACAGTGTATAGCTTATAATAAAAACCTGCATCTCCAAGCCTCACAGCACATGGCCTCTACCTCTTTGCACATCACACATCACATTTCTATTTCCCCTCCACCTGGCACAACAACAGCCATTTCCATCATCCGGAGCGTGTGAGATTTCACGCTCATTTTTCACAACACATCTTTTGATATGCATGCCCTGCTCCTTTTTTTAACGTCTTCCTCCCCCCTCCCGCATATAAAATCATTCCATCCCTGGCTGCCAACACCAAAAGATGCAGCCAATCATCTCCAAGCGATGGCAGTTACAATTTTCTGTGAGCAATTTGCTCCCTTAAGAGGAAAATTGCTTTCAATATAAGCTCCCTTTGACAGACAACAACAATAAAAGAGAAACAACTGTAATGCCGGAGCCTCTGTCAGCACTTGGCCGGGACAGCTTCAGTCCGAACGTATGACTGGGGGATGAGGTGCTTACAAGTCAGCCTTGTAATATCAGCATCTGTGTGAGACAGTCCTGGCAAATGAATCCCACTTCGAACATAACAGCTTGGCATCACATGAAAATTACTGCCATGAGCAGAAGTTGTCAGATATGCTCTTGCCATTGTGATGGTGAATTGTCATTTATTATATGTTGTGCATGGCCCTGTCAGCTCCTGTTGGCTGTGTGTATTGATTTGTGAGAGCAGAGGGGTGCAGAGGTCACTTTGATCAACACTCTGCGACACGCGGGAATCACAGCGAGCTGACATTCCATTACCTGAGACAAAAAGGACTCAAAACAAAGAATATGTTAAGGAACGCTGGACTTGGACACAGCAATATGACTATAATTAAACGAGAAATGAATGGCGCATGTTGAAATGGAGGCTGTTTGCCCCCCGGAGACAAGTGCGCCCTCTCCTTTATGTTGCCTGCTTGACCTTTTTTGGGCTGTACCGGTCTCCTTGTGGCCTTGTTACATTTCCTGAGACTCTTCAAATCAAATATGTTGCTTTCAGGTGGCCTTGGCCAAGCAGAGGCAGAGATTGGACACAAAAACACTATTTTCATATTTTTCTTTTTCACCTTGGATAGTACTGTTTGGTTTGTGCTGTTGTTGTTGGCTTCCTCTCAAAGTATGCATGGAAAAAATGGAGGAAAAGTCAGATTTACATAGTAAAAAAGGTCGTTAGATATACTGTATGTATCAAACAAAAGCCATGGAAAAACTACACTGTCCTGAAACTATCGCAGTGTAATTGTAGCTGCATATTTTCACTTTCCTTCTTTTAAATGTGTCCAAGAATGACATTTAAGAACCTATTGTATTTCTCAATTGCAGAAAAAAAGAAGAAAAATAAAGCATGATTTGTGTTCGAATCAGACCGAAAATATAAAAAAACAAGGTAACTGCTTTAGTGACATATTAGTTTAAAACTAAGATTTGGGATTAGAACCCAGAATAATTCATTTTATTTGGGTTTTGAGGTTTGTGAACATCAACAAAACATTTCATAACCCTAAATAAATCCTTTGAAATCACAATAAACAACTCAGAAACACAGGATTGTTAATCTAGAAGCCTTTTCGGGGCGTGTGCCACTGATCTGACAGCAGCAATATGCCTTTATTTATTAACAAGCTGTTGGCAATAATTAGGAGCATGACTGTGAGCGTAGGTGTTTACTTTGACTGCATTGTTGCAGATGAGGCGCGTGTCCCAGTGCTCTGAGCCGGGCTGACTGGCGTTATTGCGGGGGCCGGCCTGCTGCTGTCTGTCGGCCTGTCAGAGTCATGAGAGGATCACTTTATCATCGTTTGTCTGCCGCGCCTGACGCTATTGAGTAGGAGGGAGCCCTTAGGGAAATGGGGGCAGGCTGCTGTATTTGCTGTATGCTCAGTTTTTACTTAGTTGCTAGCTTGGCTTTATCAGCGTTGTTGTTCCAGCCTGTCAAATCGCTTGGTAAGGTTTGTTACACGGCTGTCTATGAAAACAGCAGCATGGACTCATGTGGTATTAGTCAGTATGATGGCTTGTCAAGGCTGCTCTGTGAGGCCTGGCTGTATTTACACACAGTCAGAAAACATGAAAGCACTTTGATTGGCCACACATGCAGTGCAACCGTGTTTATGATAGTTATTTGTTTGCTGTGTTGCATACGTACTGTTAAATAATAATAATAATAATAATAATGATACATGGGATTTTTATAGCGCTTTTCCTAATGCTCAAAGACGCTTAAAGGTGGGGTAGGTAAGTTTGAGAAACCGGCTCGGGATACACTTTTTGTTATATTCCATGGAATGCTCTTAACATCCCGATAGCAATGAATATCTGAAATGCTTTGACAATAAATCCATACAAAAATCTCACCTGTGTAAGCCGTGGCGCTGTAAAAAGTACAACCAATCATCTGAGCCGGCCCGGCTAAAATAACTGGATGGCCTACCTGCCTGTCAGCCTTCCATCTCGTGCACAAACTTATCTCGTGCCCTCATTGGTCATGTGCGCGTCCGTGTGTGTTGGAGGAGGGGCTCTGTGAGGAAGTGGCTTGAGTTGAGTATTTTCTAAGGCTGCTTCTCAGGTCGACTATTTTCATTTCCTCGCTCCTCGATCCTCGGTCTCACCGGAAGTTGATTTGCCTGCGCCATCTTGAGTACCGTCCCATGGCTCTTATTTCTGCCGGAGGACCGAGGATCGAGGAGCGAGGAGCGATCATGGAGGAGCGATAACCGAGGAACCACCAGACCATCCTCCGATGAAATCCTCAGATACTCACCCCGCCCCCTTACTGTGTATCGCTCACTGATTGGACGAGGCAGTGCATGCACTGATCTGATGCTTCTTGACATGAGAGCAGAGTGAAGAAAATACATGAACCTCACGGGAGTCACTCCTCAGTTTATACCGTGTTTTGTTTCAATTCAAGTATCATTTAGTTACAAATATGTGAAATATCTGAACAACAAAGTGGTCAAAAATAATTTAATTCATTTTTTGGAAACATTTTCATGATCGCTTTTTTCGTTTTACATTTTCATTTATTGTCATTTCCATTCAGTCATTAAGTGCTATTAAAATGTTAATGTGGTACATATCCGAACAAACAAACAAAGTGTGCCAATGAATGTTAATCTAACTGGGTTTTGATAGATAACATATCTCTTTTTCTTCTCTCAATTATTTTATTTCTATTGTGCACTCTAATCAATATTAATCAAACTATTGTTCGTTTATACATTTTAAGAATGGCGTTTATCTTTTTTAAGAATGAGTTCTTCTTTTATTTAATGTATTTGGATCTACAACAGATGATACAAATGTGTGTGTCAGTAAATGTGTGCTAACAGAGGCGGGGGTGTGTGTGGAAATAACGGGGACAGAGCTGCTGTCAGACGATCAGCTGTGCAGCGTCATCACAAACGGACGTCGCTTCACGTGACGCTCCGGAGGAAAGGACGTCCCATTGCTCTTAAAACTCATTTCCCTGCTTCTCGTGGTTTCCTTGCATCCCTCCTGCTTCCCTGGTGGGAGGGACTAAACGCAGGGAAACGACGCAAGTGAGGGACGCAAGGATTTAATTTAATCGACCTGAGAAGCAGCCTAAGTCTTGCGCACTCGAGCTGGTTTCTCCGAAATTACCTACCCGACCTTTAACCTCCTAATACATAATTATTTCACCTTGGATATTATTCTTTATGTATAGTAAGGACACTACCTTAAGTAAACGTGTTTGAAATTGTGTAATTGTTAAAGGTTAGCTGTCGGCTATGTAAGGCAGTAACCTTGAACTGTGGTGCTATAAGAGCTAATGTGAATGTTCTAACATACTCTTGATCTTAGTCTTGAACCGAGATGATTATCTGCGGGTTGAAACTTAACAGAAAATAAATACATTTACAGGTACAATGTAAATGTGGGTTAAAACAAATATGTTTTTTTTATATAGTAATGAGGTAATGTGATTGTGCAGTATCTTTGACAGCTAATATCACAAAGCATTTGGTGAATGCCAGTGAGGGAGTGAAAGACTCGTTTTCTTTGCTGGATTTCGAAATTCAAGAGTGGAAAACCAACTTAAATCACATCAAAAAAGTAAAGGAGACTGCTTCGATTACAAGACTAACATGTGGATGTTAAGCAGAGATAATGTTACACATGAGACTGATGGGATTGTAGTTTTGCAGAGGTTTGGTTAGTAACAGTTTTTTTAAGTCGATGTTGGGTCAAAATCAAACGTTTTCGTAAAACTAATACAATCATTTGATTAGTTTGGGAACCAGTGATTCAACCAAATAACAAGACCATTTATCCAATAGTTGTTAAAAGACATTTTGCACAAAAAAAAAATGTTAACCTCATGGAAGCACTGTGGGAAAAAGACAGCAGATCACCAAAATCAGTCAAATTAATAATCTGGAAACCATGATTTTCTATACAAAATTGTTTACAAATCCATCTTGAAGAGGTTGGGATACTCTGACTGGGACAAAGTTGTAGTTACAATGAAGTCCCTACATACACAAAAAGTGCTATTACCATATTCAAAAGATCTTTCAACTCACAACAGATAGGCCCAAAACTGACTCACACATTTCCAAGCTAAGCCATTATCAGAGGAGCTCAGTGCATACGGCACCAGCTGATGGACAAACACAAACTTCAATCCATCTCTGCTTCTAAAGCTCTCTAACAAGGCCAAAGATATGAGCATCATATGAAAACATGACACAACATTGGGAGCTCATTAGTGCAACATTATGACGCTGAGAGGCAAATCACACGGGCGACGAGCCAGAATACAAGAAGTCACAGTATTATCCCAACGCATTGCACTCAAGTGAAACTGATGTAGCTTCCTGTGAAACTGAATAGCCATGCTGCGTCCCAGTGGAGTGAGGTTAATGACTTCTGACTGGTATTAACATTTGCAGACCATGTCGGCTGAAACACACCAGTTTGCATGACTCAGACAAACTTCAGTCTGTTTATGAAAGATTATCATGAGTGGCTCAGTAGGTATTATGTACTAAATTGGCAGTGCCAGTCTTGGTGAGGCGATATGGATGATTGGATGTCAGTTAACACATGCGCCGCTGCCAGTAAGCCGACGGGCCAGCTGGCTCTGCAGACTCTGCAGACTCTTTGTTAACAACCATTAGAAAAGTCATATCTGGAACTTTTAAAAGAGCGTTTCCTGGTGCAGAGCAAGACAAATAACGTACACGCAAAATCACAGGACATGGATTCAAGACTCTAAAAGATTAAAAGGTTTTGTTGTGAATTACTGAAGTATTGTACTGTACTGTTTTAGACATACTCGTACTTTACTTGAGTATTTCCATTGCGTGCTAAATATACTTCTACTCGAATTGTACTCTTTACTTGTTACCAGGGGCGGACTGGCCATTGGGAATACCGGGAGTTTTACCGGTGGGCCCCCCCCCCCCCTGTTGACAATTGACTTGCGGTACCGAGTTTCCCGGGCTGATTTTTAGTCCCAGTCCACCCCTGCTTGTTACTAGTTACTTTATACATGAAAAAACACAGGATAAATACGATGCAGTACCGTACAACTCATCTACCCAGTATTTGATTTTTAAGGCTCAAAATGTACAAACAACATTACACATTTAAATGATTTTCCATGTATTTGTTGTTGATAAAAACACCAAAAATCCATATCCTATAGAAATGTTGCCACTGTGCAGCGTCATTTTACTTTTGGTACATTTATCTGATAATATTTCTGCAATTCTACCTTAGTAACATTTTCAATTCAGGACTTTTACTTGTGATTAAATATTTTAAGACCATAGTGTTTTCTACTTTTATTAAGTAAAGAATGTGTGTAGTTATTCCACCTCTGGCTACAGCATAGTTCGCAAATGAATATAATAAAGAGGCCCTATCCGGCTAATGTTCAGGTTCATGTTAGTATTTAGTGTCTCTATTGTAACATGTCTCCAGGCTTTGATGTTCAAAAAACTCTTTATTTTTCTCATACTGTGCTGCAGCACCTCTTTTCACCCTCTGTCTGAAACCAGAGTCCAGTCTGCTCTGATTGGTTAGCTGGCCGGCTCTGTTGTGATTTAAAATAGGGTTAGGGTTCCTTTAACCCTTAGATGCACAAGTGGGTCTTTTTTGACCCGGTGAGGTGGTTTTCATGAAGTATCTTTGTAATTACATTTGTTTATGATTTCATATTCCAGCTATTCCTCAAAAAACATGTTTTGGATATCATGCCATTCAAATTTTAAATTTAAATTTTAAGAAATTGTAGTTTTTGTATTACTACCCCAAGCTTCCATAAGTGGGTCAAAAATGACCCGCATGCATTTCCTATGGGATCTATTTTTTTTTCAAAATGTAAACAAAATGTCTAAAATTATAAATAGTGAAAAATTAAATATCAAATATTTCTAGTGTGAACCAAAATATAATACTAAATATTATACAAGTGATTTTTGTTAACCAACATGACAAAAATGGCATAAAAACACATATTATTTGTCCTTTTTGACCCACTTATGGAAGAATGTAGGGTCCAGTCCAGTGTGCGAAATACGGGGGGTCCGGGGGAGCTCAACCCCCCTGAAAGTCTCAACAGCTAAATTTGAGTGGGGTCTCAAATTATAATATGTATTTGTCACTTGCAATGGTCACTAAAATGTTTTTAAGCTTCCTATGTCCAGTATTCAAAACATTTATTCACAAATATCTTCTATTTTGGCTGGCAAAAGAATTTCCTCGCATAGAATCGAAAACAGACGGCTCTTTAACGGTCACGTATTCGTTCATTCATATGAACGTCAGAATATAGAATTATTTGACGGCACCCCTGAAGACGCCAGACGGCGCCCCGATTGAGAAACGCTGCTATAGACTACTGATTGTCTTGGCTTGCATCCATGGAATATTGTATAGGAGGCCTACTACATATTGAGAAATCTTCGACCGGTATATTGCGCAATACACGGGAGATGGGGACCCCCCCCGATTATTGACGGGTATTTCGCACACTGGTCCAGTCCCTCGTGCATCTAAGTGTTAAGGCCCAGGCTCATCCAACACTACAACATATAATATGTTTAAAACACAAGATGTAAAATAGTGCAAGAGAATTGTGCGAATGAGAATAATATGCAGGTAAATGCAGAAATAAATCTATTTAAATGTTAAATTGAATTTGAGAAAAACCGAATGTATTGGGTGCATCTAAATGGGATAAGGGGAATTAGCTTAGAGACGTTCTCTCAGTAAATAAAGATATGAGAAAGGGGCGTCTGAGTGGGTCATAGGAGGGCATGTGTGCTCCTAATATGATAAAGCTTAGTGATTCTCCTCGTAACAGTGAAGCCTCTCCAGTTATCACCAGCAGTCTGCACACATCCATCCCTGCAAAGACACCGAATGTATTACACACTGCTCCGGGGCAATCCACAATGCAAAATTGATTAATATTTGCTTTCAAAATGACACGGCTTGATGCATGGGGGCTCTCCACATGTAAATGAACACTTTAAAGGAGATGAATAGCCTCAGCGGAGGATTGTAAAGTTCAAGCAGTGGATTTGCATATTTATATTACAAGTTACTGATAATAAGCAAGGCAGGAAGAAATAAATGCACTCCGTTTGTCAATGTACACTTCCTACATTAAAACAACTGGGGCTTATTAGCTTCTGTGAACTGATACGTTCAATTACTCGCAGTGATAGCAGTGCTGAAGATGTATAGTGCTGCGTTTTGAGTTTATAATACAATTTAGATAAAGACAGAGACACGAGACAATTGATGATTCATCTAGGATGAGACACGGTGAGGGAAATAAAACTCATCTCAGAAACATAATGTTATTTCTCACTAATGATGTCTGTAAAAACAAGTATTTAAAATTCAAACTCAGCCAATATTTAAAAGATAATCATAGTGATGAATTATTGAGTATATTTCTTTGTTACATGCTGCTAGACAACTTCACAGCAGTTCCACCGTAACCAGCGATGACAGTATTCATGTGAAAAGTGTGTGTGTTTCTCTGCAGTCATCACTTTCTTTTGGAGAGCCACAGCTCGCCTTCAGCATGGATTTCCTGTTCCTGAGGAGAGATACAAAGACTGGACAGACTGTCATTATGTTTTGTGAGTGGAAAAACCAGGAAGCTCGTGGTGTCAGGATGATGTCACTTTCAAGCCCCAGTGCCCTTTTTAGACTTTGTCATGCTTTTATCCTAAACCTCTCTGAATATGTTTGTATTTCTTTAAAAGCGTTATCCCACTAAAACTACAAATTCATTTAGATGACGCCATAAGGATGTTAAAGTAAAATCAGTGTTGTTTTTCCCCGAAGAAAGGCATACTTGGACACATAACACTGTTTGCTTCACTTGTCTTTTTAAGTGAAGGCTTTATTAAGACACGACAGGACAAAGAGCACAATGCTTGATTGGACAATATTTGGCACCTGGTCTTAATTAATAACCATTTTGAGCACAAGGGACGCTTGTCTCCGCTTCTCACAGTGAATCTTCTCTTATAGTTGTAGCATCTCATCATTAGAGAGCACATCTGATGCCTATTTTATAAAGTGTGACAGTGCACAAGCTTTGAATGACAGGACGTTAAGTTGGGACTCACATTTGATGCTCACTGAATGAACATTAAAAAGAGATTGATGATCAGACTTTTTGCACAGGGGCTTTGTCATTTTATCCAGCAGACACCACAGCGGTAACATATAACGATTTATCTGATCTGAGAATAATCTCTTATTCAGACTTAAGGTTGCGATGTTAAATTGCAATCAGAAGAACAGTATGCATGTCTTGGTCACATGACCTTAACTGGATTTACCACTCGTACATTTGTTAGCTACTTAACATCAGCATGTTAGCATTTTAATTATGAGTAGTATGTTAGCATCAAACAGCAATCTCCAGTTCAGAAAATTAAACCAACGTGGAAGTGCAAAAAACTGCAGTCACCTGAATGGCCACCTGGGGCTAAAAGTGAGTCAATCTCCAGAGAACCCTGATGTTAAAATGCTTAACTTTACAGCAGAAAGAAACATGTTTAAATAGTCTGGTACATTTTTACTTAACACACCTGTTTAAATTATATGAAGGCTTTTAGTTATGTATAATTAAGGGTGTGGCCACTTTTAGTAGCAGGTTGGTACGGTCAAAGGTTTACTAGCTGCTAGCTTTGTGTTATGCTGCGTCTTTTTGGCCCGCCTTTAGTAGACCAATCTTCCTCTTTGGCCATTTTCAGATTATGCCGACGACCAAAACCACCCACTTTTCAAAAAAAATACAAACAGATCATGCATTTTAGATATCTCTCATATCCCTCTGTTTCAGCCCTGTTAGATAAACGCGGATTTTGGGTCCTTAGCTTGAAAAGAGAAAAAAGAGGAGGCGGAGCTAATGCCTGATCAGAATTCTACCGGTGATAAAGTTACATTCTTCTGTGATAAAACGCCATCCTGTTATAAACCACATCAAGGATTATTTCTGAAACAGTATGGAGCTCAAATGCTTTTTCTCTTGCGGGTTTATCACAAGGTGAGTTCCTTTTTTTATTTCCTGCTTTTTAAACACATGTGCTCTCCAGTACAGGTTAGCTCTGAGTGTTAGCGAGGCTTGCTAATGTAAACAAAGACGAGATTACGTCCAAAACACGTCAGGCATTGTTTCTGAGAGCAACTCTCTGTGGGTCCACCCTCCGAAATGATGTAATATCGGCAGCAAATCTGTGTCCGCTCGTTGTACCCCCGTTTTTAAAATATGTGGGTATGGGAGGAAAAGAGAAAGGGTTTTATTTTCTGACGCTGCGTGAGTTCCCCGACACACGGAGGACACATATATATGTATAAAATACATCAAAAAGTGCATTTTGCATGATAGGTCCCCTTTAAGACTGAAATCACAGAGACTACGTCCATGTTTAGCATGCAGTTCTTAGCATTGCCTAAGTCTCAAAGCTGCTAGCATAAATGTACTACAACCTTTTAAAAGTAACTGTTAAGAAGATTTTCTCCGTGAATACTGTTACATTACATCATTCTGGTGTCTGTGGTTATTTAAACATTCCCTAATAAACGTTATTCAGCGGCAATAAATGAGTGCTAAACCCAGTGTGCTCAGTGTACAACATCACATGTCATTTCACCTTTGATTCACGGTTTGAAAATGCAGCATTTCGCCAAATGCTAATGCCAACCGGAAGTGAAGAATTTTCAGAATAAAAGTATTAAGTTAATAGTCAGTGAACTTCAGGTTTTTCAGAATAAAACTGATTTAAATTAAATAGTGTATTGTATTGTATTTGTGTATTGTATTGTATAGTGTAAATTGATTTTAATTTCTAACAATACCTTTCAAGTGCTCCTTAGTAAAGCACTGAGTCCCAGTAGTTCCAGTTAATTTGCCTAATTGCTCCACACTGTGAGGCTAGAGGATAGTTGAATGCAGCTAGCCCCCATGTTCATGACAAGTTCACAGCCAACTTTTTCGTTTTAATAGAAATACAAACCACCTGTTAGTTACTCAGAGCTTAGTGTTCCTTTATGTAGATATTAAGTACTATAATAGCTGGTGTCAGATAGCAGATAGTCTTCAATAGCTGGTGTGATATGAGGAATAGGAGAGAACATATGTTGCATGAAGCATTGGGTGAGAAAGATGATACTGCCAAAACAAAACACAATATATGAGTAATCTAATATGTGCCATATGTTGACCATACATTTAGGATCTCCTCTCTTTGCTGAAGTGAAAAATGAAATGAAATATCACAAATGAGGAGAGGCCATTAAATTAAGATGATAGGGACTAACGGCAGCGTAACACACACCACTCTTTGAACGGGACTTTTGTGTTTGGCTCACACTTAATATCTCAAATGTCGCCCCCCCCCCTCCTTCTCTCTTTTTCATCAGGTGAATTGCTTCTATTGAGATATTTAACAAGTCATTTTAGTGGGGTGTTTGGAGAGGGCCTTGCCAGGACTCCAGGTGTTAAAACCTGGTTAAAATGCAATGCTGTCTCATCAAAACTCACACACATTCACACGCAGCACGCAATCACGCACAACACAGAGATGTAGCTGAACTACTGTTCTGAGGTACAATACTTGAGTATTTCCAACTCATGCAGTGTTTCACGTGTATTCACAACATGTTGTTGGCAAATATTGTACTTTATACTTCACTGCATTTATCTCACAGCTTTCTACATAGTGACAACACTACGCAACACTCACGCCCCTATTGGCTAGCGCTCCAACAAATACGTGATAGGCTAAGAGGTGGAACATCTCTAAGCGTTTTACCAATCACAACAGAGCCGGCCAGCTAACCAATCGGAGCAGACTGGGCTCTGGTTTCAGACAGAGGGTGAAAAGAGGTGCTGCAGCACTGGCAGTATGAGAAAAATAACAACCTTTTTGAACATTAAAGCATGGAGACATGTCCCAGTAAAGACACTGCATACTGATATGAACCTGAACATCAGCAGGAGAGGCCCTCTTTAAAGTAGAGACACTACATACTGATATACACCTGAACATCAGCAGGAGAGGACTCTTTAAAGTAGAGACACTACATACTGATATACACCTGAACATCAGCAGGAGAGGACTCTTTAAAGTAGAGACACTACATACTGATATGAACCTGAACATCAGCAGGAGAGGACTCTTTAAAGTAGAGACACTACATACTGATATACACCTGAACATCAGCAGGAGAGGACTCTTTAAAGTAGAGACACGACATACTGATATACACCTGAACATCAGCAGGAGAGGACTCTTTAAAGTAGAGACACTACATACTGATATACACCTGAACATCAGCAGGAGAGGACTCTTTAAAGTAGAGACACTACATACTGATATGAACCTGAACATCAGCAGGAGAGGCCTCTTTAAAGTAGAGACACTACATACTGATATACACCTGAACATCAGCAGGAGAGGACTCTTTAAAGTAGAGACACTACATACTGATATACCAACCCAGTCTCACGGCATTTCGTGTTCACCAACACGATTTTTAATCTATTGATTCGTGTTCACCAACACGATTTGCCCCTTTTTTTCGTGTTACACAGCACGATTTTAAAAGCAATGTATTTCTACTGCCTGCAGCACGTCTTTTTCTCCGGTCGGGTCGTGGAAGACCGGAAGCTGTGTGGTTCATAAAAACATGTTCTTACTCAATATCAAGCCACAATTATTGCTTTTATTTTAAATCGTATAATTTCGGACTTTTGTTGCCGTCTGTGAGGAAAATAAATGGGGCTCAGAGCCTCAGAATACGGAAATCTGTATTTTTAAATATTTTTTTCCTTCTAATTCGTTATTCTTTTCAAAATAACACACTGTTATTTACTCACCAATAACACACAATTATCCTTGCTTTTATTTATTGGTTTAATTCCATAATCTCGGGCTTTTTTGGCGTCCGTCAGGAACTGATTTTCAAAATAAAAATAACCGGAAACAGACGTAGGCCTATAAGGGACATTTCGAGCATCATTGCGATTGTCAACATTTCTGAGTTTAGGATGGCCGAAGACACTACACTACCCATAATCCCCAGCTATCGTTTAGGACTACAGTCCCCGTAAGGTTACGCAGAGCGTCAAACAGCTGTGTGAAATGGAACGAAACCACGCCAGACTATCCAAAACTGAAATCGAACGCCCCCCCAGAACTACACATGCTGGCTATTGTGTTTCGCAAAATGTTCTATGGGACGTCTCTACTGAACGTTTTCGTTTTTCCCACAATTAGAAGTTGCCAGTATTAAACACATTGGTGTTATCAAATGTAAAACATATAATTAATAAATGGGTGAAAATCGCTTGTGTCCATAATGCAGCAGCATTAATATACCCACATGACAGCTCATTGTTACTTTGTAATTCTACTCCACTACAATTCAGAGGTTAACCTGGTATTTTTACTCCACTGCATTTATTTGAGTTACTTTGCAGATTCTGATTAATGATGTGAAATATAAACAACCCTTAAATCAGACTTTAGTTACACCTGAGTCAAATTCAGGTAAGGTGATTGTCAAGTGCCAACAATCAGGAGAGATATTTGATAGTTGGTGCTTGAGAAGACTAAACATGTATCTGCAATTGACATGAATGGAAACGAGTAATAAAGTATATTCATTACTCGTTATTCTCTACTAATAGTTAATTAAAGACTGTATATTATGGCTATTTTGCACATCCCTTTCAAGATTTTCAAAGGTTTATTGACATATCATATACACAACTACGGTGTAGTTATGCAATGAATGAAACACTTGGGTCACAGGTTCCTCAACAGTGCATTACAAGACATCTATCAATATGTGTGTACCTCCACCATTAAACTGTCATATTCTGCACATTTCTTATTCTATCTACATACATAAGAGTATAATTCATATGTATAATATCAGTTAAAATAAGTGCTTCAACATAGTTAACATTGCAGGAAAGCAATATATTAGACGTTAAGTACTTTGTCAGGCTTAATATTTATCTGTAGATAGATACCCCCAAAGTTTTTTTCTTATTTAAAAGAAGACCTTAATCTGTTATTTAATGTTTAAATAAAGGTTAATTCGTTTTTCTGTTTTGCACCTCCTCCTATTAATATCTTTGTACATTCTGCACTAAACTGTTTTATTGTAGAGATCACTTATAGTATCTTCTTGATTTTTTTATATTCTATATTTATACTTTCCCCCTATGAAAGTATGTACTCTTAATATTTTTTTAATCAAATAAAACACAATAATTCAATAACGTGCTTTAACCACTAGGCGGTGCACACAAGGTACACACAGCCATAATAACTTTGTATTATTAGTGTAGGACACTTATGTTTTCGTACAACATCTGAAGATGTGTAGTTTTATGCATGCTTTCACATAATTTTACAGCATATTGCTATACTATTTACATTCTTACATTCAAAGAAAATCAGTAATATCTTTAAAAACTACAGTCCTTTTATATCAGCTGTGCATCGTTATGGTGTAAATATAACCTATCTGTGAATTAGATCAAATGTAAAAGTCAGCCGAATTAGTGTTGATACTGCAAGGAGACGTATTGTGTGAAGAGAAATTGAAGATGTTGTTTAATTGTTGAATATATTTATGATCCACGTCAAGTATTCAGTTTCGGCGGCATTTTCTCAGTTTTTCCAAAGGTCTTCTCATCAGGGCTCTATAAATAAAGAACTACGGCAGATCTGTAATATACAATGCAGCCGAACCGTGTATTACAATGCCGTTATATGATGACTTTCAAAGAGAAAAGCAAGAGCGCTCGGAATTAAGTATTATTTTATTCTTTTAAAATGTTTTCCGGATTTCATATCATATAAACACCAAATCCCAGCATGCATTGCGGCTAAAACATCCAATAAGCGAGCTTAAAACCATAGCTGAGGATCTTGGGTAATCGCTCGAAATGCCTACGTCTGTTTCCGGTTATTTTTATTTTGAAATTCAGTTCCTGACGGACGCCAAAAAAGCCAGAGATTATGGAATTAAACCAATAAATAAAAGCAAGGACAATTGTGTGTTATTGGTGAGTAAATAACAGTGTGTTATTTTGAAAAGAATAACAAATTAGAAGGAAAAAAAGATTAAAAAAATACAGATTTCAGTATCCTGAGGCTCTGAGCCCCATTTATTTTCCTCACAGACTGCAACAAAAGTCCGAAATTATACGATTTCAAATAAAAGCAATAACTGTGGCTTGATATTGAGTAAGAACATGTTTTTATGAACCACACAGCTTCCGGTCTTCCTCGACCCGACCGGAGAAAAAGACGTGCTGCAGGCAGTAGAAATACATTGCTTTTAAAATCGTGCTGTGCAACACGAAAAAAAGGGGCAAATCGTGTTGGTGAACACGAATCAATAGATTAAAAATTGTGTTGGTGAACACGAAATGCCGTGAGACTGGGTTGGATATACACCTGAACATCAGCAGGAGAGGACTCTTTAAAGTAGAGACACTAAATACTGATATACACCTGAACATCAGCAGGAGAGGACTCTTTAAAGTAGAGACACTACATACTGATATGAACCTGAACATCAGCAGGAGAGGACTCTTTAAAGTAGAGACACTACATACTGATATAAACCTGAACATCAGCAGGAGAGGACTCTTTAAAGTAGAGACTCTACATACTGATATACACCTGACCATCAGCAGGAGAGGACTCTTTAAAGTAGAGACACTACACACTGATATACACCTGAACACCAGCAGGAGAGGACTCTTTAAAGTAGAGACACTGCATACTGATATACACCTGAACATCAGCAGGAGAGGACTCTTTAAAGTAGAGACACTACATACTGATATGAACCTGAACATCAGCAGGAGAGGACTCTTTAAAGTAGAGACACTACATACTGATATACACCTGAACATCAGCAGGAGAGGACTCTTTAAAGTAGAGACACTACATACTGATGTACACCTGAACATCAGCAGGAGAGAACTCTTTAAAGTAGAGACTCTACATACTGATATACACCTGAACATTATTAGAATAAGGCCCCTTTGAAGTGATGTAACATTAACTTATCTGAAATGTGCCATTCTGCATAACTGACACTTTTGCTCTAAGTACTTAAAGTATCTTTTCATACTTTAACTTGAGTATGACCGACTTCTACATTTAACAAAGTATTTGTACAATGTAGTATTGCTGTTTAACTTAAGTTAAAAGTTGGTATTATTCTTCCATCCTAGATAAAAAGACAAACATTTGATTTACTACGATAGCAGAGGAGGTTATTAGTTTAGCGCATAAATTACAGAAAATCATTAAACCGGGTTTTACCATAAAGTATTAATTTCCATAAAATGAACCCTAAAATCTAAACTGATCCTGTTGGATAAGTGTGGAAGTAGTGAAATGAAAATACACATATCCATAAGTCCATAATTGGGAGGCCAGCACTTATTGAAAGTGCTTATTATAACACCCAACATGTTTCCTATTAAAACACTCAGCAGACATTTAGTCAAGTGCTCCCCTCTCGTATCTAATGAGAATGTTAGTTTTGCTAATGAATTGGACATAAAATCATAAGGAGACAGATGCAGATTTAATTTAATTGGGTACAATTGCCGTGGATGTTGGAGAATTAAATATTTTCGTTGGTGTATTTATGAAGGACAGGCAAACGGTTCAGACTTTCGAGCCATAAATCTCCATCATTTTAACAAGAAGAGACAGCAGCCAATTTGTGGGATTCATGTTTTTCCATCCTCTCAAATATGAATGAATAACAGACATATCTGTGAAGCATTGATGATAACATTAAATCCAATCAGAGTGGAAAATGAATGTTAACTGGCTTGTCGTTACAATTTAGACCTCATAAGGAGCTGCTCCTTCTGTCACGTTAATTCAATTCCCGATGACGATGATCTCCAGAAACTTCTGAACCATAAAGAGAGGCTTTAAGGGCAAGCATTGCATGTTTGAGAGGGAGAGATATGTCCTGTAATTGAATAATAAACAATGTCTAAATTGCATTATAGTCATCCGGAGTAATCGGATTAGAGGAAAAATGCAAGTAAACCACGTAATAATAACATATAAAGAAATGGATTGAGAGCAGTATGCTGGTCATTGATGGGACAGGAAGGCTCTGTGTCTGCAGCTTTCTGAATGTGCCACTTTGAGCCGGCCTCGTCTACAATAGAGGTTTCATGGTCCGGCGAATGAGCATGGACAAGCCCCCTCACACTCTAACTGTAAGCAAAAACATACAGAATTAAGTGTCAACTTCAGACTCTGCGTGTGAAAGACTATGTTCCTTCACAGCCTCTGGCTCTGGTTTAAACTAATATTATTAGAGCAGTTATTTATGATTGTGAAGTCGGGAAATTAGGAAATTATATTACAGATGCAAGAGTGTCTGACCCAGGGGCGCCGCCATCGATTTTGGGCCCCATGAAAATATATCACATTGGTTACTTAAACATTTTTTTCTTAATGGTCTAAAATAGTTTGGGCCCCTGTCAGTCACGGGCCCTGAGAATCGTCCTAACTTTTCACCCCCTTACGGCGCCCCTGGTCAGACCTCTCATTTCCTTACCGTAAAAGGAAACCACAAAACCATAAAACAATGTTAACTTATTGACCTGGAAGAAAATGTTAAGCGCTCAATCCAATCATTACACTTGGGAAGTTCATATGTGGTGGAAATAAATCAATGAATGCACCAACTAAGATTTCAGCAGACCTATTTATTTACTCGAGTCAAGCGAGGATATTTTCACACCTTCTGCAGCAGAGACAAGATAATCACCACGCTTTCGGACCAGGACACTCTAAGCAGTGATAACGCATATCTTCTTCACGGTTGTAATATATTCTAGGACTTCCATATTTAGTTAGAAAGCTGATAAGGTTATATTTAGGAGCTTAATTCTGCTCATCATGACCTCTAACAAACTCATTACTTGCCTGCACACACAAACAACCCGTGCACCTTCACCTCTCCACCGCTCACACACCATTTTCCCACAGGAGGATTTAAGTGAGACAACCCGAAAGAGTGAATACCTCAGCGCGGCTCACCCGGCATGCCTTGTCGTGCACGGCGTAATCTGATAATATCAATCATAATTGTGTTAGGTGTAATCCATCTGACTTTCAGTTTGTCGGGGTCAGGGTAGGAAGCAAGGCCCCACTTGCCATCAATTATCAGACATAAGAGAGTGGTGGATGGAGCTCTCCTCTATAAATAATATGGTGGGGCTGACGATCGATGCCGTACAGTTCCCCTGTCATGGCTTTAATGGCAGCTGGCTTTCTTGGCTGTGTGGATCAATAGCGTGTCTCCTCAGGGCTCAGTCTGGGGCCGGGTCACGCCTGGTGACGGGGACCTAAATGACACCTCTGTTGTGATTGGAAAAAAAACGTGAGACTTTTAGGTTCTTTAGTCCCACTTCTGGGTGCCTTTTTTCCCAGGGCACCTGTTGAGATGAGTCGGATCAACTGCTGCTACTTTCTTTAGAAAAGTGGTTAAACATAAGGCACTTTTTTTACATTACATGATAGTTTGCTGACACTTTTGCCCAAAGCGACATACAGTACTCCAATACTGTAGACATGTACGTACCTAGCAACAGGCAATACAACTGCCAAACTCCTGAGCTACGATAGGTGCCTTTACCTTCACATGTTTATACATCTGTTTACATATGTATTTGTTATTGCAACAAGCAGTTTTTAATCAACTGTACATCATTATACATTTATTTTCTTATTCTATGTTAAATGTATATAACTCACATTTTCTTGAACATAGTCACTTGCAACAATCTTTTGCCCTATTTTATTTCTCTTTCTGGTTCTTCTTGATATTATTTTTATAGTTTTATGTCCTATATATATTTATGTTCTATTGTGGAAGGAGTGGATTTTCATTGCCAAAACAAACTATTGCACATTATGACAATAAAGCCTTTGAATCTTGAGAGCAGTTTGGATTTCGATATCTTGTCAAAGATTATTTTGACATGTTGACCGCAAGGGCTGGGATCAAACCACTGATTGGCAGATTAGCATATTAACCCCCCGACCCGGAGCCACTGATAGCCTACCTCTAGAAATAAATTCCCAAATCACGTGTGCTTTTTTCCCCACTGCCAAAGCTCATCTTCAGTAATTCATGCGTGTCTCAATATATGTTCTTCCCGAGACCAAAGGCAGGCAAACATCAGGAAACAGAGTACAGTACAATTCCACAAGAACGCAGATTTGTATTTCCGACAGTGCTAGGGTGTATACACAAGCAAAGTGAGCCCTTTATATTCCACACAGGGTGGTTTGAAGTGATGTCTAATTGAAAAACATGAAGAGGCACAGCTGCTCAGTCTGAATGTCAATGGCAGCGAGAATGACAGACAGCACAGCAGGAACCCAGGCCAAGATTGCTTGGCCAAGACTTACGAGACACATAAACAAACACACACACAAACCGAGTTAGCATGGAGACACAGACACAAAGCCAAAGCAGGGGGTATCAACTGCGAGAAAAAAAAAACGAGCAACGGACAAATAAAACCAAGAAGATGGCTGGAGTGATTTGCCTTCAAAGGAACACAGGGTTAAATGTCCTGACCCCTTGAAAGATGTTTATCATAAGATCACAATGTTGGTTGCATGTAAAGTACTAAAACAATGAATCAATTTCCGCTGATTTAAAGCGTTTCTCCTTTGAAGAAAAACAGGATTAAATCATTAACATCAGGCTGAAAGAGATGCTGCGAAAATATGATATTTAGCACAAAGAAAACACGCTCTCTAGTGTCAGCGTCACATGTAAAACACTGCAACAACATCTCCGGGGGCGACAGATAGACGTGAGATAAAAGTTGTTTGTGTGTCATCGTGAGGCCACGGAGCTCACACAAATCTGTCTCCTTGTCCAGTTTTATGGGGAGGACACAGGGGGTGCGAGAGATAAACTCCATCTGTAATTAACAGAGATGTGGGTCAGCGAGCAACAGAGGCCTCGCCTGCCAACTGGACCTTTCTGTTGTTCTTTTTCCTCCTTTGCTGTTCGAAAGGGGATGAAAAGAGAAGTCTCATCTTCCACACATTTCTGTTTCATCTAAAGAAACACCCCAATGGGAATGAATCAACCTCTGGAGAAGCAGTCAAGGTGGGGAGGGGGCTTCAGAGAGCATTGATGTTAACACAATCCTTTTCTATGAAAGTGGGCGCGACAAATGTTGTCCTCCAGAAGTTTGACTGCATGCTTTGATAATACTGATACCAGATCAGCTTCATAATACTGGAGGTAGTGGAAGTACTCAGATCATTTGTGTTGAAATACTCCGAGTACAAATGACAAATGTTACTTAAGTAGAAGAATACAAGTATACTCAGTAACATGTACTTCAAGTGTCAAAAGTGAAAGTACTTCTAATGCAGAATGGCTTTTTCCCAGTAATATAGAGTATATGATATTCTTCAGTTTATATCACCAACAAATACACGTCATATCCTTTAAATATTGTAGTTGTCAAGCCGCTGTAGTTCTTTTTTTTAATACTGGGTAGATTAGTAGTGCAGTACTGAATCAAATATAAGCAAAGTATGTGTTTTTATACATACAAAGTAAGTAGTAACTATGAGCTTTAAACACATGTAATGGTGTTGCACTGCAGAAGACAGGACAAAGTCATGAGATACTTTTAGTTTAGCTTCACTGTTGTGTAGACATGTGGCAACACTTCCTCCACTGATTGCTTTTTTAGTGATACAATACTTTGAACAAAGTACAAGCGTGACACCGTTCACAGTCAGTGGCCTACATGAAAGAGAAACATGTAAGTAAATCACTTCTCAGGTACAATTCCAATGCACCTTTTCCCTTAAAGCTTATTTCATTGAGAACAAGATGAAACTTGTGTAAAGTGTAAATCAGTGCTCAGGAGGCTGTGTTCATTGTCCCTGGACCTCTTTCCCAGAGAAGTAATTGAGTGTGGAGGGTGGCTGATGCTGGAGGAGAGGGAGAGTTTCTGCTCTGCTGCTGCCATCGGCCACTCAGGCCCGTCCCTGTAACTAATGGAGCTTCCTCTGGGCCGCTTTTCCCCTCAGATGGGCACAGCTGGGGGAGATCCGCCACCCAGAGCTGAAGTTACACCCCCCCTTCTCCACCCAGCTGCCGCCTCCTCCTCCCCTGCTCCTGCCTCCTAGTCCTGCTGTGCCACTGCTGCTCAGCGCTCACTCCTGGCAGAAGGGGAGGTGAGTGTGGGAGTTCCAGACGTGGGTGGACCACCGTGCTGAGGCTCGTATATGCCCTCAGAGAAGGGCGGCTGCGTTGGTTGCCCCCACAGAGGCCAAGAGACAGGCATGCTTAAATAACACGGCCATCTAACGAGGGCAATGAAGCCGGCTATTTGTGCTGGACCAGGGGGGGGGTCGGCCTTTTGATTCCCCTCTGCGGAGCCCTCCACCTCTCTGACATTTTACATGGCCTAGGAGAGGAGGCCGGGAAAAATAACCTGTGTCGTAAAAACATTACAGCGGTGCTGTGAAGCAGGCACAGGAGCGTTTGATGTTTACACCCTGCATTCTTTGTCAACCAGAAAAACATGTGCACTTGACTCTGTGCTGTGTTTTCTATTACTTTGCTCAACTCAACTACAAACCTCTAAAATTAAGGCTCTTTAATAAGCAGATTGTACTTCCATTACATGCAAATGGCAGTCATATAGATCCAACTACCAAAGGGAAAGTTTGTCAGGTATCACAGGTCTGCAGAGATGATCTTCAGCTAACAATAGCAGGGACGAGATGTCCCCTCCCACATTGTGTGTGACGGATGGTGCGTGTGTGCGAGCAGGTTATAAAAAAGTGTTCTTCCACACCGTGGAACTTGTAAAACATAGCGAGGGCTACACCCTCTGCAGCCACACAGCAGGATCCAATTAGGACTCTTATCTACTAATTATGTCCCTTACACATCTGCATTCCAGAATAAAAAAAAAGCCTGCTGTCCTCTCTCCGTAACAAGCCCTCGAATTAATGAGATTGCTTTGTAATTGAACCTCTTCATGGGTCCCTTGGCAGGGAAAATACGCTAAGTTAAATTTGTATTAACAGAGCATCAATCATAGCTGATCAAATGATAAACAGTGCTGATGATCACTGGAGTAAAGGGGTTGCACCTTTATGGAAATGTGTTGTCCACCTAGAGCAGAGGAGCAGCAGAGAGGAGGAGATGCTGCTGGGAGACAAACGGCCACTGTGGGGCGCTGTGCTCCAGATCACTGCTGCAACCAGACAGGGCTCACATCAATACATGCAGTCATCAACCTTTCGTTTGGTTAAGAGATATACACTTGCACTTACACACACATATAACTGTACGTTGAAGTACACTCCTAGTCTTTTACTTTTCTTTGTATATTTTGTTTCCAGATTGGGAAACATCCTGTTGATATGGGAAACTCTACTCTGTTGGTAAAAGTATAATTCTTAGTTTGTCATATTTTGACCACATGTCGAACAATAATGGTCATTATGTGCAAGGAGAGTATTATAAAGCCCATCTTTTTTGATATACTGGTATCAGTATCAGAACCCTTTTTAATGTTTTTAAAGAATGTATTCTGCTAAAATCCACTTTTTGCTTTTCATGAATGATGATATATTAGGATAACAAGCAGTCTCAAGGTAAATATCCAGCTCACAAGGTTTAATCGTATAGGAATACACAAACATATCTAGTAAGAACATTGTATTGTGTGATTTAGATATACACTTGGTCTCCCACATACATTATATACATTGTATACATTATACATTAAACTAGGGTTGAAGTAGAAGTATACGCTTTTTTTGGGGATATGTTGGGACTGAGTTTCATTACGCCCTATTGTTATCAAAAAGCTAACTTTTGCCTAAATGAGTAGATCAGACCATCCGTCATACATAACAAAGTTGCTATCTGCAAGGAAAAAATATAGGGCCAGATCTTTTTGATAAACTGGTGTAAGCTTCAGGACACTTTTAGCAGATTAAAAACCCACCTGTTTTGTCTGCACCTTGGCCAATAAGTTAAACAATAGAATACATAAATCTCATAGCACTTAGAAAGGTTTGGTGTATTTGAAGCCAATGCAGTAGCACTTGGAAAGTTCATGTACCTGCAGGATTCTTGCTTTTCCTGCCGTGTTTCTTCATGCTTGATTATTGTCGTTTTGGATAAAAGCATCAGCTCAATGAAACACAATGTAAAGTAAAACTGTTTTTTACTTCCGTTCTGCTAAGCTGTGCATCGCATCATGCTTCTCATAAATGATTACATACTAGGAAAGACTGATAAGATGAAAAGATACATCTATGCATGATGAAGTTACATATATAACAAGGTTTAAGGTTCACATGTACGTCCGCGCCTTGCAACACGAATCTGATCCTCTGCTTAAACAAAGTCACAAGTTCCAGTATGTCGAAAAGGAGTGAGGGTTCATTCAGTTTCCATGAACATTTATTCCCTGAATGTAGATTAAATCAAACAGACCTTGTGTAACTTGACCTATATGCTCAGATCCGGCTATGCACATGTAAACTAGATACACAACAACACAAGGTTACATAACACACATTTCAAACCTTTGCTACATCCAACTGAATTTCTATGCTATATTTTGTATTAAGAATTCCATACGTTTACAGATCATTCTGCACTAAAATACTAAAGTGCATCCACATTGACTTTAACCCTCCTATTGTCTTCGTCCCCCGCCTTACTTTGGTGTTCGCGGTCAAATTTGACCGGTCCTGTTTTAACTGCTATTACATTAACACAAAAACCATTAATCATCACCACATTTCATTTAACACCCTTTCAAACTGTACATATTGTATCAGACTACTGGTATACATGAAAAACTGCAGTTAATATACTAAGAATAGACATTGAACATGTATTGCGTGTGCCAGGTGTGATCCATGTGGGGGGATTGGGCACATAATGGGGGGGGAACACATCTAGAGTATGTGTGTGTGTGTGTGTGGCCTAGCATTACTATACTTGTGGGGACCTAAATCTGTTTACACAGTCAAGTGTGGGGACTAGCATCCCTTATGGGGACAAATTGGAGGTCTCCGTGAGGGGAATCATTAATTTTAGGGTGAAGACTTGGTTAGGGTAAGGGTTAGGTTTAGGCATGTGTTGGTTATGGTTAAGGTTAGGATAAGTCTCCAGGAAATGCATGTAAGTCAATGTAATGTCCCCTGAAGTGATGTATACATGGTATGTGTGTGTGTGTGTGTGTTTTATCTGATCCGGATGGTTACTAATTCCAAAATTCAATGAAAGTGTTGATCAGCAATTGTATTTGTTCAAATGTCTACTGTGAAGGATATTATAAAGCCTGAATGCAATCGCATGTAAAACCAAAAAGCTATGATTGATGAAATTAGTAAATCGGTCAGATTTGACCCGAAGATCACAGGAGGGTTAAAAGAGTGTTACAGTCGACCAAGCTTTATTACCATCATTTTATTTTTGGGCATTTCCATTTCACTTTTCTGATGCATATGAAGAGGCTGTGCGTTCCCAGGCAAACTTCTGCTACCTCAAGATTGTGTTTGGAGAACACAGTCATGCAGTCAAGTGTTCTCTCAGTTGAACACGTGCTTGAGACTTAAGAGAGGGAGACAGTGTGGAGGTCAGCGCAGGTATGCAGAGTGGTTAGCTGCAGAGCACCATGACGACAGCACATATTCATCACTTTCACAACTCTTAACGCTTTCCTTCAAACACTGGGCAAGTGCTTACTTCTACCTCTTTATAAGTACACATTCGTATAGAATGATCAGGTTGGTTGTAAGACTAATTATGTAACATCTCTTTTCTTAAGTTCATTTTTTCTCATTAAAAAAGGACTTTTGTCAGTGGTTGAAAGAAAGTCTGAACTTTGAGATACTTGTTTTTTAATTAAAGCATTCATTTCATTATTATTATTCATTGAAGTATCTATTGTGTGCCACTTTAAACTTCTACTCACTACTTATCAGAGATCAATATTTATGTGTTTGACAGCTGTAGTTAGTTGTAACTTTTTACATAAAATACACAATACTAATGTGTTCCAAATTGACATATTCATAGATATACACATACAACATTAGAAAACTTATTTTATGTAATTGTAAGTGTTAATAACCGAATAATATATTAAAATGAATGCAACGCTTAGAGCCATTCTGCATAAGGACAACTTTTACTTTTATACTTTTAGTACATTTAGCTGGTAATCCGCCTGATCTTTTACCTAAGTAACATTTTAAATTAAGGACTTTTACTTACTTATAAAAGGATCTGAGTACTTTTCCACCACTGGCTTAAGTTGTATATTTATTCTAATTTGACAGGTAGCCTTTGTCACTGTCGCTGTTTTTTTTCTAGGAACCTGACCATTAAAGGTGGGGGAGGTAATTTATATCAGAAACACTTTTTGTTATATTCCATGGAATGCTCTTCACATCCCGATAGCAATGAATATATAAAGTGCTTTGACAATAAATACATGAACAAATGTCATCAGTGGAAGCCGTGGCGCTGTAAAAAGCACGACCAATCATCTGAGCCGGCCCGGCTAAAGTAACTGGATGGCCTACCTGCCTGTCAGCCTTCCATCTGTGCCCTCATTGGTCATGTGCGCCTTCGTGTGTGTTGGAGGAGGGGCTCTGTAAGGAAGTCTGAATGAAGGGGCAGATTGGTTTCGGCTGCGTAGTTTCAAATTCTAGCGCACTCGAGCTGGTTTCTCCAAAATTACCTACCCCACCTTTAATTATTGTTAATAGCTGTGATCCCTGACCTGCGGCTTGTCTCTCATAACAGTGGAAAAGGAAGGTGAATGGAGGAGGAGGAGGCTTTCTGCGAGGCTGAGCTCACTTTATTAGCATTGATTCCGGTTTTATGTATTTTGTCACAGCTAATGCTATCGATCAGCGCTTCCACCAGCCATGCCCCCTTTAAAACTTCAACAAATTCCTTTTTTGTGTGTACCATTTAGCCTCAAATGTGTCTGATGTCCTTTTAGAGGCATTCATAATCCTCGGAGAGAGTGTGCTCCGGTTACAAACAGACCATAGTGGAAGTTTCAATGCTTTGATTGGCCACTCATGTCTTCATGTGTATTCTGGACTATAATGAATAAATACATCTTCATTGGTAATTATAATTGTAATATTACATAAACAATAGAAGACTTTAAACACTGCACCTCAGGTAACACCAATTAAATAACCATACAATAATTATAACATTGGCGAATAAATAAAAATGTGGAAAAAAATTAAGAACAATTGTAAAGAAAAAAAATAAAATACAAATAAAATACAAATATTTAAATAAATACAATTAAAAATTATCTTCTCAATTTCAACAAACTAACTCGTTTTTAAAAATGGTTATGTTTCTCTGATATCCTACAGGGTATATCAATGTTTTTGCATTTCTAACACCTGTTTTCACTCATGTGATTTTAGATTTGTGTAGATGTCATAGGCAAAGACAATGAATATATCTTGATTAAAATACACTGATTCCGACAGAAACTTGAACTTATTTTAAAACATAAAATCTGTACACCAAGTCAGGATTATTATTTATTTTAAATGTTATACTGCATGTCTGTGATATAACTTGTAGTTTGTGATGATGAGAACGAGCTCTGCACCAATAGCTGCTATAAGACAAGATTTAGTTTGAGAAAGGAGGTGAAAGGGGAGGAAAGGAGTGGCTTCTTGTTCTGGTTTCAGCTCTCCTCTTGTGACCGAGCATGTTGAGAGTAAAGCAGTTCACATGTCGCCTCCATCTCAAACAGGATCCCCACTGAGGAGAAGAATAGCAATTAGCATGCTAAAAGTAGCACTAATGCGAGACCATCTTTGAAGCCCCTCTGAACCAATCTGCCCGTTACCAGTCGGGCAATAGGAGGATTGGTTCGGTGTTTACTCAGGATAATGAAGCATGTGGAGTTTAGAGAGCACGTTTTGGAGGCTAACTTGTGTTAAACTGCGGGTCAGAGAGTCAGTAGGGGAGGAATCTGAAATCAAGTCACATGAAAGCCACATTAAGGGCATTTGTTCACACAAAAAAGACCATGCTGCAGTAGATATGATGGTATAATTAAATGCTTTCTAAGTGGGTCATGTTTGAGGAGTGAATTTAGATCAATTTAAATATATATATATATGTGACAAAAGCTGTTTCAAACTGATTCAGGTTGCTCTCCAAAACGAGTCCACAATGCAATACTACTATTATAATAGATATGTATCTCCTAGTTGAGTGTTGATAGCATTTTGCAAATAGAAGTGTTACAGTCTTCATCAAAACACAGTTGAGTTGAAAGGATTTGCTTAAAGAAATGAATGGATACTGTATTTGGTATGAGTCATTATTATATTCAAATGATAAATGATATTTCCTGTGTTGGAAAATGTTCGCTTAGTATGAAAAGAAGACTGAAAGGGGCTTAAAAAAAAAAAAAGAAGGCTTTCCAGACTCGTGTGCTTTGGAGGTGACATGGTCTGAGTCTCCCGTGTGACATCAGAGCTGCAGATCAGAGAGAGTGTGTGTGTGTGTGTGTGTGTGTGTGTGTGTGTGTGTGTGTGTGTGTGTGTGTGTGTGTGTGTGTGTGTCTGCTGCTGCGCCCGGCCCGAGCGCTCCTCATCAGCTTATGGTAATGTTGTGAACAGTGTGACTGCTCCAATAGAAAGCCAGCTGACAGCCAGTGACATGGCCTGCCCGTCACCTGACACCTGCCAATAGAGGGGGGAGGGCCACACACACACGAGAATAAACACACACACACATACACCTGATAATCATTGAATTATACACAGCGCGCCTCTTTCACTAACCTCTCCTCTCCCGGGACCCAGCTGTTCATGAAATACCTCCCAGTAAGACAGTGGGGATGGAGCAGAGGGGCAGCTGGGGGAGGCTGGAGGGAGGAGGTGGAGAAACGGCATTACAAAAAAAAAAACATCACGCCTCACTGGCTCCCAATACCATGCACATTTTTAAGAGAGCCAAAGTGAAAAGATACAATTTCACTCAATGAGGCGGGCTGCAAAGGCAGGCACAAAGGAGACAAGATAGTGCAATCTAGAGGTCACTGACACTGCCTCTGCTGTAATTACTACACTTCCTTTAATACTTCTGCAATGCAACCGTTCTCCCACCCCAACACACACACACACACACACACACACACACACACACACACACACACACACACACACACACACACACACACACACACACACACACACACACACACACACACACACACACACACACACACACACACACACACACACACACACACACACACACACACACACACACACACACACACACACACACACACACACACACACACACACACACACACACACACACACACACACACACACACACACACACACACACACACACACACACACACACACACACACACACGTAAGAGAACAAGCGCGCTCACTGTTACAGCTGTATTATGTGACGCTGTCTTCATTTCCTCAGGAGTGAGCTTTTCTAATGTGTTGATATTAGATGACAGGAGAGCAGGTTTGTGGCTCGGGAGTAACTGATTACAACAAACTCTATTCCCTTACAGTTATATAAAAAACATTTATACATTTTTAAAGATAGAGGATTAAAGAAGGACAATCGTATTAACAAACTAAAAGGGCATATCGTGTTTGTTGTAAAGGATCAGATGTTATCTCTTCTCTGTAACATGTACTATTCTGTCGGCTTTCGTTCCTCAACAAATAAATACTTTGAGTGTGAATCTATACGCCTACTGCCTGAATTTGCATTATGGTGTTCCCTCTCGTTGGTTCATTTATTCATTGCAATAATCCAAGAGTAACAGAAAGTTATCAGGTTCACATTAAATTCAAATTACATTCATTTTATAAACGACCGATTACGCTTTTTGGGGTTTTCCCTTTCCTGAAGTGTGTTATAGGTTTTTGTGCATGCAAAGTCTACCATTATGATAGCAGCATGTATTAGAAGGCATTACACTTCAGGTCCCAGCGTTGATCAAGAGTATCTAGTCTGAAATAGGTAAACCAAACCTGAACACACACTAGCTCAAATGGACTTAATGGACCTATGGGTCTGGTCTCCACCGAAACCTAAATGTCTGTTATTTGTCATTATTTTGTGTTTGTTCAAAGTATAGGTCTTCTGAAAGTTTCCCTTAAAGTACAGGGTTACGGCCAGATTGATCCGGAACAGTTTTCAATTGAGATTCAGGCTCACATTTTCAATGTTCAAACAGGAAAGTAATGGTAAAACCCAAAGGGATTCAAAGTGTGTTTTCTGTGGGTACACTACTTGAGAATTTATCATTTTTCAAATCAAACTTCTGTCCCACAAGAGAAATTCAAGGGGTGAGCGGGAATGAATCACATCAAAAAGCACCGTATTTGTCTCTGGTTAAGTTTTGATGTGTTTGCTTGTGTTGCTTTTTTAAAGGATTGCAAGCAGGGTAAAGGAAAAGGCTGCAGTCAACAAAAGGCATTATATACCGTGCCCAGCCAACCACTTAAGATATCTTTGAAGATGAATCAATCACTATATTATAGTGAAAGTCCACAAGGTGCCTGGCTCATGATCGAACACTGCGTCTGCACTTCATAGCAGTCTACAGGGCATTGATGCTCTGATTGATCGCAGAATGGAAGTGACTGGAAAGAAGAAAAGGATTACGCTTGTCAAACGCAGTCAATACACCAGACCGGTGGTCAAATGTTTGCAGTAAATCTCAAATAGTGTCTGCAAAGCTAAAAACGAAAAAACAGGCGATAGAAAAAATGCATTTGCTCAGAGGACCATCCTCTTGCATCAAACTGACAGGCCTGCACATATGCAGTGGGATGAGTAGCCTAAGGCTTTCGGAGATTAGCGATGCTTTAAACATCAAAACAGCCCTTTCCATGATCTCAAGAGGGACCTGACGTCTAAACAGCTCACACTAAAGAATATGCTGCTTCATACACAATCAATGTGCGTTATTGTTCCTGAAGATGGTGATTTCAAACTTCTGTTTCTTGACAGCACTGGTATTAAAAGTTGCCCCATTTGAAGAAATGATAACTCAAAGCATCAAATCCCTGCGTTGGCACGAGGATATTGGAAACAGGTGATATCTGCGCATCAGCCAAAGCTCAGCAGGGCTTAGTGTATTGAATGGCTGTTATTTACACAGAGGAGTTTTCTTTTATGGAAAAATCAAGATGTGATTGATTCAGGTTAATGTGACTGCGATCCAGCACCAAGCAGAGCTCAGGTTAACAGAAAACACTAACTTCCATAAAGTGCTATGGAGATAAATCACTGTTATCCTGACGGCACTGACAGCAGTTTAAGCAGCGGCAATCATCAGAAGCACCTCGGGAGCCCCTGCGCTGCGTTTTGCAAAATGTCACAGGGGGGGGGGGGGGTTGATGGAAGGGGTGGAGATTTCGGCTGGGGAGGGGCACTGGAAGAAATGGTCATATCAAGCCATCAGTGTGCAGGTGCTTTACATAAACATCCCAGAGCAGTAAGCAAATTCTGTTGACGAATAAAGGTAATAAAAAAGAGAGAGGGGTTGGGGGGGGGGCGACCTGTCCCCGGTGTATTCCCGTGGCTCGAGCTCTCACTCACTCACCCGACTGAGATTATGGTGTTTGCTTTTATCTGTCAGAGATCAATATTTCAAACGTCCGATAAAAGAGGAAATTGAACTGGGAATAGACTGAAGTGCTATAAAAGTACAAAGCACAATTATCAAAAAGCACTTAAACTGCCTAATAGGATACACATATTAAAAATGCTCAAATGGATGTCTCACGGCCATAATGAGAGCTGATACTGGTCCCCCCTCCCCAACAACCCCTCCGCTGTCTTTGATCATAACACCGTGTCCTTCTGGATGATGAGACGCTGGTCAATGCACTCTGGTTAGTATATGGACCCCTGGAGGCTGCGCTCACTGTGTTTTAACACGCCGCCATTAGGTGTGAATGACTCTTTCTGCCTTTATGGGAAATGCATTACAGATTTAAACTTGGCCTGAGAGTGCTACAGTAGCTGTGGGGATACAAGGACGTGGGAGAGGCCATGAGAAACAAATAGGAACATTGTGAGTCTTTCTGTATTCATTAACATCACTGAACTCAACCTACTAAATAAGACACCAACAATTAAGTTTGGCTTTACCCTCTAAAACTACATACAAGTGTTTTCTGTGACTACATCTGTTTTGATGGTATGGTTAAGGAATTGGTTTGGTTATAGCCATAGACTGTATATATAAATACTGGTTATAGCGCAGACATGACATGATGATGAGTACTTGGTGTTGGAGAAACATTGTGGTCTGGGCCACAAAGAGGACTTCATTACGATTAGGGGACCTTTGCGTCATGTTTACAATAATGAACGTTCAGGATCAATTGTGGTTGTGTTTAAAACAATGTTATCTGTGGGTTCAAAACAGTGTGCTGTTTCCCCTCATAAAGTCTGATTCGTTTCTTTCTGCCCTCCTCCTGAAGGTCTTTGACATCACCTGAGTTCCCCATTTGGCTGCTGTCATTCTAAAGCAGCTGTATGTACGTTTAAAAAAGTGTGCTCAAAAGACTGATGCTGGTTTTTCTTTTGGGAAGGACAGTCTCTTAAATGCACAAACGCTGTTGTCCAGCCTGATTTGCTTTGCTCAGGGTTCATGAGGAGTAGACACACTGCTGACTCTTAATAATATATATATATATATATATATATATATATATATATAAACTCTCTAAAAACAACGTCATCTCAAGGTGCTTCATGAGGAGAAAATACAATAACATAACAAGTTATCTAAGGAGCATATTGAATAAAATGTGGTAATATTTGACCTCAATAACTATCTGATCTGAACTGACCAATGTTCTACAAGTTCTATAATGTTATGACACTTTTTAAAGCCTAATATTACATTTATTACATTTATTGAAACCAGAAAAATGGGAATCATCCAATACAAATGTCAACATTGGTGTTTCTCAGTATGCCCCAGGCAGAACATGTCAAGAAATAGAGCTCAATGAGTCTCTTGCTAACCAAAGGATAACCACATGCCCCCCCCTGCCGTCTGAGAAATGCCCTTTAGTCGAAGGATGCCCTACACCAGGGGTGTCAAACTCAAGGCCCGGGGGCCAAATCCGGCCCGCGACTTCATTTAATGCGGCCCCACAAGAGCTTGCAAAGAATATAATATTTTTATTATACGGTTACATGCCGATTTACAGAAGCACGTTGCCCATAAACTACATGTCCCACAATGCATCTCAAATTTAACTTTTTTCTCAGAATTTGAGTTTTTAAAAAAAAAAATCATTTTGTGACATTCTCACTGAAGAGACTTGCAATGATTTGCCCTAGACTTCTGCTTTCAGACGTAGTTAATTATGAAGTTATTACCCTATCCGATAATAATCCACTGCAGAGGCAATAATGTAATATAATACATTATTTTATATATATTAAATATTTATATATGTATTTTTATATATAGTCTTAAAGTTACAACCGGCCCTTTGAGTGCAACCATAATGCTAATGTGGCCCGCGAAGAAATTGAGTTTGACACCCCTGCCCTACACGAACAGTTTAATACAAGATGCTTAAGCCAATTAATTAAACTAGAAAAGCCTAAATGTAGCATCAATCCAACTGATTCAGAAATATCGAATATAATCATTTAAAAATGCAAAGAAAACAAGGGTGCTATTTATTTCCAGGTCAAATGAAGCCGTAAAGATGGGGAAACATCAAGGGCATGACGGAGACAATATTTCCAGTATGTTTTATATTTGGAATATCCATTAAAGCAGACATTAGATGATGAAACAGCATAGCAGGTTTCCACTATGAAGACATAGAAGGATTGCTTTTACTGATATCTGGGAATCTTCTGATAAAGACATCCTATTACTGCTTGACATGATATGATACGCCGGCTTATTCTTGTCCACGCTATCTAAATGATCCTTCATTAGAAACCTGATCAATATGCTCTCTTGATTAAGTGGGAGGAGAGACTCTCATTTCATTTTCAAGCATTTTTACCAATCGATGGCAACATCATCTCCCAACAAACGACAGGGATGCAAGGAGGCTTTCTGAACGCAGGCCAATCAAATCATCTCTCACCATCCAGTTTTCTCAAACACCCCTTCGAACACACACACACACACACACACACACACACACACACACACACACACACACACACACACACACACACACACACACACACACACACACACACACACACACACACACACACACACACACACACACACACACACACACACACACACAACACACACACACACACACACACACACACACACACACACACACACACACACACACACACACACACACACACACACACACACACACACACACACACACCACTTTAATGCAAAACTTGCATGAATAGACACATACAAGAAACACACAAACAGACACACACACACAGGTACATTCTCGTGCAATGATACACACACACACACCACACTCACACACACAAACAGACACACACACACACACACACACACACACACACCACTTTAATGCATAACTTGCATGAATACACACACACACACACACACACACACACACACACACACACACACACACACACACACACACACACACACACACACACACACACACACACACACACACACACACACACACACACACACACACACACACACACACACACACACACACACACACACACACACACACACACACACACACACACACACACACACACACACACACACACACACACACACACACACACACACACACACACACACACACACACACACACACACACACACAGTTGCGGAGTAAATCATGGAACTTGGTAATCACTGGCCTAATATAATTGCAGACAGAGCTTTTAATCGGGAATGGTAAGACATTAAGCAAATTAGTTTTTAAAGATTTAAGATGTTTAGAGATTTCATTTGCAGATACCTCTGATTCAATGTAGCGAGGGGAATCACTGTTGATTGAAGTTGATAGATGGAGGGTCCTGTGTAAAATGTGCGGACGATGCAAAGCCAGGTTTCCTTACGCAACAGTATCTAGCTCACATTCTCCCAGTGTATGTTTTTAACCTGTATTCGTCCAGTAGTTCCTTTAACGCTTGCTTCACATTATTATATGTGTGTATACTAATAGCAGAGGGGTAGAAACATCATCTTCAATTGTTTTTTTCTACGTTGCATATAGTTCTTGAGGCGAGACATTGCACGAAAAATACAACGTTTTTTTGGTCAATTTGGGAAAGTTTGGGCAATTTTGAGAATTTTGATATTTGCTTTAATAACATTCCAATATACTTTTTTCAGTATATTTTTAAGAAAATACCCAAATTACACGAGGTGTTTGTTTTACTTCACCTAATTGTGTTGTGATATTTCTTCCAATGTGCACAACAAGTGAGCATTAGATAATGCCTCATTAGCATAATTAAACATGATTTAGAGACGAATAATTAAATGTATTCATATAAAACATTAAAGGTGGGGTAGGTAATTCACTTCAGAAACACTTGTTATATTCCATGGAATGCTCTTAACATCCCGATAGCAATAAATATATTAAATGCTTTGACAATAAATACATAAACAAATCTCACCTGTGGAAGCCGTGGCGCTGTAAAAAGCACGACCAATCATCTGAGCCGGCCCGGCTAAAGTAACTGGATGGCCTACCTGCATGTCAGCCTTCCATCTCGTGCACAAACTTATCTCGTGCCCTCATTGGTCATGTGCGCGTTCGTGTGTGTTGGAGGAGGGGCTCTGTAAGGAAGTCTGAAGGAAGGGACAGTTTTTTTTCGGCTGCGTACTTTCTAATTCTAGCGCACTCGAGCTGGTTTCTCCAAAATTACCTACCCTACCTTTAACTTGGTAAGTTTCATGGTGATACACAGTATGCGTTTCCCTTTTCTTTCTGAGAGTTACATGAGAAGACTGATAATACTTTTATATCTGTTCTTAAGAGCTAAATCAAGTGATTACCTCTAAATCATAAAAACAGGAACTTGCATCCGCGCACTGATACTGATATATTTAACATCAGTGCTCCTGAAATTGTTTACCACAACAAACACATTTGAGCTACTTCATATGAAATGCCACCGAACTTTAAGCAAAATAATGTATATGTTGTATCCAGTGTTGTGCTAGTTACTGAAAACCAGTAACTAGTTACCATTACTAGTTACTTCATTTCAAAAGTAACTCAGTTACTTTACTAGTTACTTACACATAAAAGTAGCGCGTTACTGTGACAAGTAACGTTTTAGTTACTTGAAAAAAGGGCTCCCATTAATTATTCTCCAATGCAATAACAGTAAATGAAGGCTATAAGGATAGCCTTAATTTCAGTACTGTTATTGCATTGGAGAATAATACAATCTGTTGATCAACTTGACATGCATTATATGCAATCTGGATTGCATCGATATTAGCTGGCATTTTTGTATATTCTTTCTCCAGGTAGTTGGACAAAGTTTTCCGTCCCATATGCCGTGTGCCGCCCGGACATGCTATCATGCTAACTAGCTCCCTGAAAGCGGGTGACTCCACTGTAGCAATAGCCTGCATGTGTTCTACAACATACCGTGCAATGGCTTTATCGACGTTTCCCTGGCCAGCAGTCCCTTGGTTAAAATCCAGCCGCTGTTGCTTAGGTGGAGGTGGAGTGGCGTCGGCTGAGTCTCTGTGGTCTTAGCTACTAGCTTCGTCCCAGCATGTTGTTTTTGCAGATGTTTTAAGAGATTTGAATGACTGGTTTGGGCAGTAGATAGGATCTTTGACCCGCCAAGACACAACTTACATTTAACTAAAACGTTCTTTTCTTTGTGCTCGACAAAAGTGAAATAGTGAGAATATCTCCAGGTGGAGAAACTAGACTTGAGCTCCGCCGCCGCCATGATAGTCTTGTTAGTAAACAACACAAACACGCCCACAGCGCGTCTCCGCATGTGACACAGGAAGTATCTAAGTACATTTACTCAAGTACTTCTCATCTCTGTTTGCCTGGCTGTTGACTATATAAAAAAAACTAACGGAGTAACGCACCATGTAGTAACGGTAACTGAGTTACTGAATTCGAAAAGTAATGCGGCAGAGTACTAGTTACTGCCAAAAATAACGGCGTTACAGTAACGCGTTACTTTGTAGCACGTTAGTCCCAACACTGGTTGTATCTGATATCTGCGGTGTTGCGCTGTGCCTACCCATCAGGACTGTGACTTCTTACATTAAATATACAGTATCTAAATAACCTTGAATTTAAGACAAAATGTAATGGAGCAAACAGAAAAAATCTGCAGATGGTCAGAAATGTAAATTGTGGATGCACAAAATCCCCCTATAAATTAAATGTGTCTTTTTTAAATGTTTGTCTTAATGGATAAAACAAATTAAATGCAATCCGTCAATAAATAAGCTTTCTCTTTTCAGGATTAACATAACAGTTGTCTTTATGCTAAGCTTGCTAATCACTTTCTTGCACAAGAGTGAAATCAAACTTTTCATTCGACAAAAAATTCCTCCTTCCTTTCTAAGTGAAGTTTCCCCATGATTTTCCCAGGCTGCAAGTATGTAGGCTTCCTCACAAGCTTCTGCTCTTACCTCTAAATAAGCACCCTCCACTTGGCCTTATTACAAAGATACTTGTAGTTACTGCAAAAAAGAAACAATCACAGGAAACAAGGCATATTATTATCAGCCTAACCCTGCTCAAGATGTTTCTTTTGTCATTCGAGATCGGAAGTGTTTTCTAAGTCCGTCCACATCCGAGTCCTCCTCTCAAGGACAGGAACGATGAGAAAAAAGGAACATAAGGGGATACATTTTTCCCACTGCTGCTCAGAAATCCAACATTTTATAGGTTGCCCCATTAAAGAGAGGGCACTTGAGTCACTTGAGGGACTTCAATTAACCCCTGGGGCAGTTTGGTCTGCCGCTCGGAGACTCTGGGCACAGCCTCGCAGCGTAGCCTTCTGACAGAGAGCTAAACAGACTCAATCGATGCCTGTAAAAGAGGAGAGCGAGGTGGTGTGTTGTCACCCTGCGTTCCTCCTTCTGGTGTCCTTCAGCTTTAATTTTTTCCAGGATTCAAATCACATTTTTGATATTTGCTTTATATGATAGAAAACTGAAGGGGACGAATTAGAGCCTCTGTGCCGGCCTCCAGGGCGCTGATCTGAGGCTCAACCTAATTTGGAAAACTAGAAAGGTCTTGCTGTGTTATTATCATTTGTGCTGGTGCATTTGATACTCGCCGGCCTCTGGGGGTTGAGCCAATAGGCGACATCTTAAAGTGATATTTCACTTTTGTGGACTGTTTTCACTTAACAGAAGTTCAGGAGCATACCATCTGAAGCTGCCCAGGGGATCCACAACAAAGAAACGCACACACAGACACACACCTTTATTTAATCACAGAAACTCTTGTAGATATATCAAGCAACGTGTCGAGTGAGAAGCGAGGCCACTGTCGACTTTCACTTTTGGGTGAGGTTAAGATATATTTCTGCCTTACAGAGATTAAAAAGACTTTCACATTGTCATCTTGATTACAGAGAAAGGGGACTTGGTGTAATCTTGAACTAGGTCGGATCAGTGTGGGAAGATTCAGCCCTGAGTTCAATACATTCAAACAGCCCCATGTTATGAGACGTGGGATAGTGCAGCTCGCACATACTGTCTTGGCCCCTGTGAGGATAATTCATTAACTTCCCTAATCCTCTCATGTGGTGTTGCAGCAGAAAGAAAAGATGAAAAGCTCGCTGAATATCAAAAACAACGATTTCTGAGCTCACCGCCTTCACACTCTTTCACAAGTGTCTCTGAAAAAGGATGCTACATGTTCCAAGCATGCACGTCCTGTGTTAATGAGCCTCAAAATACATTTTCGGCAGCTTATGGCTGCCGCGCACCGCTGTGGGATGAGAACAGCTCAATAAAATATACACAGGAGGTCGAAACGGTAGGGAAATAAAAAACCCTTTTTGACAATGTTAAGCCTCGCAGCTGCTTTGAGGCAACTGAAGGGTTTTTATCAGCTCTTCAGATGTTGGATCATAGGGCGCAGAAAGCTTTCCAAGGGTAAGCAAAGTCAGAGGAGTCAGTACTGTACCAGCACATGCCTCTACCCGCATGATTATTCACATGTCATTGGGGTTTCTGCACTATCCTTCTGCATTATGTGTGAGGTCCTGCTGTCTTTGTTACTCATATGTCACGATGTGTCTGCGGTGTCATTGAGCCAAAGTCACATGAATTGAGTGAGCAGAAATTCAACTTAGATGATCTTCCAAGCAATGCTTCTTATCAGCTGTAAATGTAATTTCACAATTAAGTTCAGACCTTAATATTTGTTTCCATTGGCTGTTGAACCAACCAGCTGTTTGCTGTCCGCACATCAAAGAAACCAGATCGCGCCTTGGGCATAACACAACAAGAGGTCAAAAGGATGGGTAGTGTGGTGACCACAAACTGCATGAACTAATATTAAAGTGAATATGTGGCTAAGAACAATTTTCAAGGTTAAATAATTTACTTTAATTACATTTTGTCCATGTCTTGCCACTGTCTTAATCTGGCTGGACATAAAAACATACATTTGCAATATTTTAGTTCCAATTTATATTTTCGTTAAGCAAATCAACAAGGACTTATTCACCCATTCCCACAGCATGCAATGCCATGCCATCAAATTCAGCAAATTGGGGTTACAGTATGTATCTTGCCCAAGGGCACTGCAGTGCTGGGGAATCGAACCACCGACATTATCATTGGTGGTCGACCACCTACTTCCTGAGCATTTGCTGCCCTCAAAGTCAGAGTCTTACACAGTTCCAGAAACAATTTGGGAGTAAAATCTAGAATAACTGCAGCCACAACATTATTTAGGAGAGGGTAGGATTTGGGTTGTTTTTGAAGAGCATTTTATGAATTAAGTGTGACTTTTAGTTTCCTTTTGAATATTTGTTTGGCTACCAGTTCCTTTATTGAAGTGACAGTGTTGAAAGAGGGATACATAAGGGATTACATGTGACACACTACCAGATTTAAGGTCCTCCACATGGGACCAGGCCCCACTGTGAGTTCTTTAATTTGTTAGAACTGTTTTTTTTCAAAAAGTGACCACTTATATTGTTACCTGACAGATATTCTCTCACTTACTGCAAACTCCAACATGCTACTCCAAGCAGGCTTAAGCAACGATTGATTTAAGATAATACATTTCTATGTCTCAAACCGTATCATAAAGGAATGAACCCAGTGTGGAATGAGCTCTGACGTGATGAAGGATGGAGATATCAAAGGCAACTGCACTTCAGGAGATACATCTTAAAGCAAGTCTCTAGGGAAAAAAGAGTCTCTATTATACATTAAAGAGGTGTGATACTGAACTGAGGAGGGTTATAGTTGAAAAATACATTCCTTGACCCTTCGTATCTGCCCAGGGGAGGGGGGAAATTAGTTTATTGATGCATGCTTCTGTCCGTGTAGATAGCGTTATAAAGGAGAGGGTGAAGTAACAAAAGCCACTCTCAGACAAACGTTGCAGGAGCGTTCTATAATGACCTTCCTCTCAAAACCCCGGCGTAGGTTAATGACTCTGCACCTGGCCTGGGCTCCGAACAATGATTTCTCAGAGGCAGCGGTGTGATGTATGACGCGGCGATTGTTTGGGGTGTGTATACATTAAAAGAGTGCCGTCTCGTTGACATTCTGGATGATGAAATAAGAGGCACTTTAGGTAATTCCTCTGATAAAGCCGCTCGACCTCATGGCGGATGATAGAATCAAAAGCACTTGTGCGGGTCACTGTCAGGATCATCTGTCTAGTCAGTCCATTAAGGCTGAGCACGGGGGCTCCACTCCCTGCCAACACGCCGTGAAGATCCAACGTCCTAAGTGGGAACATCGTCCGGGAATAGAAGAGGACGCGGGGAAAATGAGGAGTTGACCGTCTGCAGTTCAGCAACAGTGTTAAACGGAGCACCTTACAATGATGGAGCAGGTTAGGTGTCAGTCTTTTCTCCACAGGGGAACATCAGCTGATTGACACATGTTGTGACCTGTGGGCTATACGATGAGTTTTCAATCCACCAGGCTGCTTCAAGCACCTAGGAAGTGTGCCAGGTGTTGTGGAAATATTCTCTAGTGGCCAAACGGTGGTATTACAACTTCTGTGTCAGTCACGTGACATCATTGGGCCCAAAAACACTTGGAGTAAAAAGAACAAATTCATGTTTTTAAATTAGTGGATTTCACCTACACACTAAGAGTTATTTTCCCACTCCATACATTTGACTGAGTGGTGAACAGCTGTCACAGAGCTGATTGAAGGCGGGGCTTAATGAAACAAGTGCACATGCTTTATTTGCCCAATCGCCTGAGGATCCCTGGAAGATCCAGGTATGTATGTACTCGGGGACATTTGCGCTTCATGCACCGTTGAACAACTTTCACAAACGAGGCCTGGCTTTCAACGCTGAATCTTTCAGAGTTAAAAAGAGAGAATACAAATGTTTTGCAATAAATACAGGTTAATTTCTCTAACAGATGTGACTTCTTATTCATCAATATGAGTATTTTGCAACATTTTGATATACCTGAATGCAAAGAAAATATGAAGAAAATGTAGGGGGGAGATGGTGTGAAGCGTGTGTGTGTTGTTATTTGTGTGTGTATGCGTACTATAAGTGTTTGTTAAGCCCCGGACACACAAAGCCGATTTTAGCCGTCGATGGATCTCAGGCCAACGATGAGCGTCCTGTCGCCCTACTCAGATTGGTGTGTCCCGCTCCGTTGTGTCTTTTCGGCCGTGCAGACACCTTTTTGGCCAAAGGCTGTCGGTCAAATAAATCACTCTGATTGGCTGTTCAGCTAGCGAATCAGTGCATGAGAAACAAAACGGAAGTGAGGGACCCAAACAAACTATTAAGAAGGCAAATCTGAGGTTTCATTGAACTCCAGCTCTCGACACAGCTTCGGGAAAGCCCCGTGAGCTTCTCGCTGTAGAGTGAAAATGGAACGCACGCGCTATTTGTTGTTTGTTTATATCACGCAGTCTGTTCTTCTTCTCTCAGTTATCACGCAGTCTGTCTTCCGGTTGTTGCCTCTTTTGAATGACGAATACACACTACCGCCGCCTGCTGGTAAGGAGAGTTATTGCCACTCACGTATGCGCAGTTCGTACGTGCTACTTGGCCGTCGGCTGAAGTCTTTGCGGTGTGTTCCAGAGAGACTGTTGGCCAAGACGCAGGAGGCGTGAGGCGAGACAACAGTCGGGTCCGTCTGTGTGAGTTCTGTGGTGTCAGCTTGGTGTGTCTCTGCCTTAAGAGCGAGAAAGAAAGAGTGGCCTGAGAGTAATTACCCTCAGTCATTTAATCTACAGACATACACATTGTAGGATCATTTTAAAGGTGCAGATCTCTGGGATTTTTTTAAATCATTCATTCAAATCTAAGAATTAAAATAACTTTCTTCATTGAGAATTTTCGTCTGAGTGAAGTTTGTCATTGATTTTCTTAGGCCGCCTTCTCAAATCTAAATTAAAGTTGACTTACCAAGTGGCAATATCCTGTCTATACCCATACCCCGTCGTCTAAAGAAAGATCCTGTGTTTTCTTTTGAGGGGAGTGGAGGGTATTTAGCATTAAAAATGATGATATTGCATCAAGGCGATAAATAAGTGAGTAAATATGTGCACAGGAAGCAGGATGACGGATAGCGGCCCACGCTGCAGCCCATTAGTTGTTGACAGCTTCTGCAGAGGAAGCAGGCCGGATTCTGAGCCTGTAATTCTGTCTCATTACCACGCCAGTCGGCACTTCCTCCCCTGGACCTTTAAATCATCTCTTATGGTTTCCCTGTCGCCGGCCTTTGTTTTATTGCGAAGTAACTCGCCTGCTATGATGCCTGATTTATGGCGGTAATTGAGTGCCTACAAATCAGAGAATATTTTTCATTGATTACCTCAAATTGTCTAATCTCTTCTGTGTTCTTGGTCCCTGATTGGGTGGTATTTACTGATTGTCTCTTCCTAACTTAAAAATCAATCAGTGGCCACAATCAGAGTGGCTGGACGGATCCAAGCCAACGCAGCTGCTGCTTCTCCATCAAATAATCTCTGAGGCATCAAATGAATTATAATTCTTAATGATGTTTGAATATGCAGCGCTTGTCACCTATACCACAGACTAGAATGTATTGAATTTATTGGGTCTTTACTTTGAAATTAACTGTATTGAAATGGATTCAATTCACAGGATGCAGTAAATGTCAAAATGCATGCTTCTTACTGGAAGACCTCAGTTTTTAACAATCCCAGGATGACTGAAACCATGTCTTCACACATTTACAGGTACAACCTTTTATACCAGCAGGTTTCCAAGCATGAGCCAATAGTCTCTGGTTATGTATCAAAACACACATTTTGCATTTACGATGAACAGGGTTATATCAAATCTGTGAATCTGGCAACATGATAATGTCTATGTTTCTAACCATTGGATGGATGGTCATGAATTTGTTTGCAGATATCTTAATGATGATCCCCTGACTTTACCTCAAGAGCCACGATTAGGTAGACATTGTGTTTTTTACAAAGTTTGAGTGAAATATCTCAACTATTGCATGAGTTGCCATTAACCATGCTAACCTAAACTTGTAAACATTGTACCTGCTTCACATGACATATCAGCATTATCATTGTGACCTTGTTTGCATGTTGATGTTAGCAAATAGCTCATTTAGCCCTGATGTGTTTAAGAACAGTCTCATAGGGCCTTTAGCTCTTAGAAAACGCACTGACCGTTTCGTTCAATACTTCAGTCCAATTGGTGGCATGTGCACCTTGTTTGTTTACAGAGGAAAATAAAAAGATGACAAACTCAATGATTATTATGAGAGGCTGTGTGAGGAGATTCTGAGTTATGGCGGTTACTAATATGATTATAATTAGTTTTGAATGGAATAGAAAGATAGCTAAACGACATTGTTCTCATGGTAAAGTACGTAACATAGAGTGTGGATCGATACATGCAGAAGCGGAGTGTGCAAAGCCTTCAATGTCATGGTAGGGCATGTTAGCAGATTATCATTGTAAGACATTACAAGGGATGTCTAAACTAGCACTACTTTCAAAATAAATGACTGGTAGACCTACTTAGAGTAAACATTCATCATTCAATGGCAAACATTAGGCTATACCTTTTGTAATGTTTCCTGCAACACTTTCTAAACCGCATTCCCTCCTCCACAGCTGCTTCGGTTCTTGTCACTATCAGGCTCATTTCAGTGACCCCAGATTTCACTTGCACTTTTGACATGATCTGACTTCCTGTTACAAGGTGTGGCGGATAATTATAGAATGCATTCAGGGCAGCAGAGGTGTGCTGCTGTCTAGGCTGAATCTAATGCAGTCACATCTGTTTAACTTCACCGCGCGGGAGCACCTACAGGTCCAGGAGGGAGAAAACAAAGCGGAGACACCGCCGGGGAGACTGGACAGGTTTAATGTGCTGGCCACCGGCGTCTCGGATCGAACAACACGGAGGAATTGGCACGTTTGTGGAGGGGACGTGTGTGTGTGATATGAGCCTGTGATGACAAGTGCTGATTTATATTGAGGTGGACGTGGATGTACAGAGGCCTGAGGGCGGCTCACCTACTCACACATTACCGTCACTGTCAGGGGGGACGAGGAGAGGGAGGGAGGGAGAGAGAGAGCTTTCCTCACCCAGGGTATCCACAAGGATAAGACACCAGCAAGTGCAGCATTTCACTTTTTCTGACTTAGAAAGTGATACATTTTCAATATAATATCCACTATTCTTATTAGTAATGTATCTAGAATTAAATTTACTAGAATTTACTATTAAACGAGCAACGTTATCCAATTAACTGCTAAATATTTCCAAGAATAAAGCAAAACAATTGAAGATGATAAAAATAAGAGAGATTATAATTATTAATTTTATTATTTTTTAAGGTACTCAAAATCCCACGTACAGTAAAAAAAGACACATTTAAAATGTACAACATGCAACATTAATTACAAGACAAAAGCAGTTTTAAAAGTAATTTGAATACATTTTTCACTTGTAAATGTTTTTTTTCCAACATAGGGAAATTCATGTTAGTTTTAAATGTATTTAACAAAAACATTTGATATAACTAAATGCAAAGAGAGAGAGAGAGAGAGAGACAGACAGACAGACAGACAGACAGACAGACAGACAGACAGACAGACAGACAGACAGACAGACAGACAGAGTGGCGTGAGAAGAACTACCTTCAGTAATTTCCTCTGCTGACATACACAATGTCGGATCTTTTTAAAACTGCAGGTCTCAAATGGAAATTTTTAAGCTCAGCCATTAAAATCTAAGAATTCAAATAACTTTCTTCATTGAGAATTTTATAGATTCCACATTACAAATGACCTTGAAAAGAAAGGGGGGGGGAAAGACGCTAATGAAAAAGTGCTTGCTGGGATAGAGTTACAGAGGAGGTTAACATGGTTTGAAATGGTTGATAAAAGGTACAGAGCTGGCTGTAACAGCTCCAGTCTGTGGTGAACATTAGAGAGCATTCTAGGTGAAAGCTTGGTATATGCTGTGGTTATGTATGACTGCAATTACACCAATCAAAAGATCATGTTATCAGACAAATTACATTATTACTCTTTGATGATATCGTAGCCTCTGATCTTTCAAAGGAAAACACATTATGAAGCAAAACTGTTCCATTACAATCAGCCGCTGATGAGTCAGCCATCTTTCACTGATTAAAAACTCCAACATACATTTTTGAGGGACTTCCTGTTTGGTCTGTCTCACATCCCTGCCTACAAGCGGCATCCTGAGTGTTTTTCTCTCTTTGCCACAGAAAAAGCCTCTCAATTATTTACAGAGCTCCTTTTAATAACTGCATTTCCCTCACAGTCAATCTGCTCATAAGAATCTCCGCAGCTTTGATTTTCTTAGAGATTACAGTGATAAGAAAATCTAAACATCCGCCAGGTTTATTCTTTATAGGCAGCGTTTTTAGAGCCGTGTATTGTCTCCTGCAATTAGCCCCTAAGACATGGAGACTGGTCGCAGGCCTTGGCTTTATTGTATGCTGACAGACGATTCCCTTTGGGGTGGCAACACTGCAGCCACACAGAGACAATGGAAAAGACAAACCAAAGAAATGACATGTCTTTCCAGTCCTTTGGGGGAATAACACCGCCAACGAGTAAAGGTACATCAAGCTCATCCACTGTCCACCTCGCTTGAGCGCCTATCTACTGTTTTCTCCTCCTATCACCTCAGCAACCCCCGCCTCCTCTCCTACCAACTCAACCCCCACCTTCAGACACCCACCCCCGTCAATAAATCCATCTGGGAGATCAATGCCGCTGCAAATCACTAAAAGTTATCAGCTGAAGCACTGCCAAATCAGCAAACACAATCACTAAGTTAATCCATCTTTTCCTCTCCACGAAGAGTGTAAGAGAGCTCCGAGTATGAGAGAAGCAGCTTTCTCTTTTTCTGAGTGACCAACTTCACAACCAGGTATGCTCACCTTCAGGTTCATCAGTATGTAGTGTCTCTACTGGGACATGTCTCCATGCTTAATGTTCAAAAAGCTCTTTATTTGTCTCGTACTGCCTGTGCTGCAGCACCTCTTTTCACCCTCTGTCTGAAACCAGAGCCCAGTCTGCTCTGATTGGTTAACTCTGTTGAGATTGGTCAACCTCTTAGAGATGTCACGTCCCTTAGCCTATCACGTACAATGTCTTGGAGCACTAGCCAATAGAAGTGTTGCATAGTGATGTCACTATTTTATCGAATTGAACAAAGGAGTCCAATGGACGCGTTTGGGAACTTTTGGGATTTTAGCTTTTGCAGACCCTTTACATGCACAAAAACCAATACACACACTGCAGGAAAGGGAAACCCCAAGAGCCTAATAGGGCCTCTTTAAAAACCTCTAATGATTTTCCTTAGCATTGTTTACCGATGCGATTCACAGTTCAAAGAACACATCATAAAAGGACGATTTTCCAATGATTAATAACTATAATATGTGGGGGTTTCCATCGTGTGATAAGGTTTGTTTTAATGCACTTAAGCGGCTTTTTACGAGGAACTAGATGCGTGATATAATTGGACAATAATATTGGCATCCCAGGCTGTTTGGTGAACCTCATCACATTGACGTGTACACTTCGGTTCTCAGTCGAGGGTTTTCTCCGAGGAGCTATACTCTCCCTTGAATCAACAAACTCCCACACTGGCAGCACAAAACAGCTCAATAATAAACAAATAGACAGGAAGTTGATTCGTAATGCACGACATCACATAACGAGAATCTGCCCAGATGTTTATTCTGCTTGCATGATATCAACCTTCTCTATTTCTGTGCTTAGATTGAGCTCTGATGGTGACATCTGTGCTTCTGTCAGTCACGATGCTGCCGCGGCCCCCACCTTCCCCATCGCCCTGGGCAAACCCCCCTCCTCTCTCTCTCTCTCTCTTTCAGTCTCAGTGTGTCTCTCCCCCGCACTCTCTCCCCTAGACAGCTTGGTCACCCAGGCCTGCAGGAGAGGGTCTCACCGTGATGAAATAGAGGTAGGCAGTTGTTCCTTCAGCCCCAGGGTCATTATTTAAAAAGTGACAGAGACTCCAGTGAGTGAACGTGAGAGAGGTGAGGAAGGAGGGAGGGTGGGGAAGAGAGAGGAAGGGAGAAGGGGGGTTAGTTGTGCAGGTGTATTGTCCAGTGGAGGGAGAGGGTGCTGGGAGACAAATGAATCCAGCAGGCATTTGGTACACGACGGAGATTGCTTATCGATCCAGATCGCAGTATTCAGGCCGGCCTGAGAGAGGGCTGAGAATTTTCTGAGGGAGTTAATAACCTGGCAGCTCAGCTGTCTTGTCCAATTCACCAAAGGCAGAGGCCTAATCAGGGCTGGATTCCTTTTTCTGTCTGAGGAGGGGGCTGCAGCCCTCCGCTCTCTCTTTCAGCTTCTCTGCATCTCCATGTCGCCCTCATCCCTCCCTCCGTCCACAGCCCCTCACTTCCACTCCATCGGAGCCCTGAAAGTGATTGAAATGACAGCCTATAGAAAGAGGCTAATCAAATTGTTTATTATCAGTCTGAATCAATATGTATGGATTGTTAAAACATCAAAGTCAGCCCCTGGAAAAGTAATAGTCAACGGCCGGCAGCAGCTGCTCAGCCAAGGCTGGGTCCCAGGGAGCCGCGCTCCATTTAAAGCGACTTTCACTCTTACTTAAGTCCTGATGACCCGACGAGGTCAGCTGGCTGAAGGGGATGTTCATGGTTGTGCTACACGACACCGAATAAAACCCCTCTAAACTTCCCTCCAGCTACTCAAATATGTCTGTCCGGGCTGACTGATAAACTATCCATCAACTGAATGAATGAGCCACGGTGCTGAGGTAAAGACCATCGCTCACCTACTCTGCTCCCAGCAATATTTTGGACAACTGGTTGTTGGTTTCCTTAAATTCAATATTTTGTATCCTTTTCTTTTGAATCCTCTCTTCGGGTCCGGATTGCAAATGAGGTCAGGCTGCTGAATGTGTCAACTGAAGGGATCAAATTGGTTCGAGATGGACATTGTAGTTGGTTTCAGAGCGCAAGACAAGCTGGCATGGAAGATTGATGGATAGCCATTGTCCATTCATTGGCTCTGAGTGTGAGACCTGGTGTTGTTCGGGGGTCTCCCTCCACCTCCGACACCCCACAAACACAGGGCTCGTTGCGGTTTGATAGAATGATTAGACGCTGAATGATATCTTCGTCTGCAGCTCTCAATCTTGACCTCTTTACTACATTAAGATGGATCACAGAGCCTACAGCCACCGGGTCAAAAGTGAGAGGATTCAGGCCGCCTTACAAGCTGCAAATTATTTGATTTGTTGGTTTCTCACTGGGAAACGCATACACCTCTGCATCTCAATAGGTCGGATCAAATCACGTTTGAGTGTAGGACTTATTAAAAGTGACAGACTGAGTAGCCACCGTGTCATCCCATTGCCCTCATTTTGATCCCAATTTTTCTGTCACTCATTTCAAATTGCCAATTCAATGGTCACCGTTTCCAACAACACAATACTAATCCATATCGCTGTAGGAGAAGCTTCCTAATTGGAAGTCCACTCAACTCCTTATCATCAGCTCCATTACATGAGCCACATAAAGGCACCGTCATCCATCATACACCAAATTTGTTCCGTCATTTTTCTCTTGGATGGAAGACAAGGGCTAGGGGGCGTATTGATTTTATAAAAAACATGAAGCTGAGACTCCAGAAGAGGAATATTTGTCTCTTATCGATAATTGCTCTAATAACCATGACGGACAGACAATAAAGAAGCACATCTGGGCCCGACACCCTCAAAGGGAAAGATATCTGAGAAATGGCTCTATGGAACATTTTTGTTTTATATATGAGCTTCCAATCAATTTGTAATTATTTAGATGTTTCTATGTTTATAACTGCTGCCTGCTTTGCTTTGTATTGTTCAAAGGTGTTAACCCTTAGATGCCCGAGTGACTGGACCCTCTTCCATAAGTGGGTCAAAAAGGACCTGTAGTAGAATAATGTGTTTTTATGCCATTTTCACTTCAAAAATCAACTGTATAATATTTAGTATTATATTTTGGTTCACACTAGAAATATTTGATATTTAATTTTTCACTATTTATAATTTTAGACATTTTTTTTACATTTTGAAAAAAAAACGAAATTCCATAGAAAATGCATGTCATTTTTGACCCACTTGTGGAAGCTTGGGGGAGAAATACAAAAACTACAATTTCTGAAAATGTATACAATGTAAATTTAAAATGTGAATGGCACAATATCCAAACATGTTTTTTGAGGAATAGCTGGAATATGAAATGATAAAAAAATGTAATTACAAAGATACTTCAAGAAAACCACCTCACCGGGTCAAAAAAATACCCACTTATGCATCTAAGGGAACCTGTTAAGCCCCAAGGTCCCCGCCGGCGGGTACCCTTGTTTTTTTTTCCGCAACACTGTGTGGGAATCTTAATATTTAAGAACCTATTAATGTGTTATACCAGATTAACGGGAATAATCTCAGCTAACTGACGATACAAACCATTTTTACCAAAACAAAACACAAGTCTCATAAGAAGCATCTAAATTACACCTGAGCGAAAAATGCTAACCTATTACTGCACCGATAATCACTCCTAGTTCCCTTATTACTAATCTTAGGTGCACATCCAACACATCGTTTATGATTGCAAGGAGACACAGAATCTAACGGTGCCCACCTAAACTCTGAAAGATACAAACTCGCGACATTATCAACAAAAACGTACATCAAAACAAGTGGCTCTAGGTAGCCCACAACGCTAACATGGTTTACCTTCGTCTTTGTCTGGTCTAAACTGGTCTTCAATGGCATTAAAACGATAACAACGATAATGTAGTTAATCCATAGGTTAATATCCAATATGGCTGTGTCCCCTTTGAAATGTTCTGATAATCTATAAGAAATATAACTGCAATTCCGTTTTAAAATAGTAGAGCAGGCCATTCCTACGCTCTGTAGCTTCATTGAATGCGCAAAGACTTCACCTTTTTTAACATGAGTGTGTGCGGGACGATTTCCCTTCGATTATATTGGCTCTAACGGTCAGAAAGAGATGTCACATGTCAAAATCGAAGAAGGGGGGCCAGAGATATGGAAAATCCACCCAAATGGCCCCAGAAGAGGTTTTTTTTGATAAATCTGTCTAAAAAGGTAAAATATCACTTGTTTTGCATCAATCTTGATACAGGGTACTTATTATATGTTGTACTTTGGATTCCTAAAGCTTTTAGTCTACCATTCCATCATGCAAGGGTGGTTTTCACTATAAGTAATCTTTTTTTTTGGACGGACACAATAATTTAATTTATTTTACTGTGTTCAATCTGAATTTACTTTAAAATAAAAACATCTATATTAATTCTGACACTTCGACATCCAACTCACAGGTGTAACCTTGCTTTGAGAATAAAATATTATTAATTTAACTCTTTTAGAAGGGAAGATATGGTCATTTGTTCTGGGAATGTCATTTTCGAGCCTGAGACCTTAACAAGTTTAAGGAAAGACATATGCAAAGGGTAAGCACGTTAACGTCACTTGAATTAACAAAACTTAACTTTTACGCCTCAGTATCTCACAGGGAAACACTTATTGTTCTATTATTTCTTATTACTTATATAATGTATCCAGTTTCTTTGCATCTAGTATACATTGTCTCTGATTTCTACCAAACAGCTAAGATTGTGTATGACCAACACTTATAATAAAAGAAGTGAAAGGACAGGGAAGAGTTTTTGAGGGGATTTTAAATGTTCCCTTCATAACAGGAGTCATGACAAATACATTACCTCTTTGTCAGTGCTCGTTTTTGAAACTAGAGAAACAGTGAAATCAGACTTATTGTTGCTTAATGTTGTGATAATTAGTAGTAGTATCTGATACCAGATACTCAAGGTCCTCGACCCGTTTATTGCGCTCCTTTGCCATTATGAGAATCGCGGTGGAAAAAATAAAAAGGTCAATGAAACTATATATCATCTTTTTTATTCCACACACTGCTTCCTTGTGGAAACCATCTTTACCAACTTGACAACACATGCATTTGGGATACATCATTATTTTTTAGTGTCCCTGTTTCCGTTGTGTTTAAAGCTTCTTGTAACCTTTTTAATTGCAGCGTTTTGTTTGTGCAGCGCTTTAACGACGGCATGCTTCCTCAAGTTGGTGAATATCTTCTAAAGGCTGCGCGTGTGCTGTCAAATTGGTGAAGATGCTTCTTGTGTTTTGGCACATTTGTATTTCTTACATTTGCTTTGTTTCCCCTATTGGGAATGTTTTGTTCCACTGTAACGCTTTAGCACCTGTCGGCCACCGCACTATAACCATTGTCTGTATGATTTTCTATGCAATGAAATCACTCAGTTCATTTTGCTCACTTCACAAGAGATATATTCATTGAGTTCACTGTCATTCAGGCTTGCAGAAAGATAAAAAAGCTCATGATCAAACACCCTTGTCTACAGTTTTGTACTTCAACCTCCACAGCCCCAACAATAAATAATTAAAGCCCCCACTAGCCGTAGCAGGAACAAATATGTTTGCTCTCAGTGTCCCTCCTTCCTCTCCCCTCTGTCTCCTCTCTCCACCCCCCCGCCCGCCTCCTTCTCTCCATGCAGAGCCAGCATGAGAGTTAGCTGATGGCAGGGTTACAGTAGGGTCCTTGCCAAAGTAGAGCTGGGCACGTCGCTGCATAGTAAACACCCAGGGCTCCCGCTCTTGACATGACGGGGGTCTCTAATTAAAGAGTGCAACGAGACACCCCTTAGCCAAGGCTCTCCCTATCAGCCCTACACCCACAATTAAGTCCTCCATGGGATCCAAGGCGCTGCATTATTGATGGAGCAGAACGTTTGATTAGAAACTCTTAACACAGCTCCGGAACAGACCAGTCAGTCCACTGTCATTAAACACCACTTAAACCAAGTCAAAACATACCCATTGGACATGCTTCTTAAACATCCGGGTTATGATGGAGATGGGGAGGAGAGGGGGATTGAATATCAATGCTTTGTGCAATACCTTCTGCTAGCATATGCTGAAGGGATAACAAAGTAAACAATATACCTGCAGGCTAGTTAACACACGCTTGTTGACTTGCAGGAAAGAGGAAAACAGTGGGTTTCGCGTTCAGGAAACACATGTAAGAGATAAAAAAGGCAAGTGAACCGCAGCAATGTCAGCCCCCCTTATGATGAGTCAGGGAATGTTTGAAATTATAACAACCCCTTCACCAGGAAATATGTACTTACATCAAAGCCAGGCTGCTTTAAGTGGGGCCTAACAGTATTACCGGCCCACAGTCAATCAATGCGTAGATAATGCATCACTTCATATCAAAAGCCCTGCTAATGAGAACAGGATGATGTATACAATACCAAAACATGCAGATGTGTGGATGTAACATGTAGATGGGGATGTAATGGGGTGTCAAATGAAAGAGTGCAACGACATGCAGGAACATGCAGACTGAGGTGTAGGCTTCACTTCGAACATGCTTTGCCCCCTTAAAAATAAGCTTTACTGTTACACACAGAGGTGGAATGTAACTAATTACACATTTTACTCAAGTACTGTAATTAATTAGGAAGCTTTCCATTGTTTGCTACTTTATTCTTCTACTCGACCTCATCTCAAATATTGTGCATTTTAATACAAATACTTTTTGTTTAATACTTTTTATTTATTCACATGTTTGTCCAAACTTTGTTCGAAATACAGACTATTTTCACAAAAAGTATAAATGAAATAAGACAAAGAAACATGTCATGAAATATGTCTTGTGGTATGGATTAAATCCAAAAGCAAGTTTTTTTATTCAAAAACATACAGGAAAGAAAAATAATTTAAAAAAACGACACTTGTAGTTAATAGCAAGTTGTACATGAATACAATTATGTGTTTATATGTTTTGTATACATACACCACTGTATTAATCAGTAATGGAAATAATACAAAAACGTTTGGATGTATTTATTGGAGAAGAATAACATTTGAATAATAAAATATAATAAAACCCCAATTGAGTACTTTTACTTTTGTTACTTCATTACATTTAGCTGATAATACTTTGCCTTGAGTAACATTTTAAAAGAAGGACTTGTAATGGAGTATTTTTAGACTGTGATACTGGTTCTTATACTTAAGGAAAGGACTGATTTTCCACCACACACCACAGGAGGCTTGTATTGAGTGAATTTCAGCATGAGGCTATTAGATGCACCTTTTTGATGTGTGTGCACGCTTGTGAGCGCATGCGTGTCTGCAGCAGAGTAGAGGGAATTCTGCAAATTCGTCCGCTTCGCCTCTGCAATAGGCCTAATTAATACACACTCAAGGGTTGATAACATTGTGGCTGAAAGTAGATCTCCTTAAGAGATACTTAATCCAGCTAAAGATTGCACTGCTCCCCTCTCTTCCATGGCATCACAATCAAAGGTATTGGGTGGGTCTCTAGTGGACTCATTAGCAGACTGCTCAGCAGTGGGGGTCTTGGATAAGGCGCAACCCCCCTATCTACCCCCCCTTAAACCTCACCCTCCTCTGTACACACACACACACACACACACACACACACACACACACACACACACACACACACACACACACACACACACACACACACACCACACACACACACACACACACACACACACACACACACACACACACACACACACACACACACACACACACGCACACACACACACACACACACACACACACACACACACACACACACACACACACACACACACACACACACACACACACACACAACCACTTGCTGACCTGAGCAGTCAGAGGAGCTGGTATTATTATGACATTCATTAAGCATCACTGATGGAAACCCTACACACTCCCATCAGCACTGTGATTAATCACCGCCTTATTGGCAAGCCACAATCCTCCCACTATCTGTGTGTGTGTGTGTGTGTGTGTGTGTGTGTGTGTGTGTGTGTGTGTGTGTGTGTGTGTGTGTGTGTGTGTGTGTGTGTGTGTGTGTGTTTGAGGTCTCTTCTTACTAGGGCAGGGGTCAGATATCAGAGACAGGAGTGATCAGTGGCTACTCAGTGAATATCATGCAGGCTAATGAATGTTCCGGCATCATCCTTTACACAAGTGTTGCCACCTAAATGTATCTCACAGCAACGAATAAAACACCTGATCTGACCAATAGGTATTTGAAGATATAATATGAATGTGGAACCGTCTGTGGGGTACTTTAAATCAAATGTATCAATAGTAAATACAAATAAAAATGAGAAAGTAATCAATTAAAAAAGTTAAACTGGTACACTCGTTGGTCCCACTTCCTGAACTTCTTCTACAAAGTTTGTTCATAATCTTTAATTTGTAATAAAGAAAAACAAACATGACACAAAGGCAGACTATGTTATTCGTTAAAGCCTTTACGTATGATATTTGTTACGATTAGAAGAGCGTTCATGGGAATTTTCCCAGTAGGTACATATTTTTTCTTGTTCACATGAACGCAGAAAAAATGCCCTTTCTTGCAAAGTAAACAAAAGTAAAACATTATTAGTGTATCCAGACCATACTATGTACCCTATGTATTGAATGTGTTCTTCCTTGGCTCATGTTACAGCCTTATAAGAAGTTGAAAAATAAATCTAGTTTTCTATAATTCTTCTGACAAACAGACCAAACTGAACCTAAACTCGTGAAACATAACAAGCAACAATATCAAGGTAAAGTAACCATAACATGCATTCTCAGTCTGAACGTCCTGACCCCAGTATGGAAAGCCACTATGGCCTTTTTTATCAGGAGTAATCTGTATATCTGTCCTTGTACCTGCTCTGAATTCATAATACAGCAGGTTAGTAAGTGGCATCGGGTTAAAGAGTGCTGAGCCATGTTAAACCACTGCAACACAGGGAGCATGCATCATGTCCGTGCATTAATAAAAGGCAGCTATGCTATCATTATAAGCACCATACGTGCCCGAGCTGCACTTCCTGGCTGCTCTAATAGCTAACTGGTCAAGGGTGATTTATCTGATAAACTGCTTTTGTGTTCCACCCGGCTGAGAGATGGTTCAGCTTAGCCTAGTCTGCCATAATGTGCTTTATAAATACAAAAACAAATGGTTGCCTAGGGAGGAGGAAAGATGTAGCTTGTATATTTGTATTGGGTGGGGTGGGTGTAGGTCAAATTGTATCCTCTTGTGCCTTCGGGGGAGACAGGAAAAGCCTGAGTTATAACTCTCCCATCACCTGCCTCCCGTGCATTACTCAGGATATAGCGCAAATTGCAGCCGGCATCCATTAGTTCTTTTCAGGGTTAATATTGATGTAGATATCATTCCTATCTGCTGTGTCATTTATTTGAAATACTATGTGCGAGGAGTAGCTCCGGCAGTGAATCAAATCAATTGATAGAGCAGTTAGCCTCGCAGGCCGGGCTGCCTGGGAGCTGCCGAGCGAGCATGAAATATTATGGAGATTGTTCTTTAAAGTGATCTCTTCATCATCATTTGTCTGCAGCCTGGGCGATCCTATCCCCTACTGCTGCGTTCCTCTTGGGCACCAGCTGTCATAACTAAATCAGCCGGATAATGCAGTCGTGCGCACAGTTCTTACCCCCCCTCCCCTTCACCTCCTCACTGCTGCAGCCACACATGTCAAGGAGCATCCAGAGAGTCGCTCATCATCGCCACTGATGGCCCTCCTCTCTGGGGCCTGCTTGTTTATGTCACTTCCTATGTGCGGGGATGCTAGTTCATGTCACCCTGTGTAGCAGGGGAGGGCACGCCTGCTGTTTTACTTCATGTGTGGCTGCTGCTGATGGGCAGCGAGGTACAGCAGTCCTCTCGGATGTTATGATAGCCAGTTGAGCTGCCAGTCTGCAATATGCTGTAAGTGAATATGACGGAGACAGTTTTTTATGGCGCTCTTCACAGTCTGTTAGCATGCAGCAGGATGACTGTTTTTACTGCCCATAAATGGAGCGGCGTACATATTTTCTGTGTCATTAGGAGGACAGTGAGGAGATGTACTCAGAGGGAGACGCACCCCACTTAGGCCGGGCGATTTAGCATTGTAAAAACCTCATCACAGAGGCTCTCAGAGTGATGTAAACTCTTACTTGGGGGAACATTTCCATGTGTCAGTGAGAGATGAGATGAGAGGGCATCTTCAATGACAGGGCCCAGAGGATACAGGGCCCCAGAGGAAAAAGCTGCATTATTCAGTGGCAGGACACCCAGATCCGGCAGTCATGCCATCCTGATCAGTGCTTCATAGCCTCCTGATATTACAGGCCTCTGGGCATGGTAACGGTTAAGGCGGTGTATTAAATACCAGAAAAGTAACTCACACCAAGAGTTGTTTTAAGGTGCTGATTACTGGAAGTAGACTTGTAAGTAGGAAAAGGGTAGCACACTCTAAATATGCATTTCTTATTTTATTTAGATGACATTTAAGCCCTTAGGTGTTCTTCAAGATAAGCAGGAATAACATACTGTTATTTTATAAAAGCTACAACCCATCAATTTACATTAAGAAACAACTACTTGCAAGAGCCACTATGTCTCACTTTTTAGATTAAATATACCAATTTCCCATACAATTCATTGGTTATATATATATATTTAAATAATTCTGCACTTCATACTGTATATATCCTTTGTTTATAGTGTATTTAGTCTGAGTAGGTTAGTCTATTACGGTTATTTTTACTTATTCAGTGTATTTTTATATACTTTTCTATCTGTTTCATTGTAAATATGTATATATTTGCCGTCTGTTTTAATTTTTTATTTTGTGCAAGGTCTTTTGTAACATGCTGTTGTGTAAAAAAAATTCCAATTTGGTTCAATCTAATGAACTGTAATCTATTCTAATATTTAAAAAATATACAAATGTGTAGATTTCTAATAGATACACAGCAACACCAGCGCTTAGTACACATCATACAACACTGCAGTGAAGACAATGCCCCACTCTGCAGTTACATCGATTCTGAGACACATCTGTATGCAGAATAGAATCACTCAAGCAAAGAAAAATGTCTTTTATTTAAATTAAATGCTGACATTTTACTTTATGAGACATGATGTGGACACATGCACAATTAAACCCTGGACACAGCCTGGATATTATTCTCTAGCAAAATGGTATCAAGTCATACATTTATACCGATTATGTGCTGACAAAATAGGCATCTATATTGTTGAGACAATGATGTCAGACTACAGCCCGTTACATTTATATTTTCCAAACAAGTGGCTCTGGGCAGCCTGGCCGAGGCGGTGACATCTGCATGACTCTTAGTCAGAGGAACAATGAGGGCTCTTAGCAGAGAACAGAACCGCTATTTGTCACTGTACGCTGATAAAATTCATACAGGGGCATTGTATGGGTCTGAAAATGGATGTTAAATCCATTCATCAAAGCCAGATGGATTATGTGCTCTATGGGTTATGTGCCATTGCTTACTCTAGGAGACACAGAGGTTTAAAAGGCCATGGCGTGTGTGCGTGTGCATGTGAGCGAGGACATACATACACATGCACTTGTGTGTGTCAGTTACCAATGAGTGATGATGACCACTGGCTCACCATATTGATCAAGAGAGCTTCGAGGAGGGGTGTGAGATAGATAGTCGCACTCCAACAGCACAAGCATCTCTGCACAGAGTAAAACCCAACCGGGTGAGACACCTCCTGTGCAGCCCAGTGCATGTGAAGGGGTACCATTTAAGCGTTGTTATTATTTTTGACATAATAAAATGATTAAAAGCAGAAGTAAGCACGCAAATGAAACAACAAGATGCTTAAAAACAAAAATGAAGGAGGAAAGAAAGGGTGAAAAGAATGTCAGGGTTAATAGAAATAATGGCTTGAAATACCACTGAGACCACCCGCCCTAAAAATGTAAGCTATGCACTCACACCACTGTTGGCATATGCTATGCAGATGTAACCATCGCCAACGAAGACGTGCATTACAGGACTAAAGCAGCATTTTGGCTCCTTCTCAAAGAGAAGCTGTGTACTTACAGGAATCAGAAGGTGCAAAACATCGCTTGCCAGCTTCCGGCATGTGTTACAATATATTAATTTGGTTTTGATGTAGGCTTTTAAACCTAAAGAGTAAGTCTGGAGCTGAGTCTGTGACGCAGGATGGATGTTTCTTCACATTTGTTTTGAAGGGAATTTCTAACGAATCCTGGAACACAGAACTGGATATATATAATAATATACAAAAGGTATATTGGACAGTCTCCAGGATGTTATTTATGCTGACCTACACCAACTTCTGCAGCGTGACAGACGTAAGTAATATTGGGGAAAGAAAGAAAGCTTTTTGGGAATATAAAATGTATTTATTTTCGTGTTTACATTTCTTGTGTTAGTGAATCCACTATAAACCGGAGTCAAATTGCTGTTTTGCGTAAACCTAATTGACCCCAATTTGTTCTAAACTTTAGTTTTATTGTACAGGTAGACGCAAAGATTTTCCACAGATTCAGCAAAAAATATTTTATAGTGTATTTCTTGTCTCCCAAACAATGTGTGCTCCGCAGCGTCCTACACATGGATCTGGTTTGGATCAGCCAAGTGGATTTCTCTCTCTTTCTTCCTGTGGTTATTAATTATACAGATATTGTTCTGGCACAGGGAGCAAGAGGGCTGCTAGATAGCTTTGGAGACTCATCTAAAGTCAGACTCTGAAGTTTAATTTCAGCGTCAGACTTTAATATCCCTGAGCGTGGTGTAAGTGGTGCTCTGTTCTGTCTCTGGCAGAGGGGGAGCAGCCGATGGAGGACGGCCTCTCATGGCTCCCTGGGGGCAGATCTGTACAAACTACACTACAAATTACACAGTGGGTTGCTGTGCACCCTCAGCTAGTGTAAACAACAACACCATTTCCCCTCTTGTACTATGAATCAAACTGAACTTATATGACCCATGTCTGAGTCCACGCCCATGCTTTGTACGCCCCCCCCAAACCCTTTTAATGACACACCTACGTAGTAGTGCTCAGCCCCGACTAGCTTCCTCTCTCCTCCCCCTCCCACTGGCTTCATTCATGAAAACTCCTCCTCCCTACGCCCCACCGCTCTCAGTGTGTCACACTCTGCAGCTGTTTCATTTTAGGAGTCGGGGACTGCAGCAGTTTGCCTCGCAGCCACCAGACTGTCTCAGAGCCAGTTGGAAACCACAGCCAATACTTGTCCGAAGTGCTCTGGCAAAGTTAAATATAGAGCCTTTCAGTTGTTGTAAGAGATTTAATAAATTCCTGCTTCAAAGTTTGCATAATACTCTCTGGTTTAAGAGACCAAAGTCCCCTCGTTTGTTATTTCCCAGGCCTATTTGTTGATCTCTTATTGCTGGAATATAGCGTTTCAGTAATGGTCTGCTGCAGAGGAGCTGATGTGTTTAATAAACTTGACTGTGCCTCAGTCGGAGAGCTACCTCCCACTTAGTTACACACATGGAGGAAGGAAGGCAGCGGGCCATAGCAGTGGAGAATGATTCATTAACACTGTAAATTCAGCAATTAAACAGATATATAACTTAAAACCTATAATCAATAACCTATTAGTCAAAGCCGGGCATATTTATCGTCAAGTCAGATACGGAAATGTAGTATTTGATGCATTATAAGGTGAATTTAAAATGTACAAAAATATATGCTCTTTAATTTAATCATATAAGACAAAGGTATACATTACAAATATCATAGAGTACATTTTAAATATGAGTTGCTAAATGTGCTATTATCCAAAGAGCTTGATTTCACATTTTATATAAAAATAGTAAACAATATTTTGAGAACAGCTTTTAATCACTAGTGCTCATTAGTGCGTGCTGTCCTGTAATCACTTACATATTTTACGAGGACTGTTTTCAACTATCTCACACAACCGAGCCGTCTGATTGGTCCAAGATGTGTTTTGCAGTTATGTATCCGTTCCCATGCCAACCCATGTTATCAACAGGAAAATCAAGCATTTCCTTTTTTATTTATTAATCAATAAAGCAAAACGTTGATAAAAGAAATTCTGATTTGGGACAAAAAATACGGACAGATGTTTCTAACTGACACTGACATTTATTTGCACACTATTTACATTTTGTATTGTAATCAAATATTTGTCTTTCTCTAATGTAATTGCTCTAATTAATTTAATTCACATTTTGCAATTCGACAAGTACCGTCTGATTTACAAATAGTGTTGGAAAGGGAAAAAACAGATAAGTGCCTTTTTGGAAATGTTACTTTTATTTTATTTAGGTGTAATTGTACTGTGTGTTCTTGAAGTGTGTGAGTAAACTGAGAGCTACAGGAGTTGTCATGCGTGCGTTAACATAATCGACACAAAATAATTAACCAACAAACCCTAGTTTTGTTATTATCTTATTTTCTTTCGCTGTGAAGAGTTTACTGTTTGTAGCATATAGTAATAATTGGCCAATAAAATGATTCAGAGTTTTACATTACATTTCGCTGATGCTTTTATCCAAAGCAACTAACTCAAAAAAGGAAGAACGCTGAAAGTATATAAGCTTTAAAAAGTACTTATTATTACTTTCATTTTTTGGTGTGTTTTCAGTCTGTTATTGAAGCTGAGTAAACCGTCTGCTGGTTTCACCATTTTGAGCTAAAGTTGACATTTTACCCATGATACTCTCCCACTTCCTTCAATTTTCAATTCAAGTTTAATTGTGCATGTGTCATGTCTCATAAAGTAAAATGTCAGCATTTAATTTAAATAAAATACATTTTTCTTTGCTTGAGTGATTCTATTTTGCATACAGATGTATTCTCGATGTAACTGCATTTAGTTGGCATCCTCTCCGCATTCATTTGTAGAGTGAAGCATTGTCTTCACTGCAGTGTTGTATGATGTTTATCAAGCGCTTACTGTATCTATTAGAAAATAATTGTTTATTTACATTAGATATTAGATTAGCACCAAGATTAAACTACATTGGGACTTTCTTTTACACAGCAGCATGTTAAAAGAATAAAAACAGACAGTATGAAGTATTGTCAGAATCGATGTAACTGCTTATGTACAAGTATTTAAAAGCATTATTCTGAGACTCTTGCAACCTGCCACACACACACACACACACACACACACACACACACACACACACACACACACACACACACACACACACACACACACACACACACACACACACACACACAACACACACACACACACACACACATACCATGTATACATCACTTCAGGGGACATTACATTGACTTACATGCATTTCCTGGAGACTTATCCTAACCTTAACCATAACCAACACATGCCTAACCCTAACGCTTAACCTTAATCCTAAACCTAACCAAGTCTTCACCCTAAAATTAATGATTCTCCTCGGGACCTTCATTATGTCCCCATAAGGGGGTCGAGTCCCCACACGTGACTGTGTAAACAGATGTAGGTCCCCACAAGGATAGTAATGCTAGGCCACACACACACACACACACACACACACACACACACACACACACACACACACACATACCATGTATACATCACTTCAGGGGACATTACATTGACTTACATGCATTTCCTGGAGACATATCCTAACCTTAACCATAACCAACACATGCCTAACCCTTAACCTTACCCTAATCCTAAACCTAACCAAGTCTTCACCCTAAAATTAATGATTCTCCTCGGGACCTTCATTATGTCCCCATAAGGGGGTCGAGTCCCCACACGTGACTGTGTAAACAGATTTAGGTCCCCACAAGGATGGTAATGCTAGGCCACACACACACACACACACACACACACACACACACACACACACACACACACACACACACACACACACACACAAACACACACACACACATACACACACATCAGTAAGAGAACAAGCACTCACTGTTACAGCTGTATTGTGTGACGCTGTCTTCATTTCCTCAGAATTTAGCTTTTATAATGTGTTGATATTAGATGACAACTAGCCGGTTTGTGACCCTTCACCAGAACTGATTACAACAAACTGTATTCCCTTACAGGGTTAGGGTTAGGGTATTCCCTTACAGTTACATAAAAAAACATTAATACATTTTGACACACACACACGCACACACACACACCTTGTCATATCTCAGTAATAGTAGTCAGACTGGCAGTATGTGCTCCAGCTGCGTTAGCCTCCGCCTGGCAGAGGTGCTTCAGACAGAGGGGTTTCTGTGGTGAGGGGCTGTGTCACGCCATCAGAATGTGTGGCAGTGTGCTGTGGGTCCTGAGAAAAAGAGTCCGGAGCTCTGCATTATCAGCTGGGTTGATAACAGCATGGAAAAACTGAGGCCAACAGGAAAGACACGCAGGGATCCTTCCCAGAGCTGGCCACTGTTCCCCTTTCACCGCCAGCGACCGTAACGGCTGCTGTTTGGCAGGATGTTCGCTCAGAAAGAGCTCTGTGAACGCAGGTTACGTAAATCAGATATTTTACAACAGCAATGTATCAAAACAATTCTTACACTGATGAACACGCAACAAAGTGTCACCTGAATCTGCAGGTTTACCATTATTGTTCAAGATGTAAAAATTCAAAGGCTTTTTGTCACATGAACAATGTCGACAGAGAAGTTTGAATAAGTGAATGTCTTCACTTCTTCAAGAAGGGATTGTTCATATATAATTCATAGCCTGAATTATATAACATTTTATACATAAAAACATGGCGGAAATTGATATTTTAGGGCTGTTGAGAGTATTTTCTGATTTATGGAGTGATAAAAAGAGATATTCAAAATCCCTTCAGTAGAAACTTTAGATTCTAATATGACTTCAAAATGAAACAAGAATTTTGAAACTGGCTTTATCCAATGTTCAGGTTTGTGTTCCTGAAATGTATCAAAATATGCACATATTTAATGAGATAATGGCTCCTTTGCATATTTAAACATGCTCTTTCAGAAAACTTGTAATACAAAAAACAATTGTCTTAATGTAAGTAATTAACTGGAGAAGTTTCTAGCTGATATCTTTAAGTTAAACAAATTACCCTATCCACCTGTGGTGTCAAAGTAAATGTCAAACTAAAGACTGAAATAGTGCAATAAATAGTGTTAAAATAGAACAATTCTGAAAATGATCCAACGCTGCAAGGAAAATGCAGAAATAGTTAACTACATACAAGTTAAATACATAAGATAAAAACACAATATACAATGATATACTGCACAGTGTATTAAAATCAGGCTTTATGTAGCTTTACTTTGATTGTTGAGCTGCCCGGCCTGATTTGGTTCACTATCCTCGTCTCTTTGTGTCGGTTCCAGCTGCAGAAGGCAGATGTTTTGTAACAAAAAGATCTAAATAACCTTTGTTTACTAACTGCTCAGCACCAAACAGCAGACATACATTTAGAGACTAGCTGGTGAACACAGTGGAGATGATATGTTGCTCTAAAACAACACATGACTCCCAACATGGCTCCAAATAAGTTATGGAAAGAGGGAATGGAAATTACAAATCCATCCAAAATGAATTACAAAAATGAGGCCAACATATAATATGGCAAATATAATTTCGAAAATCAAAAGAGTTAATGAAATATTGAAGTCCTGTAAGTAAAGGTTTAATTGTTAAACTTCAAATGTTACAATTTTAAATAAGAAATGTACGAATATAACACTAACAGCAACTTTCTACAGCGCTTACTTCGGTATTTCCTGCCATATGTTTAATTAATACATGTTTTGCTCACATTACAGATAAGACATTTTTTCAATTGACATGTATTGATTTTAATAATGTTCTGAGAATGTATTGTAATAGATAGAGATGGAAATACAACTCTCCTTCTCACATCCATCCTTTCCCTGATAAGAATCTCCTAGCTTCCTCTCACAGGGGGTCAGGCAGCGTTACTGAATTCATCGGATGTGTTCACCAGCACATGGAAAAACACCTCCGTCCCGCTGACCCTCCTCATGTTGTGCACATGATGTTACTTCCATACGTAAACACATAGCGGGAGCGGCCATGTGAACACAAGGCAGTAATTAATACCATGTACAATTTCCCCGTTCTCCCCCTACACTTCCCCCAGCCCCACATTAACTGTTGGAGAGAGAACGCCCCTCTGCTCGTCTCCCCTCCCATCCCTTCCTGCAAGAGTGCAGATGTGAGGAGGGTCAAATAAATAGCCGTGATTCAGCCGCAATTCCACTCTGACATCCACTTAGCCTCAGGTTCCCTCTGCCAGCAGCCACCTGTTGCTCTTCTTTAAACACTGCCTGCTGAGGAGGAAGTCCTCTCATGTGGAACTGAGACCCCCCCTCCCCCCTCCCACTCTCCCCCTCTGATACGCTCCCAGGAACTGTAATGGCTTAAATAAAATTGTACGGGGCCTCGGCAACGTCATTCAGGCCTTTTACGTGCTTGAGAATTATGCAGAGAGAAATGGAGAGGAAAGGGGGGAGAAAGAAAGAGGTGAGGAAGGGGAGGGTGGGGGTGGGGAAGAGAGAGATTCAGCCATATGTCCAGATGCTAAGGCCATCAGGTCTGTGTGTGAACAGAGAAGCATCTACTGTACAGAGCCTGATGTAAAGTAGATGAATACAGACAGCAGGTGGGATTTTATACAAAAAATTCAGTGGATACAAATCATATAAAATGCAGATTGTTATGGATTTGTTATCTAATTTGTTACTCTTGAATGAGCAGCTAGCATTTTGCATAAAGGCACACTGTGTAAATATGGATATTTTGTAAGATACACATAAATATTCTTTGTTTATGTACTTTTTGTTTCTGTGTTATTGCAAACATTTGGTCCATCTAACGTGGCACGACAACATACTACTTACAAATTGCACCTTGCATATAGAAATTAGGTTCAATTAGATATTTATTCATCCCAATTTTGGCAATTTCACGTTACAACAGCATTTTAACAGGCGTGTGGCGCAGTGGGTAGTGCGTTGGTGTTCGGATTAGGGGGTCTCAGGTTCAAACCCCGCTGCAGTCAGCATGCCGTTGTGTCCCTGCATGTAACATGTAATGTTAACAGGCATTACACCCAAGTAAAAAATAGGATATTACATTTTTTTTTAAAAAGTAAGTATATACATACGTTAACGGTACATATATATATATACAAATCAATAGAATATCTTATTAATACACAGTATAAATGGTGTGTATAGACACTGCTAATGCATCTGTTAGGCGATGGCCACTCCGGCTCCTCGAAGCAAAATGCATTACGGCGAGTTTAAGGTTATTTTTCATGTCAAGGTCTGCAGCGACTTTGCAGCGGTAACTTCAAATTACTTGAAATGCTCTTTTGATCAAACCTAATTAAACACAGGCAATTACCAAAGTGAAATTAGCAACATTTAAATGCATCCATTTACTTGATTAAAGTTAGATGATGAGAGTGAGATAAGTGAAGACCAATACTGGAGGAGATGAAAGCAATAGCTCTAGATATTGGGTGTCAGGTGAAGTGCGCACTGCCTCAAAGTGGGACTGTGACAACAACACAAAAAGGGACCCACAGGTAAATAAATGAAGAGCGATGACCGTGTCACATCCTCCCGGTCGAGCTCCACTGGGTATCGTGTAAAGCTCAAAGCCTCCGAGTGTCGTATGCTCCCACATGGGCCCCGCCACAGATGGAGGGGCCTCTGGTTACAATAAGGAGAAATGCTGCCTGCTCAGACCCGGCTCTATTACTGAGGTCGGAACAAAGATTGAAGGGTAACTGCCTGCGTGAAGTAAATATTGAAGCGTCCAGATTTATGCAGCTCAAATGTGTCGGAGAGGATTTCTCTTAGATGCCGGCTGACAGGGATAATTATGATCCCATTCGCAGCGCTGGTGTCGAACCATGTCGAACCAGGTATTCTGACCGAGTGCTTAACCACTATCCGGACAGAACGAGCACCCAGCAGGGAGAAAGCTGTCCGACAGAGCCTATTATGTTACTGCAGTGGATGTACGTGTGGGCTAACAGTAAAGCATCTGTCACCCCTTTCAAATCCCCAAAGGAAAGAGAAGCAGGTCCAGGATTTCACTGCCTTCACTCGCAGCAGATGTCATAAAAGAAAGGTCCCAGGACATTCATCCAATCAAAAGCATTTAGCAAAGCAACTCTAATTAGCTCAAATTGACCTGTTTCTTTCTTTGTCTCCTTGCCTCCTTGACTCCTTACCTCTTTTCAGACACTTATATGAATAATGAGGCAAGGGGTTAACTGCGGGTCACACAGAGCTCCCTATCTGCCATGTTATTTATTCAGTGGAATGAGAAATTGATCACATTATTGTGTTAAGAGGGACCTGATTCGTTATAATCAGGCTGGTATTGGCAGGCCGGCCCGCAGGCTTCACTATTGCATTAGGGACGCTCAGGCAGCCATAGGTCACCCTCACTCAGGCCATTTTACAACTTCACGTCACCTGCTTGACCTTTTGATGACCACTGACAAAGACAAAAGAAAAGCAATATAATGTATGACAGCGCAATATTAAGCCGTCGGTTGAACACCAGGCTTTCACTGTCAAAAGATGGAGTTACTATCATGCTATCAGACAACTAAAAACAACCAGCATGTGTGTGTAGGTGTGTGTGTGTGTGTGTGTGTGTGCTGCTACACGAAACACTCACAGGCCATGACCTATAAGCAATAATTCTGTCAAAAAGATTGACATTTATAGGAAAGGCGTGCCAAGATCAGCAGAAACTCAATCATTTAGCTATTTAAATTATTTACTATTCCAGTATTGGCTGGTTTGAAACGGTTTCTTTGACCGTTTGCTCCCTCAACGCGGCATTTTTCCAAATGAATGAAAATCTGTGTAAACGACCAGGTGCACTAACCTATTTCCCCCCGTGGTTACATCATGCCAGCTCATTCAACAAATGAGTCTACATCTGTGTTTGCACTAGGCCAGAACGTATTGGTTAGCACTTGTTGGTTTAACCACAACACCTCAGCACATAAAAATGGCTTTGGATCCGAGTTTAATCTTCAACAAGACTACATAATTTTTCACTTTATCAGCAGCTACCTACCTGCTTCTCAGCTACTGTGCTTTGAGCGGGTAAAGGTTGTTTTTGTTGTACTAATATAGGACATTAAGGAGGAAACATAAAACCAGTTATCACATTTGCAACGCTCTCTACAACCTGGTGTCAAAAAAAGGTTTCTCAAAACACATCTTGTGTACATAAATGAATGAAAAGTTGGATTTCCATGCATCAGTATCAATAACCACAGTCATTATTAATGTATACACCAATTCTGCTGCTCTTAGAACTAAATATTTATTATTTAAATCGAACATTTTGATTGCCAAGTCGCTATTTTCTGAGATAGCGGCTGTTTAAATCTTGATAAATTAAGTTTGAATTGATAGTTCAATTGAGTACTCTTTTTAACCAACTACTCTTTTATTGTATATAAGAATAAAATCCATTAGGTTGACTTTGTTGCTAAGAGCTAATGCTTTATTGCTTTGTGAGAGGCGCCATCTTATTTCTGCAGGAACCACATTAAAAGTAGTGTTTTATGCAAATTATTTTAAAGTCAACCTATAGTGCTTTTATGTTTGTTGTCTAAGTTCTTTAAATACTTTCTTGAGCCACCTCCGGACAAACTCCCTTAGTTGTGTTTTAATTAGAATTTAAACGAAGCAACACCACCGAGCTAACATTTCAGAAAGCTCTCCACCCTCTCGCTGACGCCCAGCTTTCATCCTCAGACTCCCCCCCAGATCGCTACGGCTGTTTACAGTGAAAAACATCTGCATTGAAATCATTCCACTTCCTGAGGCTTGAATCAAATCAAGTCTCCACAAAACAACAACAGGAAGAGGGCCATTTTTACAATAGCTGTGTTTAAATATGTGCAAGAATTCTGTGATGCCTGAGAGCGGAGAGTGTGGTGTCAGCGGGGACTGGAGCAAAATCACACTCTGTTCACACGTGAGGAGACAGCGTGAGAAATATCGATATAATATCAGCCCTAAACAACATCTGTTTTGCTCGTAAGGTGACAGGAGTAGCGACATCAGTTTATCGTGCTGCACAATATACATTCGTTTTTAATTGGAACTGTTAAAAGAGTTCAAGGAAATCCAGGAAAATGTGCTAAATGTGTGGAAAAATGGCATCTAATGCAGAAACAGTGCTTATAATGAAATGACTGTTCATTTTATTTGCTGTAGAATTCATCATTTCTATCTCAACCTTTTTGTTTGTTGAAAAAAAACATATTAATTCTGCCTCTAATTCACATCCTGATGTATTAGATGCACTTGATTTTGACACGCAACGTACTGAATTTTCATATAATGCAATCCTAGAGCAGACACACTTATATATGTGTTGTCTTTCAGCTATACATGTTATTCTTTCTACTGCATGGCTGTGCATTTACTTCCCATGTAGACATAAAAAGAGCACTAACTGGTCAATCATTAGCCAATAGTAGCCTCTGCCTTACCTTAGGCTCTTAAGCACACACAGGCTCTTCCCTTAGACTGTATATATAAGGTTGCTACACAGAATTACTGCCCTATATGCAAACTGAACTAATGCTTCAATATTATAAATAACCATTGCACTAAAGGAGATCCATCACCAAAACCAGAACCGTTTCTAATGAAATAATGTTTTGTAATTTCTATTGAAAGGGACCTATGTCCAGTAAAATAAGTGTTTTAACGGCTGTAACATATTTGTCGTAGAAAGTATTCAAGGCGTGTCCCATGTGGCTAAACAAAAACCACGCAGCAGTTCATAACAGGAAATGGTTTAAATAGCTGATAAAAACTTGATCATTTTCCTAGTCTACTGTAGTTTGTCCTGCCCTCCAGTGGCGGTTCTAGACCAATTTGACTGGGGGGGCCACTGGGGGGTCAGTTATTTTCTGAGGGGGGCACAATAAATGCAGGACGAAAAGAGAACTAGACAGTATGAAGTAATTGCGCATAAGAAAACAATGTAATACAGTTATTGGTATTTGTTTCAGTACACTTATTTATTTCAGATAGATCTTATAGTTATTACTGTTAGCTTCAGCTTAAGTTATAGTGCAATGTTTGCACTCATACCATATTTATATAAAAATAAAGGCAATGAACAGTTACATCTCCACTTTACATAAGGGTGTCTGCACAATCTCACATTACAGCAACAAAATCCTGCGGTTTTTGGCAAACCGAGTACCAGAAGATATACATTTAAAAAAACCAAAAAAAACACTTTTCATTGTTAGGGGGGCCACAGGGGGGTCAGAGGTCAGTGTTAGGGGGGCACTGGCCCCCCCTGGCCCCCCCTAGAACCGCCCCTGCTGCCCTCAACTTCCTTTTTTCCTGTATGAACGTTCAGCATATAGGAGACGGAGCAGTAGGACGCAGAAAAAGATGCAGGTGTAAACAACCCCCGTCACTCTTCATGCCGCTTGAAACTTGTTTAAAAAGGTCTCAGCGACACCCTGAAATGTTTACACAAGCAATTGTGCACGCAGAATTAATCTTACAGGCTAACATTGAGGAATTTCCCTCGACAAGAGATGAAGCTGGCAACCTTATTCTCTCCCCTAACAGTAGCCTTGAGGAAGTGTGTGTACATAAACCTCCTGTGGTTACTCAAATGTTGTAAACTGTATAACTAAAGCTTAGGCCTCATTCATAAGCTGTTTACCTTGTCGATAAATCACCGCGTCCCTCAAGCGACAAGTAGTGACAGGAGGCTTAGCTGTAACCGGAGACCTGGATACTTTAAGTCAGAGACAACAAATAGAAATTATCTGCTCAAATAATTACATTCAATCCAGACTGGTGTTGGGGCAGAGAGGAGAGGGCGGTGAGGTGTTGGGTATAAAAACACAGGTACAGCTGCAACACTGGCTGTACTCCATGAGGTGGGACTGCAAGGGCACGTGTCAATTTTAAGGTCGAACAATAAACATTAAAACAATATATATTTTAAAGGTTTTTTAAAAATAATTCAGATTTTAGATTGGGAAATCAAGTTGAAATACTTTATTCTTTGTTCTTCCTTCCAACAAGAAGGGATACAATGGATCATATGTTGTGTGTGTGTAAGTGAGAAAACTATGCTAAAGTGAGAAAATCAACATTCTCCCATGGTGTTAAATGACAAGAAAAGAAACAAGCATCTTGAAATTAAAACTACATCAGTGCAAAATTAATAAATAAAAGAAACAGAAATAAATAAACACATCAATACACCTACTTACCAAAAAATACAGATGAATAGCTCTGGTTAGATTGCATTAATAACCATAGTTAAGATTTAACCTGACTTTTTTTTTCAACTTTAAAGTCAGGCCATTAAAGATGTCTGCAATCGTAATAAAAAGAGCATCTGGCCACATACACACTGCACTCTGCCTATTACGAGTTTGTGTTAGGTTGCCATTACAGTATATATCAATAAGTATAACGTATTTCACTGTATATTTGTAACTCTTATGTTGAGTTGTGTAACAGAAGCCCCTTCTTGTTTGCACTGCAGCTTAATTGCAGCGTCCCACTAATGGCTCTGTTTACGCTGGTTGCAACTCAACCTCTTGTCACTGTTTCCATTATTGTAACTTAAAAGGAGATTTCAGCTCAGGTGGTGTGTGTGGCTGAAACAACAGAGAGGTGTAGTCCCAGACACTGAGGTGTGTTTACAAGCTGCTGAAAGGCCCAACAGGTTCCTCAGAGGGGGGACGTTTCCAGCTGAAGGGGAGAGCAGATTATACTGAGGGACATTCCTGGAAGACACTGCAGTCTGCTGGACACCTCAGCGGCGAAATTCCTCATAGTTTGAAAGTAAGTGTTGCACTTGATACCCTCTTCAAAACGGAGAGCCTGGCAGACCTGCGCCACGCGCCACGCAGCGAGGTGATGGATGATCTCAAACACTGCAATCCTGGCAGAGATATTTAAAAGTGAATCTGATCTATAGTAGAATCTTTGCTGTGATCATCAAGTGGACAGTGTTTGCATTATCCACCGCTGATGAAGTGCATAGTGAAGCTGTCGGTGACACACCACACACACACACACACACACACACACACACACACACCACACACACACACAACACACACACACACAGGCACACACACACACACCACACACACACACACACACACATCACCACACACAAGCACACACACACACACACACACACACACAACACACACACACACACACACACACACACACACACACACACACACACACACACACACACACACACAACACACACACACACCAGTGTTTAGTTATTGACACACAATAGTATCATATCTCCGAGTGTCCATTACAGCTCTGAGGAGAAGCACCTGCTGTGACAGAAGCCCCGGGGTCACCCCTCACCACAGGGGGTGTCCGGGGTCAATTTGTTTTCCTCTGCCACCTTCAATAACCCCACCCTGGGTCGATGATGCTTAACCCAATCCCACTCAAAGTCAGTCAAGGACGCAGTGAGGAAGCAACAAGCACGAAACCGTTTAAAGAAAGGAAGTCACTGCAACCAAGTGGGAAATGGAATGGTTTGATTTTTAGCTAGCTGACGATACATTGAGTTTACTGATTGCTTCTGAAAAGATAAGAGTTAACGGTTTCTAGACTTACAAATAAAATGTTCTTCTTTTGTCTCACCCACCAATATACGGGCCCATTAACTATACCTGGATACAATGCTGATCAAAGCAGAATGAACCAAATACATGATTCTACATTTCAATACTATAACCCACTTTCACAACATTTTATATGCTTGCATAAAGAAATACTTATTTAAACAACTGTACAAAGGTTTTCGAATGATAACAAATTGATCTTAGTGCTTGTCAAAAATTAAATACTATATTTATAATATTAATCATGGGTCAATCAAGTGGGGGTAAAGCTGTATTACTATTATCTGCTAATGCTCGTACTATAAATATGCTCTATAGTGTACTGTATAAGCATTTATATATCATTGTCAGTGTAATTTTGTCACTTAATATGTCTAAACAAATATGTAAAATAAGCTAGCAATTGACTAAAGGGTTGTGATGTGTTATTCATTTAATGTGATTTTGAAAACTAGCCCTCCAGACTTTATGAATTAACAACAGCAACCACCCTGCAGCAGTAATGGGGCGAAACCTGCGAGCTAGTTCAGGCAGTCAACTCGAGCACCAATCATACATTAGTGTATGTATGTATTAGTGTATTGGACTACCTATGTTGTAAATGTATTATCTTTTCAATTTACACACGGCATCTACTGCACGTCTGTCCGTCCTGGGAGAGGGATCCCTCCTCTGTTGCTCTCCCTGAGGTTTCTCCCATTTTTCCCTTTAAACTGTGGGTTTTCTCTGGAAGTGTTTCCTTGTACGATGTGAGGGTCTAAGGACAGAGGGTGTTGTATTGCCATACTGATATTCTGTACAAACTGTGAAGACCACTGAGACAAATGTAACATGTGTGATATTGGGCTATATAAATAAACATTGATTGATTGATTAACACGTGACGCACCTCGTCCCTCTTACAACCAACCAAACACATTCTCCTAAACATGCCGCTCTATTGAAGCTGCGTTCATGTTCCTGCTGCTGTGTTTCATGTTGCTGCTGCTCGCCTGCCTCACCACCACCCCAGCTTCCACCTGTAGGCTCGGGGATAGTTATCTAATCATCACTCAATGTTCTTTGTAAATCTGTGGAGTGATGAGGCCCGAGCCTAGACGCCAAACTCAAACTATATGCTGCTTCTAATAAACATATTTAGAAACACGTGAGTTGTCTCACTGAAATACTGTTCTCAGCTGGTGTTTAACGCTCACTGAGTCTGGCAGCGTCTGAGAGAAAGATCCCCAGTCCCATTTACGACAGGCGAGCCCCGTAAAGCTGGAGTCAGTCTGCAAGTGAAGGGTGGAATAAAGGAGTTCCTCAGGTTCAGAAGGCCCCGTCCCACACAGAGCCCAACTCTCACACTGCTCAATTCATCTATAAACGATCTGATAACACACAACTGCACATATCATGTAACCATCACAAGTCACACTTTAGCATCACAGGAATACATCATCATCTGCATAAACAGGTTGCTTCACTTTACATGTTGAACCATGTCTTTTGTTTGTTATGTAACAGAAGCCCCTCTGTGTTTGTGCTGCAGCTTTTATTGCAGCTTCACACAGACACATGCTGTACCTGGATAAAAGGCCAAATAAACCAAATAAAGCGTTCTCTATATGATACTAGAGTCGACCTACATTGTTGTTAAACCTAATTTCATATGCTTAATTTCAGCTTTTACAAAGATGCAGAGAAAAAAGCATAGAATACTAGATTTAAATAATATATCACACAAATACAAGTAATTGTATTTAAGTATGGATTTGTTATGAATGTTTCTGGTCCAGTGGAGGTACAGCCAACAAGCAAAGAAGCATTAGCCACTTCAACAACTTTATGTATACTGCAAATACTCTATAGTGTACCATATATGCACTTTGTGTCATTATCAGTCATATTCACACTTAAAGCCACACTTTAGGGTCACATGAATACATTTAAAAATAATTACTTCAGTTCCTTCTTCATTAACAAGTTCCAGTAAGCTGTTTTTCTCCAAATAGCTGTTATGGCAACATATGGGATTACAGGAATTACTTAACAAGCAAAAGTGCTTACAAACACTCTTTCATTATGTATGATATCACTGAGAAAGTATGTAAGTGGAAACGACTAGTTTTACATTTTTGGTCATGGCACCATGGCGGCACATGGCCCCTTTGTCAGGGCGGGATTATCAGGAGCGAGCGCGCACAAAAGGAAATGCTTGTGGAGCTACAGTAACAGAAGGATAAAATCAGCCGTGTGATGATTGGGGTGACACATTTGTTTGGCTGTAATGAAAATAAGCCCATTGATGGCGCATTCAGTCATAGACCAAGCCCCCCCCACTCCACATCCTGTCTCTTTATCCTTCATACAAGTGGCAGACAGATAGCGGCTCGGGGGATATTGCAGCAGCCAGTGTGTGAGAGGGGCTCAGAGTGTGTGTGTGTGTGTGTGTGTGTGTGTGTGTGTGTGTGTGTGCGTGTGTCAGCCTGTCATTTTGCATATACTGCTGATGTGTATGACGGAGCTGTCTCTGCTACTAATCAATTTATGTTAATCTGCCGGCTTTAAAATACCACACTGAGTGACACAAAAAAAGTCAATACAGCACTTTTTATTTTACACCTTATCATACTTTGATAGCTGTTAAAAAATGAAACACAGGTTGACCAATGCATTTCAGTTTAGCCGCCTATAATCAAATACAATAATACATGGGAATTACAGATTTATATAGATAGACAGATTTGTGCATTTAGGGTTTGGATTAGGGTTGGGTGGGTTAATTTAATCAGTTACAATTACCTGCAAAATCACTAATCTAATACATTAAAAGGTAATGTAATCTGATTACATTATGGTTTCACCAGAGACTGAAGTGTAATGTGTAAGCATGTGCATTGTACTATATCATTATTTATTTTTAAAATGTTTGCAACATTGTAATCCTGCTAAATATCCTTATTTTAATTTTATTTGTAATAGTACGGGAATACCTTTTTTTTGTATCCTGATAACGTTAAGATACATGTTTTCCGGTATTCCCCAAGCCGGGCTAGGTTATTAGTAATTTCCTTACAAAGTTAAATGCAGTTGCGTTTGAATTCAAGAGTGAAAGAAGAAGTGCAGGAAACACCGGCATATAAAATCTTAGGCCGCCATCTGGCACGACTCTAACGTGTGAGACTTCGCAGTGAAGTAAAAGTTTAAATGACTCGGCGATGTGGAGGTTTTCGGGGCCTTCTCACCCTGCGTATCACTGAGCCATGGCAGAGGACCACAGCGCTGATAAAACATCAGGCCTGATGGTAAACCCAGAGCCCACTTAAAGTGTTTGATCCTGGGATAGCAGCGAGATGACTCACCCGCTGTGTGTGTTTCAGCCACTGGGCATATGAAGACACACACATGGTGAGAACATCCCTATGACTTCAGACTCAGTGTATCCGTCAGAAAGCTGCTGCCCAGACGTTTTCTCCACCAGAGCTCGGGGTTTGAGTTTGCCACACACAGGATTCAGATCTGTGTCCAACATGAAGATGTTTACGATGCCAAACGTCTTGGTAGCTGCAGCTGCTGTGTGAAGACTACTGAAGTGGCTCCGACGAGAAGATGAAGTCCTGCAGGCCTGCAGAAAAAGGATTGATCTGGTGTGTGACGTAGACAAGACACTGTGTTCATCACTGCACTCACACAGTCTGATATAATTAAGTATAAATATATTGGTGGTGGTGGGAAGTACTGTACTTATGTACTATTTTAACATATTTGTACTTAACCTGAGTATTTCAAAATGTTATGCTACATTTAACTCTACACAACATTTTGAACGCAAATATTGCACTTTTTACTCCATTAAAAATATGATCTGGTGTGGTGACCAGAGTTGGGTGTAACGCGTCACAAAGTAACTGTACTGTAATGCTGTAATAATATAATATATATATATTGTAATTCAGTAATCACACTACAGTTACTAACATTGCCCGACGCGTTACTTCGTTACTTACTAAAATCAGTCATAATCAAACCTCAACAAACACCTGCAAAGAACACACGCTAAGGTGAAGATGACGCACAGCTAGTTGTTGTTTGTTTATATCACGTAGTCTGTTCTTCTTCTCTGTTTTCCGGTTGTTGCCTGTTTTGAATGACGAATACACACTACCGCCGCCTGCTGGTAAGGAGAGTTATTGCCACTCACGCATGCGCAGTTCGTACGTGCTCGGCTGAAGTCTTTGCGGTGTCTGGTTCCAGTGCAACACATGGCCAACACGCAGGAGAACACGCCGACGCAACAGCGTGAGCAGAGATAGACTGCGCAAAATATACAGATAGCAGGAGACAGAGGACAGCCACGGTCAGATAGGAAAACATTCAGGATCTGGATCAGTCTTATGCGACAATGGAAACTGAACTAAAGAGAACATTTGAAACTTTAGCAGTCTGCGTGATCTGCCTGCAGGGAGGGGCGGGCCGGCCCTGCGAGTAAAGTAACGAGTTACTTTATGTAGAGAGTAACGAAGTAGTGTAATATATTACTTTTAAAAAAAAGTAATATGTAATATATTACTTTTTTTTAGTAACGACCCCATCTCTGGTGGTGACGTAGACAAGACACTGTGTTGTTGTCAACACTGCACTCACACAGTCTGATATAGCCTAATTAAGTATTAATGTATGTGTTGTGGTGCAGTACTGTACTTACTATTTGAACATATTTGTACTTAACTTGAGCATTTTCTATTTGATTCTCTTTAACTTCACTACATTTTAGACGCAAATATTGTACTTTTTACTCCATTACATACTTAAATAGAACACAAGCAGAGGTCTGTAGTGGCTGTAACTCAAACAATAACACATTGATAACCTACAGAACATTTGCATTTTTCTGACAGTTAACCTCCTGCAGTCGTGTGAGTAATTCCTGCTCGCTCCAAAACCATCACAGAAAGTATTGTTGGTAAGAAAATCTCTTTGACGTAGAGAGATCCTAGTTTGCATGTCTCCCACTAACAAACAATGTTAGTATTTATGAATTATGATGACGATCTCTACATTAGCCATTCATTTTCTACATACAAAGAGGACACACCGGATGATTAGCATTATCACCATCTTGCAGAAAAGACCAACAAAAACAGCCAATGTTGATGTAGCAGCACAAACATCACTAAACCCAAACAAAAACCCATCACCCAAATATTTATGTTATATCTTATATTTTCAGATGTTAAAATGGCTTTCTTGTCCATTCAAACCAGTTTGGTTGTCTTAACATAAGACATTAAACAGTCAGTGTTTAGAGTAAGAGAAAAAAGTGGATCATTAGCATTAGCATGAATCACCATCTAAAAGACATGTTAAAGAAAGGATGATATTTAGGCAGCACAAAACAAGATAACACATAATCTCTCAAGTAATAATCCTTTACTTTCAGATGTTTAAATATCTTCTATGTGCTCAAACCAGTTTGGTTGTCTAAACATAACATTAAACGGTCATTGTTTTAGAGTATGAGAAAAAAGTGGATCATTAGCATTAGCATTAGCATGAATCACCATCTTAAAGACAGTTAAAGAAAGGATGATAATTATTCTGATTCTGGGACTAATAAAGGTATTCTGATATTCAAGCAAAGAAAAAACGAATTAAACATCATCTCTCAAATAGTAGCCTACTCTTATATTTTCAGATTGTTTAAATGGCTGCTCATGTGCTCGGGCATCTCCAAACCGATAGCCCACCCCCTCTCCACCCTCTGACATGGTGTTGGTGGTATTAGGTGTTACACAGGGGTCCATTTCCCTCTCAGTTGTCTGAGTGAACACCCCCGCTGCGGCAGGGCTCCCCTCAGCTCCGTGTGTGACAGTAATTTTACTCAGCCGGGGCCCTCGGTCCCGGAGGTGGGCCATTAAAGTTCAGGTGAGGTTAATTACAGAGAATTGTTAAGCCTGCTGCTGTGCGCTGGACGGGTGGGAGGGATCTGACGCCTCCAATGCGGATTCCTGTGTGACAAGGCTCTGCCGGCTCCACGGGTGTTCAGCTGCAGATTTACACACAACACCTACAAGCGCCAATCATTCACTGAAACAGCTCGAAATTAAACCCCACAACACAGCCACATGAAAATACTACAGCTTGTTATCACGCTCGACGTATAAATTACCACACACAACATGCAATTCTCCACATGAAACGGACTGTAATACCTTTAAATAACAGCCGCATTTAGAGCATTTATTTAGCAGAAAACTAGGTTTAGGGAACGGATTACATGTAACAGGATTATGTAATCAGGATACAGATTACTAATACATTTCTAAACATTGGGGATTACTAGCAGGTTCATAATGTCAAAAAATAGCGTATTGTGTTTGTTGTATAGGGTTTGATTGTATTTCTTGTTTGTAAACTGTCGGCTAATAGCATACTTTAAGTGTGAATCTATACGATTAGGTTACTCTTTTCTACAGGTAACTAGTTATTGTAACAGATTGCATTTTTAAAGTAACCCCACCCGCCACAAACCATCTCTACTTTATACCAAGAGGTTATATTTACACGGAGCCAAGCCAGACGAAGGAGCAGGAAAAGAGTGAGTCAAAGATGCAGTCTGCTGTGTTTGAGTAAGGATGAGATTATATTGGATTAAAGGGGATTTTTGCAATGCAAATGAATGCACCTCAAATCAATAAGGCCTGTTCTACTCAATATACAAACTAATTAAGAGGTAATACAATCAAACCAGAATAAAATAGATTGTGCAGCTTCCTCAGAAAGAAATCCAATCAAACCTTTTTATGTGAAAAGATAAAATCTAAAGCGATCTTTCTTTGTACGAATAATGACCTCGGCTTTGTGTCCATTTAATAAGGAAAACTTGTCTTAAGAGGTTACGCTCAATGTGCATATTCTAATCAATATGAATTACATAGGGTTTTATCTATGTTATCTGCTCCAGACCGCTAAACTAATTAATGTTTTATCGAGTGTTTTAACTCAATTATTTCGCAAAGTCAAAGAGGTTCAACACAATTTTCTATGAGCAGCCGGAACATTTTCAGCTGAGGGGAGGTAGACGAAAGAAGAGTCACAACCACTAGACATGTACTAAATTTAGCAAAGTATCTGAATTAAACAAGAAAGGAAGTGGAAATATCAGTGTAGTGGACTATTGGAACCCCTCTGACACATTTGGTGTTGGCTATCCTGACTAAAGTTTGGAGAAACCCCCCTGTCCTCTTGCGCTTCATTCCAGCTGATTGCTCATTTTCTAATGCTAATGGTGCTAGGCCGGGCTAGGGTTTCTCCCTGTCAGCTGGCCACTGGGGCTGTGGGACGGATCTAATGGGCTCTGACAGGAGGGAACTGATCTCATTCAAAGGGGATTTGATATGTGGCATGAATGTGGTGACCCTCAATGGACATATTAATGACCGTTATCATTCACAGACTTTGTGCCATTCATAAAGCCCCCTTTCTGTTCCATGCACCGGTGCCGTGCCAAAAGCCATGACTTATGGATGAGCTGGCCATATATTGTTTTCCTCTGCCTTTTAGGTAGCACGTCAAAGTGACTCAGAGCTCAGAGGCGGCGTCTGGTCGAACGGTTTGAGCAGCAATGCGCAGTAAATAATAACATGGTGGGTGTTGTTTACAATTCAATTACGAGCACACGCTGGCGGATGAAAAAGACAAAAGCCTACAGTCGCAGGAGACATCAGTAGGGAGCCACACAGTCAATATTCAGCTTCACCTCCGTCTGCTATTTATGACTGAGGCGTCTCTTCATGCATTCAAAGTATTGTTTGGGCCCATTTCTCATTGTTACTGCCTCTACACCAAGGTAAGCAAAGGTAAGAAAAGAAGATAAATAGTGAGACGTACGAGAAAAGAAGTTTTAAAATACTGCAAACACTGAAACATATGGGGGTAAGATGTTCCTTGATAAGTAAATAAATCTAGCAGCTAAATAAAACCATTGCTGGCCAGAATAATCAATGAAGAGTCAAGAATGATAGATGGCAGTTTATGAAATAACATGACATGTGTCAACCAGGATATTTATCCCTTTTCATCACTACTTTCCTAAAAGCCTAAAATATGTGGCTGTGCCAGAGGAAGGAGAAAATAAGGTTACAATCAACATGTGGAAGCTTTTGAATAAACAAGTCCTAAAAAGGCACAGCAATGCTGGTGCAGAAAACAGAGCAGCCACAATTAAACGTCTCGGGCAGGATGTTCATCAGAGTGTGGTTTTCTGAGAAAAAAAAGCCAAACAAATCTAGCCTCCAGTCTGTAAATGGGAGAAGGAGCCAGAAAAGTCATATTCAGCCAAACGGGCATCCGGTGAGAAGTGAAGACGAGCGATTCTTCACCGAATGCTGGGTGAGTGGCTGCAACCTGCACAGCCTCCTGGTACCTGGCTAAGATATCTGTCAGAAGCCTTTCAAAAGATCAACAAACACATGATGCAACACTCAACAGTGCATGCATCCTGTATTCATCAAAATCAGCCGAACATAAATTCATCATCATGTCACAAGAACATATTTGAATGCGTTCCATTTTTTAACAAAAGGAAACAAACTAAATTAAAGACTGCTTTGATAATCAAAGAGATGTGTTTGTAAAAATGAACCACATACATGTCATCATCCTCTGATTTGATGGGTTACATATCCAAGTGTTTCTCATTCCCCCAGTGTCCCTGCATGCTGTATTTTAGCAGAGCTGAGCAGCAGCAGCTTGGGAAGTGTTTCTTGACAGCTGCACAGGAAGTTACATCCTCCACACGTTGAGGTGTCACTAGCAGTTTCTTAACATTTCCAATTTTAATCTGAGATTCCTGCTATGTGTCAACTTCAAAATGAAGTCCCACTCCTGCATCCTTTTGCACCTAATAACAATCTGTGCACTGCCACAAACATGTCTTTGTTCTGTTAAATCTTTCAAATGGGATTACATTTGCATTCGACAGTCTATTCGAAGAAAGTAAGATGCAATGTAAAACTAACTGAAAATTATTTTAAGCGCAGGGGATGAAACACATTGTTGGTACTTGATCATATGCTAACTATGGGGATATATTATGCTTGATATTGTAATACAAGTAATACTTATACTACTTACACCGCTACAATTCAGAGCAATCATCTAAAACATATCATTTAATGAACACCTTAGCCCACTACAATATTAAACCCCATTTTATATCAACACAGTATTTTATTTTATATTTTTGACTGTTATCTTAGTATAAGTTGGGAAAGAGGTATGTTTTCAGGAAAAGACAGAATGAAATCGAAGCCGAAGTGCATCTGATGAACCTAATACAATATTAAACCCCATTTTATATCAACAGGAAGATTTTCCAATAATACACTAAAGATGGTTATATAATGCTAACATTGCACATTGTAAAACCGTACATTTAAGACTTGCTTTAATAATTACAGGTTCACATTATGAATGCAGACATTTTACAGTATTTTTTATCTTAGCATAATAATAATAATAATAATGCATTACATTTTTTATTAGAGTGCTTTTACAGGTGCTCAAAGCGCTTTACAATTACACATTACACATATTAGACATGGAAGAGTCATTTGTTGTCAAGTTGGGAAAAGACAGAATGAAATAGGCCAACCGAAGTGCATCCGATGAACAGGTGCATTGTTTCACAGTGAGCGTTCAGTGAACAGCACATCACTGATTAAACATCCCAGAGCAGAGGCAACAAAGAGCACCAGCAACATTACCAGCATGCTGTTCTTCACTTCCAGGCCGAGGCAGCAGGACATTTTTGCCCGGCTTCCTCCACGGCCTGGAAAATCCTCCCCACTTTACCACCATTGTGCGAGCTACTTTGCGTTCACAGTCCAAAGATCAAAACAGCAGCCATGTTTTCAGCGAACAAATGTCTTCCCAGCTGGGCTGGTGTGAACACAGATATAATGCTGACAGGAAGCCGAGGCAGTCACTTGTAGAGCCAATTATGGGCCGAGCCGTGGGGGAAGGTTTACAAACACCGCTTTTCTTGTGTCGCGTTACTCTGAGGTATATGATTAACTTCCTCACCAAAAGTACCCAGGCAGCCCGGAGTCTGCCCTCTTTGTAGGTGGCAAGCTGGTGAGTCGTGGCACAGACAGCCAAACAAAAAGCAAGCTGCAACCAAAAAGGGTTCATTTCGTTGTTTTTATTACTGACTGTACGTCCACATTCTTTGGCTTTTAATGGTTCTTCTTTAGGACACGTTTAACAGTTTCACAGTGTTGCTATCACTGGGAGAATGCAGGTTATAGGCGTCTTCTGAAGCCACACAGACTCTGTGTTCTCCATTGGAGTCAGGAGGAATTCAAATTGACCCATCCGAGGAACATACCTTTGCTTTCCGAAGACTAATTACAAGCCTTTCCCATGAATGGAGGTTGAAGGAGCAACTTAATTAAGAAGCCTCTAGATTACCCTCCATTATTCCACTGCTGCATCCCCCCAACCAAAATCATTTTATGGAGGATCACAGGATTTATACTAAGCGTTAAAACTAAAATTGAAAGGAAAAGTAATTCCCTGGTGTTCAATCTTGTTTGAATCAAAATAAGGAGCGTCCACAGTGAATGCCTCTTCCCATGCGGCATTGTCATGGTGGCAGAGCAGGGTTACCAGCAAACAACAGTCCTTTAACTATCCAGCCCTCCTTCACTGTCGAATTTAAAAAGTTCCTTTCACCACATCTGCCCTATTTGTGCGGCCTTTTCTTCACCTGACTTGCTCAAGAGATTCCCTTTATCTAAAAGGTCATTTCATTCAACTGGGCAACAAACAGAAGTGAATATAACTGTCCCCAATCTTTCCCGTGCAGAATTCATGCTTGAGTTGCCTCAAATAAAGAACGTCCCTGGCAGCTCGGAGAAGGAGCTCACAATCAGCTCTATAGGGGCCGCTCTATAGAAAAGGCTCCCTGTATCATACAGTCCCCCTTTACAACTCTACATTTCCATTTAATGACACCCTACATATTAACCCTGGTCAGCATCCAATTACACAGAATAAGTGAATTATCTGTGCCAGCATGCAATTTGAAAATGTTTGACATGCAATGCGGGGAAAAGGGAGAGTGGGGGGCCCTTTATTTAATTTCGTCAATCCAGCGTTCATTAAAGCTTGAGTTATTTCGAATCCATTAACTCTAAATACAGGTGATTCCCAGCCCCTTTGTACACAGGACCACCGAGATTCCCTGTCATGGAGCGTTACAGCGGTGTAGAATGACACCGACACAACTGATTTGATGAGCTTTTCCTCCCCGGGCCAGCACTCAACCAAACAAACTGGCTGGGCAACCAACAGCGCTCCATTCATATTTAATTACAGCCTGCTAACATCGCCAGCGGATAACATTACACCCGGCAAAAGGAAGGGGAAGAACTGCTATAAAAGTGTACAAAATGTAGTGAGGATTTTTAATTCGGAGTAGTTTTTTTTATACGTTTTAATTCAAAGTCACACAAAGAGGGTTTCGGATTATTTTTAACTAAATCAGATACATAGACAGTCAGCGAGGGCAGCAGCCATCTCCCGTTTGATGGCATGTAAATAACACCAGGTGGTGAATATTAAGTATCAAACGTTGGACACAGCAGTCTGTGTCACATGACCCTAAAGTCACTGCTGGCCTCCCAGGCGACAAGCTCATATGTGTGTGTTTGTGCGTGTGTGTGTGTGTGTGCGTGTGTGTGTGTGTGCGTGTGCGTGGGTGTGTGTTTGTGTGTGTGCGGAAGGAAGGGGGTTTAAGTTAGCAGAGATGACCAGATGAGAGGTGGCCGAGTCCAGCCAAGGCATGTCGAGTTACTGAGACAGACCTACTCCCTGTGTCTGATGCTGAGCTGTAGATACACACTAGCAGCCCGGCTCTCGCTAACACACACCTACAGTATACCTGCTACATGCTAGCAGTGTCTCTGTATGCTTTGTGACATCAGGAAGTAATAAGAAAACTGCATTTGCAAAAAAAAAAAACACAGAAAAAACGTTTACAAAATGTGATTTGGTGGTATTTTTTTCAATGTTCTTATGGATATAAAGTCAAATTTAGACAAACACAGTTCCAGAAGAACCTGTGTGATAATCCAAAACACACAGCAGTAAATATCAGGTGTTGGTGTCGATATGATCGGTGCAATCTGCGATTCGCACGGATGTTTCGCAATAACACAGGTGGAGTCCATCATGGAGAGAAACAGATACCTGCCATTGTCTCACACTTCTGTTCGTGGAGACGGATCTTTCTCCCATATTTGATGCACATTTGAAATCTGTATGTTTCCCTGGAAAACCATATTCTATACTTTACATTGTAACATAGGAGAATATAGATGAGGGAAACACAGATGCACACAAATGAACTAATAATACTATTTGATCTCAGAATCATTCCTGGAATATGTCTCAGTGTGATGATAACAATTCAAGAGTATGTGACGGCCCTTTTGTTTCTCACTGTATCCATGAGGAAGCTGCCCGGTCTGCCAGAGATCCATACAGTGACCAAAGAGTGTGCCTCTTTCTTTTCTGTATTGCATTAAACTATCAATACTCTTTGTAACAGCCAGGATACATGACTAACTGATACATCTCCAGCCTTATGCTTTATTCATCCATGTGTGTGTGATAGACTGTCATTAAGAGTTGATATGAGACACTCACACACACTATCTGGTGCTTCCTAGTATATATACACACTGGGACAGGTTCATTTTCAGCTTAGAGCTACGACATGGATATAAAACTAATGATATGGGATAGACACACGTACAGACACATGTCACACACACACACACACACACACACACACACACACACACACACACACACACACACACCACACACACACACACACACACACACACACACACACACACACACACACACACACACACACACACACACATTCACAGTGTGTCATCGTCTCTTGGCGAGCTGGCGCCTGTCACTCAGCGGGGTCCTGGAATATGCACCGGGGCCATCGACAGGCGTCTGTGTCAATGCCTGACAAACCTCCAGGCACCAGGCTGTAATTGGAACGACCGGCCTAATCCTCAGATCAAGACGGACTCATTGACAACCTGAGCAGCGCCTTATTAGAGGAGCGCCTCTTCGCTGGAGCTCTGATGTCCTCACTGCCGGCCAAAAGACACCGCAGTGAAGAAATTAACAAATATGTTGGAAAACTGTGGGTTTTGTTTTATGGACATAATATCGAGTGCCTTGCTGTATTTTACATTTTCATATGAAAGGTTTTCATGTTTCTCACTCGATCCTGTTCTGGAATAAATAATATACATGAAGTTAAAGTTAGAATAATTAGTTAGTTAGAGTTAAGAATTAGCAATTGAAGGATAAATGAATTAAAGAAAGACATATTTATAAGATTTTAGGTAAAAAGTGCAATAAAAAGAATTCAATCAAATTAAATAGAAACACATATATTATTGTTATTATCAAGTTAAATTGTGCAGATTGAACAATATACAACAACTTATTTGTAAAAATAAGGGCTTTGTGTCTAGCATACAACAAGTTACGCTAACAAGATGAACCATCAAACAAAAATCCACAAAGCCTAACATCCGTCAACACACTAACATCATACTGTATGTGTATTATTAACATGAAATCAATATGGCAAAACCAGAATATTGTAACACCTGTGTTCCCAAATAATAAGTGGTTGAGCTGCAAGTGTTTTTAGAAGTTATAGCTGCTTTGGTAAGACCAATAATTATTATTTATTTATTATAATTATATATTATTATTTCTTCATAGTATTGAGATACTGACTAATCCTTCTGCTCTAGGCTAATGCAGCTACCTTCCCTGCTACATCTCAACAGTGACAGTTTCAACACCTTCAACCCTACAGTATAGAACAAGTGAAACATCAGCTCAGAGGATTAACCCCCCAGACAGACCTCCTGCCTGCAGACTGTGCAGAGCATGTAAAATCACTTGCTCTGACACTGCTGGCATGGCTTGGAGCAGACAGCTAGCAGATAGGCCCGTACACTTGTTCAGTCCCAGTAGAAATAGCCACAGTGCTCTCTTGAAATTGCCCCGTGTCCCTCTCCCTCTCCCTCACCCCCCAGGCTGGTAATCTGCTCTCTGATGGAGGGGAGCATGCAGCAGAGGACGGCTCTGACACCTTCTTGGCAGAGCCCAAAAAGCCTGGCTCCCAATCCCATTCTCTAAAGCCTCTATGCCCAAAAACTCCCAAAACAGTGTGTGTTTGTGGCCCGTAAGTAAGAGCTCCTGTCAATGAGCATATCTCAGTGTTTGACATGAATAGTGACACAGTATGTACACTAATGTTCACTGAATATCTTGCAGATAACGTGTCATAACTGCATGAAAAGTCCAACAGATCAACAAAAAGAAATTCTGCACAGGTAGAGATGATTTACTTTCAATCATTTTGTTTAAAATCATAACATGTTGCCGAGGCACAAATGGTCATATGATATCGCAATTAGTTACAGCTACTCATTACAGAGAACACAAAGTGTACTTTTTCTTTCAAAGTGCTAAGAAGTCCTTGGCAAAACTTGAGATCCTTCAACCTCAGGCAGAGCATGACATGAGTGTTTCTCTCAATGTATGTGTATGTATGTGTGTGTGAGCGTATGTGAGTGTATGTGAGTGTGTGTTTGTAGTTCCTGGCTTTTGTAAAGGCACCGGGAAGCTCGAGCCATCCACCCAGGCATGCCTGTGCAGTGTAACCAAGGCTGACTGGCTGACCTCAGACTGTGTGGGCCCTTTAGCAGAAGATGAAGGAGCTTTTTCATTGACACAGGAACAGGAGGTATCGCCTTCCCCTTGCAGCAGCACTCATTCATGCCAGACACAATGCGTTATTATTGGTTTTGAATTGAAATGTTAATTTCGAGGAACTGGGCAACTGGGCCTGAGAGCTTGCCCTGCTCATTTCTCATTTTTCACTTGGCTACGGTGGTCTGTTTCAGAGTTAACCCTAAACTCTCCTTGGGTAACAGCACCTTGGATCAGCCAGGTAAAGACCTAAAACACACACAACTGACATCAGAGAACTAGTGGCAAAGGCAGCCTCAAGTTGCCTGTGTCGTGAGTAAAAAGTTGCACTTGAACACACCGCAAAGACTAGGGCCAATGGCCAACTAAAATAGAATGTTTTGCAAGAGTAAATAACGCTTCATACAAGCAGGTTGCATTACTTCTGGTAGTGTATTCATCAAGGGAAACCTTAAGAGCGGACACAAGATGTTACATTCATGAAAGAAAGCAGTGTTTGCCTTCCATCTTAGCCATTTCCCCCAATAACAATTCCAAATGAACATATTGTTGTGAAAATATTTGAGTTTTGAAACGATAGATTGACATAAAATTGAAAGGGGTGACTACACTTCAATTAGCTTTTTTCCTTCACTTTTATTTATTTTCTCGTGCACGGATTCGCTTACGCTGATCAGCCAGTTAGAGTTATTTCTCTCACCAAGTCAAGACACTCAAAGCCAGAAAAGCTGCTAACAAAGGCTAACTAGTGGGAAGGGTGCGTGAAACACTGAAAGAACTAGAGCCACAGATGCTTCCCGATGTTGGCTGGTGTGTCAGAGCTGAGGCCCGATGGACCAAAAGCAATAGAGTGGGATTTGAACATATCAACTTTTAATGGATGTCAAACAGTGCTCCATCATCCGAGAGCAGAGAGGTTAGTGGTAAGAGGTGAATACACCGGTCCATACCCAGGGAGCAGTCACTATTGATCCGCAGGCTATGGAGGGAAAAGGCAGGTCTTTCGGGGCCGGTGGTGAGAGGTAAGGCAGGTCAGCACTCTGCAGTTCAGCCTCTCAGAAATGAGTGCATCAGCAGGCCCGGCAGATCTATATGACGGGAATTAAACAGCATAATCAAATTGTTTGCGCAACCATTTAGCATCTCATTCCCTCACTGCCCTGGGCCAGACTGACCACTGGAGACCGGCCATCCACAGAGGTAACAAAGTAGGGCAATAACTAACAGCGATTAAAGGAATATTGATGGCCTGTGACACACAGCATCCTGAAAAATGCTATTTGGTCAAATAGCTGCAATAATTAAGTATATGAGGGTCAGTCAATTTTATCAGCTGCTTTTATTTGGATCGATTATTTAGTAAACTGGCCAGGCCTCAGAGAGCATTATTGCTGAGTGGGGTGTTGATTTCATAGAGCAAGAGCTTCAGCCAAGTCTCACAGTAGCAGCTCGCATTGGAAAGGAAACACAGTTGCAGAGGAAGTGTGGGATAGAGGAAAAAGAAACAAAATATCCCCACTATCGCTGTAAAACATGTTGGATATGAGCTGGAACTTTACACCGTCACTTACTGTACATGTTGACCTTGCTCTGTGATATGTTAGCCCTTCAAATCTTTTCATTATGTCCTTTCATTTATAACATTATGTTCTTGATAGCTTTTTTTCTTCTTCTCCCAGATAGCTTACACAAGCCTGGTTTTAAATATTCTCACCACGGCTTGATAAACATTAGCCGAGAGCAAAAATAATGAGTTTTTGTCTGCGTTAAACCCATGCATTTAATGTGATGCATGGGTTAAAACTAAACTAGGCCATTTAGAGGCTTCTCTCCCAGTTGATTGATTAAACATTAACCTGCTGGATCTGGGATATCTCTTATTAATCACAGGTGGCACAGGCTTAACTGAGCATGAGGAAGGCATAAACAAAAAGGTCCAGGCAACACACTTAAAAAACACACACACTTACATGTCCATAAAATCAAGTAGTCATAACATATGCCATGGCTTTAATGCGATAAGTGATGCATTTTTAGCGCCGGTGCACCCAGTGGGAGTCAAACAGCTAACTGTGGTGCAGGCAATTGAGTTTTACCCACACGCAGACATGTCCATATCAAACAGCACATGGTGGGAATTGCCATGACCTAATGCTTTTCTTATCTTGCATTTGATTACACATTTCACAGAGGAAACCATTTTCCTCTTGCCTACAACATGTCCAATGAGAAAAGCAACCTTGACTAAAGAAGACGTATTTAAAAGAGTGGGTGGTAGATTTTGGATCTTGACCTGTTAGATTAACACTGTGCAGATGCCTACAATCACATAAAGGACAGTAGAAGAGAGCAGAATCTCTATCAGACCCTCTTAATTTTCCCACAGTCAGGGCTGAATATCACACTCCAATAACGTCACTGAATATTCAGACGATGTAGCCGGCCATGGCTTTGATCTGAGCTGATGTGGGTGGCCTGTATCCACAACTACAACAGCCTTCAATTTGAGTCAGAACCTGCCTCTGAAATAGCTACGCTTTTCTCGCTGTAACCACGGGTGACTTTTTTGTGCCTGAGGAGGCTTTTATGAGTAAATTGACAAAGTAAATATCCTTTCAGCTGTTTCCCTGATGAATAATGTACGCGGAGTCTGATGGACTGCTTTCAAAAAAAACTCAACAGCTTCAGGGTTGTCCCTGCACATCAGCTGTCATCGTGTGATGCGGGTGGCGGTCCTGGCGCGGGGGCTTACGGCAGCACACAGGTGCCCTTTTCACTCCCAGGCCGAAAATGACAAATTCAATAAACTCAAGACATCTCTCCGGAGCACCTATGGAATCAAACGCACCTGACAAGCGGCTGAAGGGCTTCTTCCTAGTGGCTCTGACACCCCTTCCCGACGCTCAATATCAATATCTCTGCGGTGGTGGAATATCTTTCCATCTCACTAGCATGCTTTGACAGTGTGAGAAATAATATATGTCAGAGGTTGTGGGACTGGAGGTAAGATTGCAATGAGGAAATTGAATCTGTGAGATGACATTAACAGAGAGTGTCCCCAAGTCTGTGTGTGTTTCAGCCTCGGAGCAGACAGGCATGGCTAGGGTTACCAACCGTAATTCTGATGGTGAAAGGGCCACAATCAGCCTACTTAATCTCAAAGCTGTTCTTTAAAACCAAAAGAAAGACGATCTGTCTCCTTTCTACTGTACAAAACAAGGAAACGTGATTCATCTTGAAATTGAAATGCACATTAAATTAAATTTGCCTTCGGGGGGCAATGAGTACAAGCCTCCACTGCAGGTTGTTCCGTGATTACAAAAAAGGTGCTTGTACTCTGTCAAAAGAGCCAGTCTCATAAACCCACCCTGACCTGAGAGGACAAACCCCAGACATCACATTTGAAAGAATTAGCATCACAATGGGCTAAATGTCCCCCCTTGTAGTAAAAGCCCAGTAAACCGGGGCTTGCAATTTCAGTGGTGATGATAAACTGGGAGACGCAGATAGCCGGAGCACTGTGCGTGAGACAAACCCTCACTGTATGTTCATTAGCATCCCTGAAGGTTCCCATATGACGATGAGGGAAACAGAGCACTGTTCTGCAAGCATGAGTGCGTTATTAAAGAATGGCCAGGGAGCCTCAAGTTTGGTGTGTCTGGCCCATGAGGAGCTCACATTAGGGCTCCCACCTGTTTGTCTGGGTGCTCATTTGACACAATAGGTCATGAAATGCAATATGGGCCCGTGCCTTTCTTTCTCACCACACAAAGCCAAAGGAGCGGATGAACGGCAAGATACATGACCTTGACATTTGGATAGTCTCCAGTTTGCTGTGCCATAAAAATAAACCATGCAAAGACAATCTCATAAGACCAAAGCACAACTTCAATGGAGAGCACACAGGAGCTGAGGGGAAGGGGGGAAAGTGTCTGGTTTTGAGCAGGATTGATATTTCCTAGAAGACTTTGATTGCTCGTCTGTGATAACTGTGAGAGTGTACAGGCCTGAACAATCCTGCTTCGTGTTTGTACTTACAATCTGGAGGTCTTGTCTTCCAACCAGCTGTGTACACGCTGCAGACAGGCTCCATTTTCCACAGGAAGCAAGACAGGAACCACAGGAAGATAAAACCAGCATGAAATAGCTGGAGGAAAATGACAATGCAAATTAGGGTAAGGTTTAGACAAATATGAAATACAGTTCCACTACAGGCCACATAAGACAGCACAACACAATCTTCTCATGAATGATGTATTATCAGTGAGAGGAATATGACATACTTTAGAGCTAGTTTCTCAACACAAAAGCACCAGATAAGTATGTTCTTGCAGGAAGTAGGCCTCTGAGCAGGTCTGCCGTCTGAGTGATTGACAGCGTGGGCAGGTGTGTTGCTGCTTCAGGAGAAAGTGAACCGCGGCTGTTTAAGTGCAGGCTCACCATTGTTCTCCGAGGGACTTTGATCTACCAGCGGGGGTCCAGAACCTCAGTGGGGAGTCCAGGCCGGGCCCCAGGCTACGGTTAGTATCGACTCAGGAGGCCTGACAGCACATGGAGGAGATGTGGGAGGGGGGCTCCAGCTTCATCTCAAACTGACCTGCACACCGCACGACTGTGGAGGGGAGAAACAGGAGATATTAGAGAAAATCAAACCTTAAAGCTGCTGTTGATGAGTCAGGAAGCCATTTACACACACACACACACACACACACACACACACAACACACACACACACACACACACACACACACACAGACACACACACACACACACACACACACACACACACACACACACACACACACACACACCACACACACACACACACACACACACACACACACGCACGCACGCACGCGCACGCACACACACACACCACACACACACACACACACACACCACACACACACACACACACACACACACACACACACACACACACACACACACCCACACACACACACACACACACCACATGACCCATGCTTTGCGAGCAATTGAAGAGATCATAGTTTTTCTCATCCAATTAAGTTTAGAAAAAGAAAAAACACTTCCCTAGTTTTTTCTTACACATGTTACAAAAATGAATATTTTTTTATTTCAAATGAATAATTTCCATAACGTTTATAGTCATACCAATTCAATGATTTAGAGAAAACTAAAGGAAACACAGCCTCAACTACTGTATAACAAAATATGTATAGGAAATAGTTCCCAACACGAGTAAAGTTAGACTGTAAATAAATGATCCTCTTCTTGCAGCGTGGCAGCTGTGCATACAGCCCTTACTTAAGGCCAGCCTTTTAATGAACCTTCAAGTGTACAGTAAGTGGACAGGAGTGGCTTACAGCTAAAGAGAGTAATGTTTCTCTGCTGACGTTCCCATCCCCTCCACCCTGCAGCTAAAGGCCATCAAGCCATTTAGCTCAGACGAGGGGGAATAATAACCAACACTAAAATAAAGGTAAATGTGAAGAATAAATCACAAAATGTAGGAGTGTGTTTGTGTGAAGCAGTGTGTGTGTGTCTCGTCACTGCAGCAGAAACACACTGTGAGTGTATCTACAGAGGATAGAGAGTGACAGTGAGACTGGGACAGCCCTCGGTCTGCAGCGATTGTGTTTCAGTGTGTTCGCCCGGCTCTTCCTGTGGTGCTGTGTGTTGTGGAGCAAAAAGCCACTGCTGGAGGAAGAGATCAATTGTACACATTCCTGCCACCTGAGATTCAAGTGTTTCTGTAATACTGCACAGCTCAATCGATACTTCAGCGAGGAGCCAGGAGGGGAGAGCCGGGCCCCTGCTCAGTGCTGGGACTACAGAGAAAAAGCATGTATTTACTCCTGTACTGCACTGCTGCACATCTGCTCACAACCTGCAGAAAGGAGCAGGGAATCATTACCTATACGACTAAATACCCCAACAACTATTCATGGATAAATACATATTATATCAATTCAATGGAGATTGTATGGGCTTTCTTAATTATTCCTGCAAAACTAGGGAATTATTAGCAAATATGTGAATTTTCACTAGGTTGGATTTGTAAATGTTTCTTAATTTTTTCTCTTCACATTTGGATAGTTTCATTTAAAATCAATTAGACTTTAGAATATAGTCTTTAAATTAATAATAAAAACAATAACAGCAACATTATTATTAATAATTATAATTATTACTATCATAATTATAAAAGCTGAAAAATATCGTACTTTTAAAATATGAGTGGAGGTTGAAGATGTAAATATAAACGGAGTATTTTTCACAATTAGCAGCGCGCGGAAGCGGTTTTATTTTTCTTTCTGTTTTTGCAGGAATCTGCGAGGAAGCCGATGAGCTGCACAAACACAGCTCAACAGATGTGACTGTTAGAAAGAAAACAGGCACTGTGGGTAAGGATCATTTAGCATCGAAGTCTTGAAATATAAAACGTAAATATTGAGGATTTGGGCTTTGTGGAGAGGAGGGGAGAGCCGAGGACAGAAATGAACAAATCCTGTATTGCAGGATGTGCAGCGATGCGTTAAATTAAATGCAGCTGTTGAAACACAAAAGGGGACATGTTTCGGTGTGAATAGAAAAGAAGTGCAGGGCAAATGCCTTCAAAGGCTTTATCCGGATAACCGTGTGATCGTTTTGACAACTCCTTTTGACGCTTTGTGGCAAATAATTAGATCGTTGCCTTTTTAATGAAAAGTATGTTCCTCGAAAGGATAACAACGGCATCCAAGCACCTTAATAACGCTGGATAGTGTCTGCTTAATTTACCAGACAAAATAACATGTTTCCCCCCGATTGGACTTTTTTTATTACAATCTGGTGAACGGGCATAAATAAAAGCCAAGAGCGAACCTGTTCCTTTCCGCGTAAAAAGCATCGAATCCACTTGATTTCGAGGATTAGCGATTTCGAGGATTAGCAGGGGAAATTATGAAGATAAAAGTGTGATTGTTTTTAAATGAAAGAGCAGGGAAGATAACACAATTAATGACTCAATTTCTGCTTATGCAGCCTGTCAGTGACAGTAAGAGGAGTTGCTCCACGACGAACCTTTACGTATGTTAACAGAAAAGTTAGTATTATATTTAAATTATGCTCTTCTTTCAAATGATTTTCAACGTTTGATGAGACAAAATAATTGCCAGCACATTTTCCAATGATATGTAAATAGAGGATGGAATAAAAGCACACACACACACACACATTGTTTCTTTTGGAAAACTGATGTATTTGATTATTAGAGTAAAGAATTACAGTATCTTAGTTGTTAGTAGGTATTAAAGTGTAGAGAAACTGGACCCATAAAGATCTTCCAACTTTCCAAGAAAGTGCATGTAACAGTCCGAAGGTTGTCAAACCCAATATATATTTATATTTATAAAAACACTATCATTTTGTCCCCTGGCCGTGATGGACTTCTCGTGTGTGAGCTCTATGTACATTTTCTTACGAGGGAGTTTTGTTTTTCCACGTCTGAACATATTTACAGAAGCTTCAACACAGCACTTGATGCACTTGATGTCAGTGAGGATGCTGGGACATAGCAGCAAGTGGAAATCCAGCTGAGAAACTGAAGGAGAATCCTGCTCATTTGATTGGCTGTCTCAGTTCCAAAAGCCAGGAAGTAGGCCAGACCGAATGTTCCCTTCTGTCTTTCTTTCAACAACACCGAAATACAAGCAACGAAAAAAAGAGATTGAGGGAAATAAAATATGGAAGTAAACAAAGAGTAGAAAGTACAATACACATAAACGATAACAACAAAACAAGTTAACACTAAAGAAACCCTTGAAAACGTAGCAAATGTCATTGTTTTGTTTTCTTAAATAAAATAAAGGTGAATATCAATTGGAAAGAAAGGAACAACCTGGACATGAAGTCCCTTGCCTTTTCATTGTTTTGCTTTCATGAGGGGAGGGGGCATGAACACACAGATGTTACAGAAGATCAGTGTACATTATTTACAGCAAGTCTGTTTGCTTATTACAGGGCTAATGCATCACATGAACATCGACAGCTCGGTTATAGCTACTACAGACAGAAAATAACTTAATGCCAAGGTAAGGTTATCTACCCAGATATTCTAAGTTTCAAAAGCACATTTTTTAAGCACCCAAACATACCCATTCTGGCTTAAAAACAAACAAAAACCTAACTGTTAATGCTTCCACTTGGTTTCAAGCAAGGTTATAATCACTAATAAATAAGCTCCTTAAAACTATAACATGTACATTGTACAAAAAAAGCAACTTGTCTTCACACTCATGTTCGTAAAGATTCAATGGCGAGCAAAGCAGTTCAGTTGATTTTGTCCCTGTCTTGTTCTCTTTCTTTCTCGTCTTCTGTGTGTCTACATGTATACAGTATGCCTTCGGGCATCTTCACGTGTCTGTGCGCAACTGAAGACACACACTCTAGCTGGTGACAATTTCTTTATTGTCCTCCATGAAGCGTGTGAACCGGAAGTGGGTCCCGTTTTCTGTGTTTGCCATTTTCTCCAAACCAGCCAGAGCGGCGTTGGGCTCCATGCTGTGCAGCTTGTCTAGGCTGCCGGTCAGCCCTCCGATGGGAGAATTACCCCCGTTCCCCATACTGCCTGACATGTGAGGGATGCCTCCGTTCTGGATGACAGAGATTTCATTCGTCTTCATTGCCAGGCCGTTTGAGAAGGCTGCAGCGTACTGGTTCCAGAAACTAGCCGGGTCCCCGTTGCTTGCCCTAGAGGACATGTCCTTCTGAAAGATCTCAGGAAACTTCATTGGGTTGGCCCCCAGGTTGGCCCCCAGGAAGGCCATTGGCCCGTCCACGGAGAGTCTGCGCCCACGCCTAGCAGGAGCGCTGTTCCACATGTGTGTGCCCATGTGGACCTTCAGAGAGAGAGAGAGAGGGGGAGGAGAGAGACAGAGCAATTAGAAGGATGAAAGTTAGTGATGTTTACAAACTTGGCTACAAGAGCAGCACATGAGATGATGCAATGGAAAAAATAATAATAATCCTCCACTCCAAATTAAAATAGCTTCACACCCTGTGTGCAGCAGACCAGTAAGTTGCTTATCCTGTGAGAAGTACCAGCATGGTGTAAACTTGTTTTGGCAAGAATGATACGTGCTGTTTAATCCAAACCTTAATTTGCTCATCTCACAAGAGGGCTGCAGGGCTTGGGGTAAAATTGCACTGTCCAGTTTCATTGCTCTGGCCAGGATTGCATGTGACATTTCACCTCTGCCAATACCCTTTTCATGACTAAGGCAATACATTTTGTTCATTTTTTCTTCCTGTTTTAAGATATTTCTTGTCCAAACTTCAACAAGACTTAATTGTGTACTTGAGTGGAGCAATTTAAATGCAGATCACTGTAAATGACCAGTTTCAGCCAAAAGACAGAGCTTAAAAATGAACATGCATCCCGAATACCTCTCGAGGACTAAGGATTAACGCACTAAAGAATAGTAGAATAAGTTAACATAATTCTCCCAAGTTTCTGTAGATCATTGAGCAGGATTCCTTTTTTTAATGTTTTATGCCTGTGACAGTTTTTACAGAGTCCGTTACGGAAAACTACAGACTGACGTAGCGGATAATTGGTAGCTGATTACTTTTTGGAATTCCAACCTAATAATCATATTAGTTGCATGATTCAAACTTTCCATAACTTTTTCTCAGAGAGCTGTTCCTTTCGTTAATTATACTCATTAATTACCACCTCTTTAAGCACACGCCATATAAAACTAAATAGGAGCTCTGAGACTCATTTTTCACACACATTCTCACGCACAAACTTCTAGAAGACCAACAGTTTTTTCAGGATGTTTCAACATTTACCTTGAGGTTTCCTTTGGTGGTGAAAGCCCGACCACAGATACTGCAGGCAAACGGCTTCTCCCCTGTGTGGGTTCTCTCGTGGATCTGCAGAGCGCTGGAGGAGGAGAAGCACTTCCCACAGGCGTTGCAGTAGTGTTGCTTGGGCGTCCTGCGTGGTGGAGCACCAGAAAGCACTGGGGAGGTGGAGGCAGATGATGTGACCAAGCCAGGGGGCATTTCCTTGTGTTCTGGGTGGAAGCCATGGAAAAAGCCATTCATCTCTGGTCTGTTTAGAGAGCCTAGAGAGAGCAGGGAAGGGGTTGGGCTGGAGGATAGGCTGGTGTTTGACGGCTCAAAGAGCTGCGAGGGCAGGTCTCTCATTTGATGGGTTAGCATGTGCTGCTTGAGATTGCCCCTGGTGGAGAAACCCCTGTTACAGGCCGTGCAAATAAATGGTCGTTCTTTGGTATGGCTTCGATAGTGAATGTCCAAGGCACTCTGACAAGCAAAGGTCTTCCCACATATGTCACAGGATGTGTTCCTGATGATGCTGCGCTCACGAAAGGGGAATAACATGCCCAGGGAATCTTTTGAGGGATTGACAGATGTCAGGTCCAGGGCTCCGATGTTGGAGGGGTGAGAGTACAAGAGGTTTGCAGTGGTGTCCTCCAAGGATAAGGCCCTCTGGTGCCTTTCTTCCAGGCTAGGGGATTTGCGTAGTTGTGGCTGCATGCTTGTGGGGGATGGCGCCTGCATGGAGGAGGTAGATTCTGACACAGCTGGACTCCCGACGCTTTGGCTTTCAACATCCCCTCCCAGAGACGAGGAGTCATTGGTAAAGCAATCTCCCTCAACTAAGCCATTTACCACTGACTGGCTGACTGGCAGCTCCTCTGTTTCATTATATCGGGCCATCTCTCTGCCATTTCTCTCTTGCTCCTCCTGGATAGCCATTTCATAGGGGCCTGGAGAGTTACATAGACTGTCATGGGAGGCATCAGCAGACATGGGTGTGTCTGGCACACTGCTATCTGGGCCCTCTTCCATTCCTTCCATATTGTCATCAGAGAAGTTGTCCAGGTCATCAAAGTTTTCCCCGTCAAATGAGCCGGTGTCAGAGACCATGGACTCTGGGTAACTGTCTGGCAGGGGGGTGTTGGGGATATGTCCACCCATGTGCATGCGGATATGTTGCTGCAGAACCACAGCATTTGTGAACTTCTTCTGACAAATGGGGCAGGAGTGTTGGACTCTAAGAGGAGGCATGGCCCGATGGACGCTGTAGTGGGTCTTAAGATTTCCCTTGGTAGTAAACGCCCTGCCACAGATTTTACACTTGAAGGGCCTTTCCCCAGTGTGGGTGCGATAGTGCATTTTCAAAGCACTTGCGCAGCTCAGCACCCGGTGACAGATGACACATTCGTTTGGATCTGACAACTTTCTGTCAATGTTCTCCACTAGCTGCTGTAGCTTCGAGGTCTCTGACCCCTGGAGAGGATCCAGGATGCCTCCAAAAGGGAACTTAGCCTTGAACTGATCAGACATGAGAGGCATAAGTGGGTTGGTCATCATGGGTGGGCTGTTAGATGTTGTGTAGTCAGCGGTGCTCTCCGAGGCAGAGCTCACATTTGTCACAAAGCCTGAGGAGTGGCTGCCTTCTTCAGTTTTCCCATTTGAGGTAGGCAGAGTTGCACCTTCACCCTCTTCAGACACTCCATCATAACTTTTAGCTGAATGCTCTGCAGGGAATGTGACACTCTTTGCATTTGATGGGCTAGTTATGGCTATTGAGTGATCTTCCTTTTTGATGAAATGGGGCAGACTCGGCATGGTTGGTGGCAGCAGCATGCCAACGGAGGAAGTCATTGTGGGCATAACTGGTTTGCTGTCGAGCCAGCTGGTGACTGGTTTCTCAGGGGGCATAGACATGCCGTAGGGAATGCCGGTGCTTGTTGGTATGTTGTCTAAATGCTCAGGAACAGGGTAAGGGTTCATCTGGACGTGTGGGAATTTGTCTTTATGACGCTGGAAATGCACCTTCAGGTTACCGCGGGTGGAGAAGCGGTTGCCACAGATATTACACTTGTATGGTCTCTCTCCAGTGTGAGAGCGCAGGTGGATTTGCAAAGCACTGTCACTCCCAAACACCTTGCCACAAAACCTGCACTTATGCTTGAAGAAAGACTCGTCAGAGCTGCTCTTCTGTTCAAATGAGGTGACATTTGGAGGCTGGCCTTTCCTCTGCTCGGCCAAAGCTGCTAAAGAGTTGAGGTCCTCTACGGTGGTGCCAACACTGGGCAGAGAGATGGAGAACATGGAATTTCCAGGTGGGGGCTGAGGTAGATTTACTCCAGAGCTTAACAACCTACCGATTCCAAATGCTGGCGTGGATGATTTAGTTAGTGAGGAGTTGCTGAGCTGAGATTGAAGGCTGCTCATATGACTCGGCCTCCTGTCAGAGGACTGGGTATTGACTGTCGATGGCCCCAGTGTGCTAATGCTCTGAGATGTCTCACTGCTGCTTGGGTTGGACTGAGGTAGCTGTGCCGCTGCAGCCAGCTGCTTTAGGCTGCTAATACTGGCTGACTGACTAGCCAGGTTCTGCGCGAGGCCTGCGGCTACAGCCAGCTGTTGGGAGAGATGTGAGCTGAGTGTGGTCAGTGGACTGGCAGCGGGCCCCATTGTGCCTGAAGCAGAAGTTGGGGGCACCTGCAGTTCTGGGGACTGAGAGGCCAGTAGCAGTATCTGATGACGAATCTGCTCTATAAGCTGCAGCTGGTGGATCTGTTGCTGTTGTAGACCTAGGAGTTGCTCCATCAGGGCTGGCACTGCCACCCTGGGGCCTCCTGTGTTTCGACCCTCTTGGGAGAACTGGGCCACAGCCACTTTGGTGCTCTGCAGATTTTCAATGATGACATTGCTGTTGATCATAGAGAAGTTTCCCAGGTCAGTCAGGTTTCTGAGCTGAGGTAGCGGGGCAGAGATAGCCGAAGTACCTACAGCAGGGCCAGAGGGGCCCCTGCCACAGTGGCTGCTGACTGTGATGACGGGGCTCCCACTGTCTGTATGACTGCCTTCCTCTTCATGACCGCTGCTCATTCCAGAAACGTCAACGTCCATGGCTTCGTCTTTCTCAAGAGTGTTATGCTCCAAAAGGTCACTGAACTCTGTTTGATCAGTGTTGTTAGCAGTGTAATTCATCTGGTCATCAGGATTTTGGGGAGAAGACCCAGGCGAGAAAGTTCCGGTGGGGGAGGTGGGATTTTCATTCACTATCAGAACTAACTGATTTTTAGTGCAATTCTTCTGGTGTTCTTCAAGATCTGATAGTTCAAAGAACTCAGCACAACATCTGCTGCAGACATGGGCGTCTGACTCCTTGCAGGGGGGGTCCTCGGTACAAAGTTCTGGGTCCCCTGAAAAAGAGGAAACAGAGGATTAGTGATTAGAAATGTTTTGCAGCTGAAGAAGCAGCTTTATCTCCTCAAATTCCATTGTTGTTAATCTTAAGTTAATCAGTTTTACACTTATCCCCTTGATGTGTTCACAAAAACAACGATTGAAAGGCAACAATAAGCCAACAGAAATGAGAAAAAGCAAGCCTCATTCAATGCAGCCGCCTCTGAAACATGATAAGAGACGATACAAAATCAATGGGAACTACTCAAATATTGCTTAAAAGTGATCTTTGAAGATGTACATCTGGGTTTCATCAGCCCAACCAAAGGTAATCATTTTCTTCAGATAATCCATCAAAATATAGAATAGAGTGAAGTGAGGACATTGGGTCTTAATGAAATTTCATAGAAAGGCATTGATTTCCTATATTCCATGCCCTTCAAAGTCTGCTTGTCCACTCGGCGCAAATCAAGCATTTGAAGGACTTATTAGACTTTCAATTTGCTGTCAACTTTGCTCATTTTCAGCCAACTATGGGCATCTTGGACAGGTTATCTATGTCACTAAACTCATTTGTATCCACTCGGGCAGCAGTCACAGTCAGACATGAACAACAGGGCCTGTGGCAACTAGGCTGATACGTGCACATATTAAATCCAACAAGTAAAACAAAAGAGGAATAATGAAAGGTTCATACGGTTCATTCAATAGATATCTTACATTGCTAAATATCTGCAATCTAATAAATAACACATGTCATTTTTAAATATCAACAGACTTTCGAACTTTCTCATCAGAAAGTGCTTCCAGGAAAAACCCACTGTAAATAAATATATATATTTGTCCAAAAAAGTGTTGAGGAGGAATGCATCAGAATGCATACACACAAACTTTCAAAACTAAGAAAACCTACGCCAGCTCACAGATCCTACAAACGCAGTAACTCTGACCGCCTTTCAGAAACGTGTTTTTGAATTTTCCATTTTGATAAACAGTGCAAGTCAGGGAGTAAAAAGCGAGACGACACCCTGCCCCCAGAGCCACTGCTGCAGACTGTCCTGACTCTTTCTCCCTCTTTGTCACTCTAAGGTCTCGCTGTTTAACATACAAGTTGATTTACAAATTGCATTTCTCTATGAATCGCTTTCATTGTGGCTCTGGCCCCTCAACACTTTCATCAGGGCCAAGAATTCATTTGCAAATGAAACCCAGAGAAGTGCAGCCCTGCCCCACAGAGAGACAGGATGCCTTCCCATTGTTCACGCAGCATGGGAGCGGCGGGGATCGTCGGCACAGCCTGGCCCTGCTCATCTCAGTCGACTCAAAGCAGATCCTGTTTAATTCAGGGATTATCTCCCTCAATGTTTCTCTGCTCAGAGACATCAGATAACGCAAAGTTGCCATGACAGTAAACCCTGGCCCTCACACCAGCAAACCATGCAAACAGGGCAGACTCAACTTTAATGATAACTTTTCATGTTAAATCCCCCCTTACACCCACCCGTCTACCTACGCCCCAAGCGCTAATTTTGAAAAAGAAAATAGTTTGATTGATAGTGTGAGAAATGTGAGGATTAAATAAACACCCTTTATCTTTTCTCGAGGCTTACTGTACACAAATTAGTGTGAAGAAAATCTAATCACACAGTGGGATGAAAAAAGGAGCGATACAAACACTTTTGTCTAACAAACTTCTGCAAGATTAAATATTAATTCATAAATCAAATATGGGAATGCTAAAGTAGGAAAAAATAGATGATGCATATACTATTTAAGAAACTATGGTGAAAACTGTAAATTAACACATTTACTTTTTCACACACGCCTTAGAAAGATCCAAAGGATGTTTCCGGATTAAAATAATATCCATCAAAGATGCCAATATCAATTTATATTTTACGCAGTGTGTATTTTCTAGTCTTATAAATATTCTCAATTGCAAAAAATACAATAATCAGAATAAATAATTACATAAAAATGAAAGATATACAAGATAATATTTATGGACAAACCAATTAATGCATTTCTATTTTAGCAATAGGAACTGGAGCAAGAATATCATTCGTCAAAATTGTACACTGCATTAATTTACAGTTGTTTCCTTACTAAATGTATCCTACATTTGGAATTTAAAAGTATTAAAAAATGCCCTTACAGCTGCAAAACATAATAATCATATTTAATGCTAACACGCCTGTAGATGGGCTCTTTTAACCGTGCACTGTGTTTTACTGTACTCAACGACGAAAGAAATAATCATAACTAAATCAATGCATGATTACAAATCCACTGTCCACATTAGACTAGAATAGCAAACAACGCAGATGCGAGCATTAGGCTTAATTCTAGGAATAGCAAGGATTAACTTCCAATTAAAATTAAGTTAAAGTCAAGCTGGCATAAAGATGGAGTCTGTAAAACTTCCATAGAATCTCTATCAAAAGCACAAAGCAAGCGGTGTGCAGGGCTAAAGGGCGTCAGGAGAGACAAAGAGCAGAGGACAGAGCTTTAAAGAGACTGACCAAAGTCTGAATATGAGAGGCAAGAAAGCGAGGATTAGAGGAAAAAAAGTTAACGGCGAGCTTTAAGAGATCCTACATTATTTTTTCGCAGGGGGCCTCTGTGAGCCTCTTGACACTTGTAACTTCAGGAGGGTTTCTGCTCTCCTCGTCTCCAGCCCTCAGGACTCATCCCACTGAACACTAGATGGGGTTCCACTAACGCTGCCGTGGTCCAGGACCAAGCTCTGCCCCGGTGACATGCTTAAAGCTCGAGGGGAGGGAGGAAAAGGCAAAGCGAGTCCATCAGGCTACACCTAGACTCGCTGCACGTAAACACTGGCAAAATGACAAGCAACTGTTTGCAGGCAACGACAGTGCAGAGTGGGCTGCCAATCTCCCCTCTAGGGGGGCCACTCTGATAGGGCAAAAGGGGATGGCCACAACATTGATAAGGCCTCACACACACTTAAATGAAAAGCCGAGGCCTCGCTGGGCCGCCTGCAGCTCCGAGCAGCGGGGTCAATGGCGAGGTAGAGAGGGACACACTGGGCCCTGAACTCACATCACCTCCGCACAGAGGGACACTGGCAAAGGTTAAAACAGCTCAACATCCCACCCTCTGTGGCTCTCGCTCCGACCTCCAAGTCACCACGGCCCTCAGCATCACCGATATTCAGCCACACATACAAAGACTCAGTGTTTTCACTTCCGACTGCCACAACTCTTCAGGAGACACACTGCACATTTTCTACAAAACATCCAAATTCCCCCCAAACCTAAAGACAACACGTACATACCTTAACAATTAGACACACAAGAGCAACAATTTAAAGATGTGGCAAAGAATGGGTCATAATTAAGAAATGCTGCAGTCTGCCAGAGTTGGTGACTGTCCACTAAGTTTATTAGATTTTAAGGAAAATGCAGGAAAAAACAGCCATCAGGAATTAACTTTGTTTTGCATTTATCATCAAGTTCCTACAAATCACGTGATAGGGGCTGCAATAGGTTTTCTATACATGACTGTCTGCTGAAAGTGTTTATTTAAAATGACCTCCTAGTGCTTTTCAGGCACTGCTAAACACAATGTGGCTTTGAGAGTATTTACATTGCACATATTAAATGTATAGGCCTTGTCTAACAGGGCCAGACAATAGTACACATAATATGTATTTTTATATTTATGTATTATTTATGGCATGTCATATTTTTCTGCACACATTGAAATTACGAAAATATAAAGTTGGGGATTAAAGTTCGATCCTGCTACATGACACCAAAGATAGGCATCATTTTTCTAAATTAAATACATTTCGTAAAGATACAGAAAAATGAATTATTATTTTCTTGTTAATAATTCATTTGATAGAAAAGTCCAAAAGTCGGTAAACCAAAAATGCACATTACAACGCAACGTCCTGTTACGAAATGCAGCAGTTATGAACCTTTATCCCACAATGTCTTAATGCCGTAGTTCTGTGGAAGTTTTTCATTTCGTTTTATATTTTATTTTAAACTGACATTTGTCCATTTACATTATTCAAACTGAACTGGATACGACTGGCCTTTGAAACTCTGAGCTCCAGAATATAGACGTGGTTTTACACAGATTTCACACATTAGGCAACAGCACCGTAAAAAGACATGCAGGATCTCACTCTGCGAGCAAATAATTATCTTTCATTTAATCTTTAGGAGTCAGACTCTTTAAATACTTACAAGTACAACATAAAAAGCATTTGTAATTGTTCTGTTTTAGTTTATAAGACAATACATTATTTTGTATTCAAGCAGAAAGTGTGTGTAAAACTTCTATTTGAATAACAAGTGTACACGATAAAGGAAAGCGTAATATTTTCATGATGAGGGAGGATGTGTTTGTCCTCTTTCATGTAACTTTTCAGCAATAAAGCACCGAGTTTGTAAACAGGAAGTGTCTTTATGAGACTTTTTTTAATAAAAGGTTGGAAGACATTTTACGACTTTAATTCTCGGGACTAAAACAGGCGGATGGGGGAGTTTCTGTGTCCGGGATCCAGAGAGAAGTTCCCGGCAGCAGCGACAGGGTGGTCCGCTGAGGGACCGACACTTAACCGGTTTAGAGTTTGAGTTTAATTTAAAAACACGATTTAAACCTCACATGGGAAAATCTAAAGTTTTAAAACACACACAAGCCGCGTAAACCTGCAGAGAAGTGTGAGCTACTGTCCTTATTATTTTAAACTTTTTTATTTTTTTGTTCAATTTGTTTAATACCAACAATAATCATTTTAAGCGTGGAATAAATAATAAAGCCATTCTTAATTCCTAATCGCACTATGAACAAGTGGATTTAAATACATCCTAAACATTCAACATTGTGGAAAAAGTGTTTAAAAGTAACCAATGCATTTGAAAAAGAAACAAGCTCCAAGTAATATATTAAAGTCCAATTCAAAGTATTAATTGTAATGTTCAGATGTGGCCAAAGACACCATAAAACAGCCCAAAAAGCAAGATATTCATGGTGCCTGGATGAATGCATCGAGAGGTTACGTGAACTCACCATTGTGCTCCGATAAAGGCAGATGAGGGTCGGATTGGAAGTGTTGCGGCTTCGCTTGTTTCCTCCGCGACATGCTGGCTGGCACATCAGCAGGCAAAGAATAAAAAAAATGACTACAAAACCTTCTCAAAAATTACGTAAATCGAGCCCATCCACCGCGCATGTGCCCCGTTATGATTATCAATAATGCTCTGCGATTAATCATACGGGGGGCTTCTTTGAAAGGCGATTGGCACCTCGCCAGCCCCCCTCCTATTCAAATGAAGTCTCTTTAATCAATTAGCTCCTGATTTGCTGGGGACTCTTGTCTCTCTCTCAGCTCCCACCCAATGAGTTGATCCGTTTGGGGAAGAAAGGCTGGGTTTTCCAAACTCCCTTTAGATACGGTTTAACCCCTTCTGTTAGCCAAGTCAAAGCTTATCTTGGCTACTACATGGGAATGTCAGCGTCTCGAGTCAATGCCTGCGACAGTATCTTTCAATCTTCCACATTGATCAAGCACCGATCACAGTTGTCTTGTCCTTTTTTCCTGTATATGTGGAGGAGTGAGTAGACGCTCCAAAAACACCGCGATCACCAACTTTCTCCTCTCTGCAGCTCCGTACTCCGCTCTTGCATTAAGATCGTTGTGATTCAGGTCTTGTTGTGTTGTACACCGACACCTACTCTCTGAAGAGTTTCAATCCCAGGTGCGCTAAAACGTAGCGTCGTGCCAGTATGTTCCGTGCGTAAATGGCACCGGTACGCGTTCCCAAAAGTCCACGGTGTTGTGTTCCGACGTCCCAATCAGTCTCATTTGATTATTATTAGTCGAAAGGGGGGTTTACTTACTAACACGTTTTCATCACACACTGCATTCCGCGAATAAACAAACTTTGAGGGCCCGTGCAGCGCTGGGACAAATATGGAGCTTCTCCAGTCACATGCCATTCACGTCCCCTCGCCCTCCTCACCTTCTCTCTCTCTCTCTCTCTCCTTCTCTCTCTCTCTCTCTCTCTCTCTCTCAAGAGAGCTCTCGTTCGTCTCTATGTCTCTCTGCGTCTCTCCTCTCGCGATCATCTCGGATCTTCTCCTCGTCTATTCTGTCTCGTCTCTCATCTCTCTCTTCTCTCTCCCCTCTCTCATCTTCCTCTCTCGCTCTCTCTCTCTCTCTCTCTTCTCTCTCTATGATTGCGCACCTGAGGATTCAGTGGTAAAGAGAGCGGAGACAAGAATCTGAACAGGGAGAAATAAAGCTTTTTATTAATTTCTCAAACATTATTTCCAAGCGAATGCCTCTATCACAATCATCTGCTTTGCACACCATTTATTTAAGTCATAAAAAACGTTTTATATTGTCGCCATCCATTAACAGTATGAGTGACATGGAGGATGTCCTTATCAAAAGTTGCATTTTTTTGTTGCATTAATTTCTAAAGATGCGAGTTTTTTGTAATAATGAACAATATAATAATGCATCTATATAACCAAAGAAACAACGCCTGAATAAAACCTTTAAATAAGTTATGGACCACTCATACACTAAATATTATTATACTTATTATTATGATCGCCCTAAATAATGCACTAACAGGAGTGCGCCTCAGTGGGGATGTTTTAAGAGGGCAAGAGGTCCCACAGGAGCTTCATGTGAGCCTCGGTGGAGGAGATTTATTGCGTGAAAAAGACAAACGAAGCTCTCAGTCGAGCTGATTTTGAGAAATGAAGATAATAATGTTACTATAGGTGATGTCTCGGATGCCATTATTTTTCACTGAATATTTAAAGAGCGGCTGCAGGCTAGATGGATCTGGTCCTCTCTTGTGTCAGCTATCTTTTAGTTTCGACTAGCCTTACTATTTACTTATTCATGAAAAAAAGGAAAGAGCAAAGGGGAAAATCAACTACAACTGATGGCTGATCTGCTTTACCAATGTCAAATATTCAACCGAATATATTAAAATGTCACACATATTTTTGTAGTATTGATAGATGTATTAAGCACATCGAAATGTAAGCAAAGAAAATCACACACCAAATGATCATTAATAGGGGAAATGTGTGTGTGCGTGTGTGTGTGTCGTTAAAAAGCCCACGCAATTATGTGCAGCAAACTTGAAATAGCTGGGAGAGGAAAAAGGGGTCTGCAATATTGTAATGTCCCGGGCGGGAAAATCAATGTCCAGTTAATTGATGTGAGTGTTGGTGTGAGATTGTAAACAGGGTGATTTGCAGCCCAGCCGAGCGCGAGACGTTTTAAATGGGATTCACTCAGGACGGTGAGGATACAGTGTTAACAATCATGGGCGGAATGACACGCAGACACAGTTTGGGGACCCAACACACATAACTCAAAGACAAAGCCTGACAAAGTTTTACATTTAAACTTAAAATATATATATTTTTGCCATTCACGTGCTCTGACGTTCAATTGATTACTTGTTGATTAATAATTGTATATATTATATCTAGCATACAAATAATTGTACATTTGGACAGCTTTGTGCTTTTACAGAGGAAAGTTGAATGTTCTTATCTAGAGTTTCATCATTGAAATAAAACCTTAATATAAAAATATAAAAATGATATATCATATTTTGTATTATCATATAAATATAATAATTAATATATATGAAAACAAATTTAATAATTACATTAATTACACAAGCACTTGCTATTTGTCAACATATAAAAGTGTGTTTTCGTCTAGTGAAATGACAGGAGCCTTTTGCGCATAAAAACTGCGCATTTGTCCGTTGTGCGCAATCAATGCTGTGCGCAACACATGACAGAAGGTGCGGCCCGGGTGCCATCCCTCACTATTATCACTGACATGCCATGATGGATCATACAGCGCACAAACACTGCGCGTTTGACCGCATAATGTGATAGTTGCGAGGAGAATCTCCCAAACCGGAGCCCTTAGTATTTCTGAGCGCGAGACCCTCTGTGTGACACGCGCATTCAACACGTGGTGGCTTTCTATTCACGGTCCTGTACGACGCGATGCCTAAAGAATTACAACTAGCTGCATCAGGCCTTCATCTAGGTCAGCTGTGTGTGTGTGTATATGTCTCTCTGTGTGTGTGTGTGTGTGTGTGTGTGTGTGTGTGTGTGTGTGTGTGGGTGGGTGTGTGTGTGTGGTGTGTGGTGTGTGTGTGTGTGTGGGTGTGTGTGTGCGTGTGTGTGAAAAGATGTGAAAACAGGCAAAACATAATGAGGTTTTGTAAAGGTTAGTCTCAGACAACATAATATATTTAATTGAAAGGGCAGTTTTGATATTAATACACACCATCAATATGTGTTTTATATGGTAATTTATGGATAATTATTAATATATAATATAATTTAAGGCCCTTTAATAAAAAGTATACCAATCACAAGTTATGAATATAGAAATAAGGGAAAAGCCTGCATTTTAATAAGAAAAAACAGTACAATTATGTCAGCTATCACATATTTAAATGCATGTAATTAACTAAATACACATACATGTATATTAATGCCAGACTATAATTATTTTCTCTATATGCTAAGCCTTATTTTTGTTTTCCAGTAAATGCACAAGCGTTTGACCCCCATCGTTTCCGACACAAATATCAAGAAGTGCTTGGCCTTATTCATGGCATGCTGACGTCTTGCAGAGGGATTAGGAGCTTGATTAAAGGGATTGTTGTAAGCTGGCCTCATGCTCAAAGAAATAAAGAAATAGGCCTACAGTACATCGCCCTTGTATCAAGTCACACATGCTGTTGCTGTATGCATCTTAATGACACAGCTTTGTATAAAGTGTCCATTTTAAATAGAAATTAATCTTAGTGCATTTATATTTCAGAATTATTTTTATAGTAACTCTAATTTATTCAACTTTTGGAATGTTTTTATTTATGTAGGATCAAATTAACTCAAGTCTCTAAAGACATGTAACAGAAACTATCAATATTTCTGATTACACTGAAATTGCTTTGTCTTCCAGATGACCAGAAGCAGCATTTAGAGCTCAGTGTTGCCACTAAAGATACCCGTTTGAAAAATGGCCTGCATTAGAATTCAGTACCTGCAGCAGCGGGGAATAGCCTCCATTAATTAAGAGATCAAACCCTCTCTATTGTCCCTCCTGCAGCCCTGCCACCACTTGTCCCGCAGATTGTCTCCCCCCATTGTGCCCCCTGACATCTTCCTGCAGCATCACCCGATATCAATGGGCCGTGTTTGTTTTTACATGATCTCAGCTGCAGTTACAGACACCGCCTTTCAATCCCGACTTGTTGGAGGGAAAACAAGCAAACATTCAAGGGTGTCACTGAGGTGCTGGGGGTCACACTCACCGTGTCCGTGCAGTGTGTGTGTGTGAGTTAGGGTCAGCTGTGAAACACACACTCTGCCTACTCTGAGTGACTGTGTGTGTGTGTGTGTGTGTGTGTGTGTGTGTGTGTGTGTGTGTGTGTTAGGGTCAGCTGTGAAACACACACTGCCTACTCTGAGTGACTGTGTGTGTGTGTGTGTGTGTGTGTGTGTGTGTGTGTGTGTGTGTGTGTGTGTGTGTGTGTGTGTGTGTCAGCTCAGGTACAAGTGTACAAGTGTAAGGAGATGTCTGCCAAAGGATGCCTGACTAAGAGTCTCGTCCTCACAGTTATTAGTGAGAGAGGCAGCAGTGTCCTGAGTGTGTAACTGGAACCAGACAGCTCAGGCGGTGTGCACTCACTCAGAAATACACAACCACTTTTGGAAAATAAACCGTTTCTTGGTGAATTGTAATAAGTGTAACAAAGATAATTGAAGTAACTGTTCATTTGATTAATCAGCTTTGTGTAAAACACCCTTTTCTTGATGGTTTTATGTCAGAATACGAGGTTATCCTATCTTATTCCCACACAAATAACATGCATGGTTTCATACATTGTTCACAAGAAACAATAATGATCACTACATTCATTGAATTACGTGTGTTTCATTTAAATGTATAGCATCTAGTGCCATTATATGCTGCCACTAAAAATAGTTTCAAAACAGAATCCTGACTAAACTTTGACGAATACCAGTCTGTGATATTCCATCAAAATATGTTTTTCTGATCTGAACTGTAGTCCTTTTTTTGAGCTTGAAAATAAGGTTGAATTTCTGTGCAAATGAAGTCTATTAATCATAAATGTCACACAAACGTTGGCTTTAGAGGCGTAACCCATATTTGGGTGATGATTAGTGTGCTTTGTCAAACCAGGACAAACAATGCACAGTTAGGAACACATGCACGTCAGTCATTTGAAATGGTGAAGTACAATTAAAGAAACTCAATATATAAGTTCTAGAATATATATCTAGATGTTTTATTCTTCAGACTTTTCTTCAGACTTCATGTCTGTTTCTCGTTACTCTGCACCGACTACTTCTTTCTAAATAGATACTTGCAATCATGAAATTCTCCAATTGTTATGATACAAATTCTCTTGATTGTATCTGATTAAACGTGCTCGCTTGAGTTGGATTCACGGTAAACGCCAGGGTACTGGACAACCACCAAGACTCCTATTTTAGCTTTGTTCGGATTCTTGAAAAACACATTCTGCTTTCATATGACATTGACAAATGATATTTGGACGAAGAGAGATGCTTGGGCCGTTAGATGTTTCGCAGAATGGAGCCGGATTACACTGACACACATCACTAAGACTGGAGGTTACAGAGGAACCAACAACGGCAAACATCTTGAAGAAATTACAGACATCGCCCCGAAAGCTGAGTGCTTATGTATTTTTAAGAACCTGGAAGCAAAAACTAGAAATTACACATTGAATTATCCCTACGTTACTTCACGGGCTCGTAAACACAGAATGTAAAGAATACACACGTGATGTCTGTTGTGTAACCACACAACAAAGCAGCAGGCAGGTAACCACAGAGCGAAGAGACAGCCACGTAAAACATAAAAAAAACACACGTCCTTACAGTAAATACAACCACGAAGTTGAAACCTATCAAGTGGTTTATTCGCAGCGACTCTGGTCACAAGATGTTTATCAACTGCCGCCAGACAGCTGTGTTGGTTGGCCAGCAGTTAACTGTGTCTCAGACAGCCCCTTATTACTATTGATAGTTAGCATCAGTGTCCCGCCTGAGAAATGGGACTGCTATGGGCAAACGCAAGCTATTGATCTCCAGTTTGTCCCTGACCTGCCTGCAGCAGCTACAGGGAGGGGAGGGGGCCGGGCGGAGCCGCCATGACACCCCCAGACTCGCTGTCTGCCACCTGAAATTCAGTATCTCATCACTTCTTCAGGTGATTTCTTTGTATTCAAGTTGATATTCTGCATTCCTTATGATGGAAATCGAATCAAACCTGTCTGTTTTCTGTCATGCTTTAGAAACAAAAAGCAATGCATTTCGTGTAATTGTTTACATCCACAACAGCAGCTATATATATTTTTTTAACAAAACAAAGTCACAAACAGTTTTAAATACCTACATAATACACAGTTCCTTTAACTCTTTCCTCAAAACATGTCAACTTATTAGTGGATTTTTTTAGTATTATGCATGAAAAGGGCCAAGGGACAGTTTCATCCCACAGGCAAACAGACTGCTGAAACAACATCCACAATATTCATCTGGCTGCAACTTAAAACATATTTATCTATTTACCTAATATCATATTTCAATGACTTGCATATAGACTCTTATTGCACTATTTCACTTTTTTACACTATTTTCTTCTTGTACTTACTATTGACTTGCACTATATCTTTCTGTCTATCTGTGTTTTAATAATAATAATAATTTCAATTTATATAGCGCCTTTCACGAAACCCAAGGACGCTTTACAACGGGAAGTAACAAACAAAACAAAAAGTAATACTAATCATACAGATACATAGGTTGAAGAAAACAAAACACAAGATGTTCATCGTCATGACTACACTGTAGCTGTGTTCGTATGCCTAATTAAAGAACCTTGAAGCCTTCACTTGGGCACGACGTGTTTTTAACGTGCTATTTCAGTATCTCATCACTTCTTCAGGTGATTTCTTTGTATTCTAGTTGATATTCTGCATTCCTTATGATGGAAATGGAATCAAACGTATTACATTTGTCTGTTTTCTGTCATGCTTTAGAAACAAGAAGCAATGCATTTGTACATCATACCTCTCTATTTCTAACAAAACAAAGTCAGAATAGTTTTAAATACCTACATAACACACAGTTCCTTTAACTCTTTCCTCAAAACATGTCAACATATTTGGGGGTTTCTTTGATTATCCCACTTGAAAAGGGTCTATTCACTTGGGCCCACCGTGTTTTCAAACATGCTATGTCAGTGCCCGGACGATAGCGTGCAAATCATTCGCTTTGCCCTGTGCTTCCTTTACACCCCTCTATCTTCCATATAAAGAAAACAGCACTGAATTTGACACCTGTATATCCTTAACTGCTCTTTAAAACAAGCACACACACACATTAGACTGCAATGAGGTTACGGCGGTTCAAAATCAGCATTCTGTTGGAAAGAATAGCGTTGCAGGCTCAATGTGAGGTCCTCTCGTGTGTTTGCATGTGCGTACTTCAGCTCCCTGTGACCACACAAGAGAGCTCTAAGTGCGTGTGTGTGTGTGTGTGTGTGTGTGTGTGTGTGTGTGTGTGCGTGTCAGACGGAGTCTCTATGTGCGTGTCTGTTTTTGTTAAGTGTGTTATTTAGCTGACCACATGATAAAACAGGGAGGATACAAAAATTCTGCGCAGCAAAGATTTGGCAGATCTGTCAACAAAGCGAATGGAGAGGAAATGAGACGTTATTTAGTTAAAGCTGAGTTGTTGCACACCATGTCTGCACTGGAGAGGAGATGGGTGAAACCAGCCTGGGGGTTGAGGGGGTGAAGGGGAGGGGGGGGCTTGTCATTCTTTATTTACCCCACTTGTAGGAGTCTAGTCGGATACGGGACATCAGGGAAGTCAGGTCCCTGATGACTAGCGAAAAGACCCTTCAGGGGGTAAACTCACTGAAGTTGAAGCGCTGCCACCAGACTGGTTTCTTTACTTCCATGTGTCTCTCATGCCTCCTTTCTCCTCACAACTCACCCCCGTTATCTAATTCTCCTTTCTCTCTTCCTCCGTCTCAACCTTTTACTTTTATTTTGTATTAAAAGACCCTTTTTTCCCCGTCATATGCACAATAGCTACAGCGTTTTAGCTATGGAAATCTTAGGCCGCTCTAACAATGCAACACCCAATATACAACCTAGCTTTTTGACTCAACTAAGAGACAGAATGATCAAATAGTGTAACATCAGCAAAGACAGTGCATGGATCTTAGAGGCCTTGTGAAAAGGAAAGGAGATCCGTGCCGTGTCCCCCCGCCAGACATTTTGATGGGAGTTTAAAAAGCAGCGACTGGCCAGACGAAGAGAGGAGGTAGGAGGCAGAGTAAAAGGGCAGTGGAGTCTGATGGCAGAGTCTGCTCGTCTTTCTGTCTGACCTGCGGCCTAAATGAGCTGAGAGAGAGAGGGACTGTTTCGTTTGATTATGCATAAGACATTAACGAAATACAACAATAGTGCAAGAAGAAATAGAAATCAATAGTGCAAGATAATGGTGTAAGCGGGACACAATTGTGCAAGTACAACGCAGTAATAAGTCAACTATATGCTTAAAATAGAGTAAGAGGGACAAAGTGCTATCCATATTTGCTACAGAAACATTTGTGTAGCAATTGTCTTGATATCAGAGCAGTTATGTACTTTTTCAGAAGCTCATATATTAGTGTTTCGAGTTTACAGATAATTGGAAAGTCTAATTTAATACCAAATAAATTAGACAAGGTGATGCACGGACACTTCTGTGCCTACTTGGGTGTGTGTGTGTGTGTGTGTGTGTGTGTGTGTGTGTGTATACGTATGTGTGTGTGTGTGTGTATGTGTTTTTATTTTTATTTAACCTTTATTTAACCAGATAAAAGCATTGAGATAGAATCTCATTTGCAATGCTGACCTGGCCAAGAAGGCAGCAACGTTACACATAACACAAACATATAAAATACAGAGAACACAACTAAGAAAACAAAAGACAAAAAAGCAGTCACTACATTGAGCACATTAGGACAGTAAGAAAGGTTCTACTTATTACTGCAAGAGCAGCTGGTGGTAAGGACCTCAGACAACTTCAATTTAAAACAGGCTATTGAGACAAGTGCCATCAGTTTGAGGCGTGATTGAAGGTCATTCCAAGACCAAACACAATGTGTGTGTGTGTGTGTGTGTGTGTGTGTGTGCATAATCAAACGAAACAGTCCCTCTCTCTCTCTCAGCTCGTTTAGGCCGCAGGTCAGACAGAAAGACGAGCAGACTCTGCCATCAGACTCCACTACCCTTTTACTCTGCCTCCTACCTCCTCTCTTCGTCTGGCCAGTCGCTGCTTTTTAAACTCCCATCAAAATGTCTGGCGGGGGGACACGGCACGGATCTCCTTTCCTTTTCACAAGGCCTCTAAGATCCGTGCACTGTCTTTGCTGATGTTACACTATTTGATAATTCTGTCTCTTAGTTGAGTCAAAAAGCTAGGTTGTATATCAAAACAACTTTTACAACAGGTAGACTACTCATCAGTCAGGCAGACAGCTGCACACAAACACTCACATGCATGCATATGGACTCACATACACAAACACAGGACTCTTTTCAAAGAAGTTTGCTTTTTTTATGACTTCCTTTCCCATTCAGCAGCCTCCCCACTTTTCCAGAGTGCCCTGGGTGTGCAGTGAAAGAGCCGTGCTTATTATGTGCTCCGGGCTCTCCAAACGCAGCTTTGTTTTGTCCAGATAGCTGGTTTTCTCCCTCTCTCCCCCTCTCTGTCTCTCTTTAATATTCACAGTAAGAGTCTTGGCTCTCACAAGACGGCTGTTTTCCCAGTTCTCTCCCCCGCTAACAGCCAAGTGTGGCCCCTGTGAGTGTAAACACGCAGAAGGGAGGGACATCTCCTGACAAACATCTCCAAGGATGTGCCACCCTGCCCCGTGTCATTCATTCTCTACCTGGCACTGAAGCTTAACTGTTAACACCGACGTGTGAGCGCCAAAACCCTAAAGGACTGCCAGCGGCTGCACATGCCTGGTCTACCTAAATCCACAACACACTTACATCTGCTCTCCACACAAAAAGGGATGCAGTATGTGAGCGTCATTGAATGTTGCTTTTCTCGCTGTAAATGCAGAGTTGTCTGAACTTCCCTTGATGGCTTGTGGTATTATTAAATCCCTTTCCATGAGAGTGTTTTCAAAAATGTGGCATGCATGAATCTACTTCTTCACATGGGCTTCATATATGCTCAATCCCCTCTGAACTATGTCTCTCATTGTCCTCTAAAACAGAGCTGAAGGTCCTGGTGGCCTTGTGTGTCAGCGTCAATGTGAGTTGTGAATTTGTCACCGTGACAAATTCCTCCACATTCATTGCACTTGGCAGTCAAGGTAATTCTCATTTGGACTGTAACGTCTTCCAGGGGTCCTTTGTTTAACCAGGTGGCTAACACAAGAGCCCCCTCTCCCTGAGTGACAAACACCCAATGGAGAAAATTGTCGTTGCCTTGTAGCCCACTATCAGCCAGTGGCAGCACAGCACTAGCAAACAGCATGAATTAGGAGTGGAGCCTACACTTAAAGAGAAGATCACTCCAAACATTGATAAGGCGCCGCGCTGCATGGCAGTCAGACCCCTGGTGATGCTAACAGCACTCTGCTATTATCGCAGGTGCGATCGCTCACCATCCCACAACCACATTTACATCTTAATTACCAGCCTAATCAATGGGGTTGCACTTTGACTTCATTTGTGACATTCATGAAACCTCATTTAAGATGTAAGAATAGGCCATCGTAAGTATTGGGGTAAGAGAAAAGCACCTTTTTTCAATACAAGGATAAAGGTAACAAAGGAGACACAAAAAGGGGCAGCCTTTTCAACGCTCGCAGGCATCGCACTGCGGGGTTGACAAAGTGCGCCCTGGGAGATATTTATGATAATTGCATACTCCGCCCAAAATGACAAAGCAAATTGGTGAGACGTGCAGCGTATGACAGAAAACGGATGGCTTGCAGGACTTGAGCCGGGTGATTTAAATGGCAAGTGATTGAACAACAAACTCGCATTAAGACCGTATTGATGAGTTCAGTGTTTCATTTGGGATCAATAAGACGATTGGTAGAGGCTGAAGCCAATACATGCAGCAGGGAGAGACTGCAGAGAAGAGAGAGAGATGAGAGGGTATTGAACGCCTCACCGTAGAATAGAGAAGGTGCTGGGATTTGTTTATCCAACAGGAGGCCTTTGTGAAAACTCCTGCAACATACAGGACTATCTTCAGCTGCTGGGTGTTATCCATTGTTGAGGCAGGATATGATCACACTGGGAAGAAGAAGATTACGACACACAGTATTGTTAGATTATACTATTACATTAGGAACCTGTAATCAGGGTTACTTCAGACAACATGAACTAATCCAGACTGAACTGGGGGTAGGCTTCTCAATGACCTTTTTTAGGCTAGGGCTAATCTTCATATCATTTTTAATTAATCGTAAACTTCCCGGCTGTCAGATGAAACATACCAACACCATACATTACAATTCAATGTGTAAAGACTAGCAAATGAGCAGAGAAGCTGAGCTGAAAATAACAGCTGAAGAATCAAATGTATTGATGGATTAAATTGTTCAAATGATTGGCTAAATGAAACTCAAGGGGACAAACCGTTGTTATAGTTATCTTACCGCTATGGAAAGTCCTAATATAATTAAACATCAGAAAGAGAGTTTGTATACTTAACTGTAGATGAATTTGTCAGGCGCTCTTGGAAAACGTACTGGAAAAAATGGGGCGAAGCCTGCGAGCTAGTTCAGGCAGTCAACTCGAGCACTTGCTGCATTCATACATAACGCCCCCTTGCCACTCTACAACCAACCAAACAAACAGAGTCTCCTTAATATGCCGCTCTATTTAACCTGCAGATCTCTCCATGCATTGCGGCAACTACCTCTACGTCGCTGCTGCTCGCTGCCCCACCACCACCCCAGCTTCCACCTGTAGGCCCGGGGGTTAGTTATCTAATCATCACTCATCGTGCTATGTGTATCTGTGGAGTGATGAGGCCCGAGCCTAGACGCCAAACTCAACTATATGCTGCTTCTAGGAAACATGTAAAGGAACACGTGAGTTGTCTGACTGAACTGTTGAAACTGCAAAATGTATTTGATAAACAGGTACAATTTGCTTAAATGACAGTACCCAACTACCCATTCTATCCAACATGGATATAGCTTTTTCACAGCAGCATTGGATCAGTTCAGTTGTGCAGCATTGGATCAAAACTAAATAAAGCTTATCAGTGCTCGTTAGCTTAGCGCTACTATGAGACACTGTGTTGCCAGATTAGAGAGAAATAAGCAACTATGAAAACAAGCCCAAAACACATACATGATGTTGTGTAATTTTAAACCAAAACGAAGGCCTCAGGATTACTTTAAGAACATGGTCATTTTTGTTTTGTAACATTAAATAAAATAATACAAATATTTTATATAATTTTTTTTATTTTTTTTAATAAATACATTTATAAATAATAATAAATAAACTATTTTACTATGACTTATTACTGGCAGTAATTACTATAATAGTAGTTAATACTTAAGTACGTAAGTTACTTAATAATAATAGTAATTAATAGTACTATAGGCAGTAAATTACTTAGATATTTTATAAATAAACAGCTGAAATAGTTAGCTAAACATAAAACACACGCTGTTAAAAAAAACGTAGCGGATACACTTTTTAGATAAGTAGCTAAACGTAGCGGATACAGTGCATACATAACTAGCTAAACGTCATGGATGTCTGCAAGAAAACTAGCTAACATAATAAACAAACCATACATGGATCAAGCGCTGAAATAGTTAGCTAAATGTAATGGACAAACAGTGGATATAGTCTAATAATATCAATGTTTATAATACATTCATCAACAATTTAGAGGGAAGGGAAATAAGGTCAACAAAAACTGCAGGGCTAAATCAGACAAAACATGTTGGGAACCGTTGACCTCATTAGTGCTTTAGATTTGCACAGTTGTTGAACGCCTGTGCCCAGTTATAATCTACTTACTGTATGAAAAGGATAAATAATTATTGTGATTATTAATACAACCCCAGTTCAGTTGAAACGGGCGTTAGGGGTGAGAGGCCTCGTACTGTAACGCTGAAGCAAATCTCAGCTGTGTCATCACTCCGCTCCCACAGTGTGACGGATGATGCTAACAATGAACATTTCATCTTCAGCCGCACCACAAGCTCCTATACGACAGAGATGAAGTACATCGGGCAAGATGAATTACGGCACAGTGATTCATCATGACGGGCCAATAGGAAAAATACAAATGAACAATTAGCAAATTTAGCCTTAATTAACCGCTCCCAGACAATAGATGAGCTTGTAGAGTGTGTGAACACGCTTCGAAACAGTCTAATCTTCATGTAGTTTGTAGAATATTACAGTGTTAATGAGGGTTAATTGAATAATTTTCCTCACTGCGTACTGATTATGGATGTCAAACACAGAAGGGGCTATCTTGATTAAGCAGAGTGGAGCGCTGATGAGCCAATGTGCAGCCAAGCTCAAATTCCTTTACAGATTAAATACAAATAAATAAATGTATATTTAAAAACGTCAAGGCAAAACAAATGTAATTAATCCTTAAAAACACGAGGTACATTTACTCCATAGTTTACTCAGCACCTGATTTGGGAACGCGTTGTTTCCCACACCATCTCCTCATGAGAGATAATGCAATTGAGCAGGCAATACAATACCGTGTGAGACCTGGGAAGACATGCATACCTCGACCCAACACTGGCTTAAGAATTAAGACCCACAAGATCTGCTTTGTTACGACGCACATACAGTCGCACTCACACACAAATTAGGACATATCTCATAATTCAATGTCACCAAATCCAATTGCAATCAGGGAAATTCAATTTGTCACCAGCCCCGGAAATAATGAGTTGATTTGAGTAGAAGAATTTTTCTGTTTTGAAATTGTGTTAACAAGAGGGACTGCAAAGGACTCTCAAACTGGAAGCGAGGTGTACTGTTTTGACCCTAAAGCTGGTCTAAGAAAAGCATCTATACCAGAGAAAGTTTGATAGTAACTTAAAATGACCTGATAATGCTCATACATCAAAAGAAAGCCAATTAATGAGAGCCTGCGCAGATAAAGGAGAGATATTTGGCCTTTTATATCTTCAATATATATAATCCAATCTATCATGGATGGCTGTATTCTTCTCTCTGTGTGTTTTTGTGGATGTGTCCACACTCCGGAGAAATAGGACGATGCCATCATCCAGGGAGTTGGCAGCAAATATCTGGCTAACAAATGATGATGTGGATACATGGGCTCATAAGCCTATAAATCAGACTTCCCCCTACAAATTAATAGAGTTCACAGTTGACGGCTGAGGAGTCAAATCGTAAATTATGTTTGGCACATGGAAATGGCATGACAACTGGAGGGCAGACCTGTAACAAACAAATCCCCCAGTCTGTTTTGGATTCCTTTTTTAATAGAAACCTACCTTTTGTTTCAAAGAGATGTATTGGTTCCACATAGTTAAACATATGTGGGTGTTTATCCTTGATTGGCAGCTTGATATATGTGATGAATATTAACATTATTGGGAGAAAAAACAATGTTATTTTTTCTGAAATTGTATAAATCTTTGAATGCAAGGCTCTACTCTTTCTTAAGAAGTGGTTTAATATTTTTGAGATGTATATTTCTTATCCACGTGTTCTTCTATAGTAACACATCCGTGCAGCCGCATCACATTACAAACAAATAGGAAATGGCAGCGCAGACTTATTGTTTCACGGCATGAGGATGGCAGGGAAGATGAAAGAGGACAAGTCAGTAAAAACAAGAAAAAGACACACACAAAAAAGAGACAGAGGAAAACAAAAGACAAAAGGGAGGGCGGATGGGATGGAAGAAGGGCTAAGTACCAGGGAGCGTGTCAATGTGGGGGGCTAATGGTGGGGGTACCAAGGTTGCAAGCAATTTCTCTTTGTTATCAAGTGAAATGACTCTGCAAATATGACAATAAATCACAGCGGAAATCAATCTGAGAGGAGGCGACTGTGAGCCACTGATAATGCATCAATCAATATTTAATGTTTAGACTTTAATTAATCCACAGGCACCAAGCATTCTTTAAGTGACAAAGGGGGAGGAGGGGGGAGAAACGAGCGGGGAGTGCTTTTGCATAGAATAGCTCTTATATCAAACAGAGACACTGAGCTGAGCGGCCCATCAGTCGATTTCACACAGCTTCCCCGCGTCGCTTTATTACCTCTCCTCTTATTTACGGGAGCTTGAAACAGAGAAGAATGAAAGCAAATGTAAGTGTTTGGTCAACATATAGAGATACATAAATACCTGTAATGGGTACATGAATTGTTGTACCCACACATTAACACTTAAAAAAGATTAATCAGAAGTCCTCTAGTGATGAATCAACATCTTAGACACAGTGATGTTTGTTTTTCATGTTTCTCTTGTGTCTCCAATGACTGATATAGTAATGTAAACTTCTCTAATGCCCTTTTTCATTTCAGAAATGATAAGAGTGAGCTTGTTTACAAAAGTGTAGGTTTAGTTTAAAATGGACTGTACTTATATAGCGCTTTATCCAGTCTTTACGACCCCTCAAAGCACTTTACATACTACATGTCGTTCACCCATTCATACAGAGCAGTACTCTAGGACCTAACATTCACACACATTCAAACACCGTTGGCCATCGGGAGCAACTCAGGGTTAAGTATCTTGCCCAAGGATACATCGACATGTTGACTGCACGGCTGGGATCGAACCCACAACCTTCTGGTTGAAAGATGACCACACGCCCTCGCAGCCACAGTCGCCCCTAAAAGAGGCTCAACTCACGCTCAAAAGGCTGAATACTCTGGTTAACCTGAACAACTTAAGGCCATATTATACTTGGAAAACAAGTAGTTCATTCTTCCTGAATGGCCATATCAGAAGGCATGTTGTTTAAATACTGGGGGTAGCGTTGCATACTTTCAGACAGTCTCTCTTGTAAGGCATTCATAGTGTTGGACAAAATATGAAGAACGAAAACAAAGTGCTTGAGACATAGAGAGGTGAAGTCCCGCCCATCTCCTTCCGACCCATGGGACCTTATTTCGGAAAAATTATGTATTGAAGTCAATGGGGAGAAAACTTATCTTTCAATCCCGTTTGAATTGTGCCACGAATTACACACATGATGTTTGTCAATCCTAAAAAATTATTTCCACGTCAAAAAAGTCACAGTTTGTCGTAAAACTGTTGAAATATAAGACTATGAAAAATACGCAACTAGAAAGACTACAAATCCCAGAATCCCGGTCCCGCATGCTGGCTCTTAGGAACCGACTAACTCCCCTTGTGTGTATGTACAGCTCTCAACATGCCCAGACTTGTAGTGATTTTCACCTCTTTTAATACTTTCCGCCTCATTCTGAAAGAAAGAAGTGAAATGTTTCAACGTGACGGCCATCTTGGTGTGTGGTGCGAGATGGGAGATGTAGCGGTTTCACACACAAATAAGTGTTACTTCAGTTTTACGACACATTCTTATTTTTTTGACTTACAAAATTATCTTTTAAATTGACAAACATCATATGTGTAATTCGTGGCACAATTCAAACGGGATCGAACGATAATCTTTCTCTCTCCATTGACTTCAATACATACTTTTTCCTAAATAAGGTCCCATGGAGGTCCCCGGAAAGGGAGGGACTTCGCCTCTCTATAGCAGCATGAAGTGATGTCAGGACAGAACAAAAAGAAAATTCAGGTAACCCTGTGATCTTCAACAAAGCTAACGTGGGGGAAAAGGGTTTATGATGGTGCTTGACCATATGACGTTCACTTCATTCATATCTGGTTACAATTTATTCACACAAACTTAAATTGTGGTTGCACTAGGTACTGCAACTTTCAGCATTATCACGTACACACACGTACAAAACATTGTTCCTATTGTACCATTCCCTAAACATGTGGCTGTAAGGATTCAAATGTTGTTGTTGCAATAAGTCCATTTATTTACCTTTTTTAAAAACTTGGTACATAATAACATTCCTACAGTAGGTATATCTACACAATGACTAACTTGACTGTAGAAAAGCAACACCCTGTAGAAACCAAAAGGCCACAGAATTGATTTCTGGGACGCATCAAGAGACCTTCAACAGTATTGGTCCTCTTGTTTACTCTCAGTGTCAGCTATATACACCGTGGCTGATTCATTGCACTTGCATTCACATCACAGAGTGCTTCCAAACGTGTGAAAACTCACTTTTTGTTGGACCAATTGTGGGAATGTAACTCTCAGGGCTGTGAGAACACTAAGACCCTCCTCAATACCCCACCTGCGCCGGCCTCCACACCGGCACACCGCTGACACGTCTGATTCAGGGGCTCTGTGGAACAAAACCCCCCGTCTGAACATCGTGAACACACAGCCGTTATGAAGGAGGGAGCCATGCTTATCCTCTGATCACACTGACACATCCCACAGGTACTAATTACCCAATCTACGCTTGACATTTGGATACCTGCTGTACGATTCACCGACATAATTGGGACACAACTGAGAGGGAGGTCCAGAGAGTCTGTTTTAGTTGATAAAATGGCTTTTCTCAAAGTAATGCACATCACCAGAAACATGACCTCAGGATGGCCCTCAGTGGGTCCGCACAGGGGGGGAAAAGGCATCTCAGGCAAAACTAGAACACAATTATTTGAGGGGTTCCTTGAGAAGTGGATAAAAGGCTTACCCATAACCGCTGCTGATATTCTTGACCGCACATATTGCGTTTGATCCATTGTGCCATTGTCCGCAGATTTACAGGTCTTTTATCTTCAAAGAGGACCCGTCTGGAGCTGAGGGGAATTTGCCTCAAAATGAACCGTGGAGAAGCCATTCTTGAAATTCTGTCACTTGAATATCAGTCGACCTGCGAAGGAGAAGAAGGTTTTATTGAATAATGATGTGGATGTTTTTGCAGATTTCTTTTTTATGAGTAAAAGCAACCATACCCTGCTACAACAACTAAGCTTGAAATCTGCAGGTACATTTTTTTAACAGAGAAACCCCAAAGATGCTAGTAGTTTCAACATATCGATCGGAAAAAGGTGGTTTGGGGGCTGAAAAGTATTTAACTGACTTTTATGACAGTTGTTAAGTCATTTCCTGCAGTGGTGGTTTATGTCTTTGCAATAACCTCCATGAATGATGTAATGAGAGATTATGATACTTCCTCTCATTTATGATCTGTACCTCTCGCTTTATTTCAGCACACTTGTGTGTACCAATGTAAGCCAATATCAGTCCTTACATTCACTAAATAGTTACTGGATTTTTGTCTGAAAGCGCAGCACGTTCATCCATGACCACTGATAAATGGAGGCAGTCTTTAAAATGTGCAATTCAATTAGATTTTCTTGGAACATTTCATGGATCTAATTAGTGAGTAATTTTATTGTACATGAATTCCCTGCGCTCGTGTACATGGCTGCACATCCGAAGTCAATCGCAGTATCTAAAAAAAAAGAATAGTATTGATTGACAAACCCTCCTGGAGATGCAACCCTAAAGACACCAACATGTAAACACAGAGAGGGGGGGGAGCTCTCCCAATGAGACGAGGTATCTAGATTCACAGTCATAGTACAGTGAAATGTTGCCGTCATTGAGATTTTTTTCATTTAATCCTTTTTTTAAATAAATTACAATAAATCACATTTTGGTTTAATGAGGATTTTTTGAATAATAATTTGGAAAATGTTTTGATGCACTGGCTTTTTTTGGGGCTACTTCTAAGTGGGATCCTATAGGTTGACATTTTAAATTTCATTTCCACAGTATGATTGCATGAAAGCAGCTCTATTATCCATTTCAATGAGGCCACTCAATTGACAAAACCAGTGTGCAAAAGCAAATTTTAACAACAAAATAACAGATTTCTGTAATAAGCAGCTGAAATATACGCATTTATAACGGCAAGTGTGCTTCTGATGTAGCATTGTGCTAACACTAGCATTGTCTTTAGTTGCCTTGACTGCTCCACTTGGATACTTGCAACTAACTGCATATCAAATAATTAGTATTTAATAATACCGCTGTTAATATTGCATATTGCTTGACTAAATATTTCTGTCAGCAGTGGACTCAAAATACGAAATTTCATTTAATATCGGGAATGTTATGGATTCTTTGAAGCAGGTATAGATTTGAAAGAACATGCATGATTTGGGTTAGATGTGTGGTTTAGTATAAATCTGATTTTGTATAATTTTTACATAATGCATCAATACATATTTACACCTCTACTTCCACTACAAGTATACATGTACAAATACATACATACAGGCACTACTAATCACACACATCATGCAGTGTGCACCAGTATAGATAGAGAGTCACATGAAACATATTGACAGACTGTCACACACAAGTTAAAAATCCATTCAATTGCTTCTTCTTCACAATGGCCCAGTGTACGAGAAGAGCAACGGTTGCCAACAGAACATATCCAATTGGTCACAGTCATTAAAAAAGAGGGGCTTAAAAAATCTACACTGAAACTGAGTTATTTGAGGCGGAGACAGTGCATGAGCCACTGGTTGATATATTGGGACGTCAAAGCGAGTTACGAAATAATCTAAAGTGTGAAATGCATCATGCTGTGTCAGACAGGGCCATCATTTATAAGAGGCCAAGTATGAAATTGACCAGAGAAAGATAGCAGAGTGACACATATGTCTTAATTCCCTCAGACATATGTGAACATGTGTAACTGTGTCATCGAATCCCCAAAATGCCACAGGGTGTCATTTCTGGTGTCAGAGAGAAGGAGGTAATAGCAGCCTGCTGCCATGAGCTGTCACTCTCCAGAAGAGAACTGACAGCCAATCACATTGTGCTGAAAACACTGCCTGCTGGGTAAGTATACATCACAACAACAGCGTTTCAGATTTGTATTGTTTTGACCACTGTGTAATAAGAGAAGGCTGAAGACCACGGTACTCACATCTGTCTGCATCTGTGTGGAGATCTACAATCACTTAATCTCATACCTCAGAAATTAACATCGAACCATCTGTTCATTTGTTTTGTTGTTGTTGTTGTTGCTGAAAACACATTTTGTCTCTAGAAAAATCTTTCATGATTGATTTCATATTTTATTTGTCACATAGTGATTTGAAATGGCGCTATCAAGTCCATTTCTTTCTTTTTTTTGTAGCTGCTCCCTAAATGGCCAGTCACATAAAACATAACAAATAATGACACTGTGAAATGTAGGGGATAGTGGCGGTCTAATGGATAGTGAGGGGTGAAGATCGGAAGGTTGTGAGTTCAAATCCCGCTAGGAACACCACCACTAGTGTGCCCTTGAGTAAGGCACTTAGCCCTTAGTTACTCCAGGGAGAATTTTGATACATATTTTTTTGATATACTTTATTAATCCCCGTGGGGAAATTGTTTCTCTGCATTTGACCCATCCTAGTGTTAGGAGCAGTGTGCTGCCATTTTGAACGGCGCCCGGGGAGCAGTGTAGGGAACGGTGCCTTGCTCAGGGACACCTCGGTAGCACTTGGTCTTGCCGGGACTTGAACTGGTGACCTTCCAGTTGCCAAGCCAAGTCCCTATCGACTTCGCCACCACCGCCCAGAATGTCCCTGTAATTGGTAATTGTAAGTCGCTTTGGATAAAAGCGTCAGCTAAATGTAATGTAATGTAATGTAGCCACACTAGCCGCTCAAATGCTATCTGGACTAAAAGTAGACTCAGTTTTAAGCTCCCTGACATTTTGCTCTTAGGACAGACCTTTTTATTAAAAAGCTAGTTAGCTAGGTTGCTAACAAGGCAGCAAGTTCACACAGTTTATATAAAGAAGATATATTTTACCATCAACTGCAGCATCTTAACTGTCTGCAAATACATGCTTATTATGTAAAGCAGTGGTACTCCAACAGCATGATACAAGTGTTAGCCAATAAACTACAATATCTCCCAGAGACCCCTCGACCATCGTGTGTCAAAGTTCACAGTTGAGCAAAAACATTTTGAGGGGAACATTTGATAATTATATAAAAGAAAAAAGGATAATTGTTCTGTGACCTCAACTTGTCTCACTAAGGCTTCACATGTATGCCTCATAAAAGAACATCAACAGGATGGAGAAGGTGAACAAAACAGGTGATATTATCTGTGTCTACTGTCTTTGACGGAACTTTCCATATGAACATGAAGCCGTATGCTGATGTCACTAATTTTAACATCCCGTTGATTAATCCTTTTGTCGATTCGGAGCCCACATTTGCTGCTCCGGATTTAAAAATGCACCCAAGCAATATAAAAGCTGATTGCACATAAAGTCATAGGCTTGGTAATGTTGGAGTGTGTTTATGTGTGTGTGTTTGTGTGTGTGTGTGTGTAACAGTCTGGGTCAAGGAACTTTAGGAATGCCGTGCTGCTCTGTCCTTTTGTGCAGACTTCCTCCTTTGCCAGGACAAGAGCCTTGTTTTTAATCCAGACTGATTTGGTAAACACTGACGTTAAGACCGCTGCAGGCCAGCGTCTAATTCCGTTGTTTTCTCCTCCAAAGAAAATGTGTATTTCTTTGGAGATGTCTTGCAGCAGATGGAAATGTGGGCAGGATATAAATGTAATCTGACTAAGGCTCATGCTTTGATTGGACCCCAGATTAGGATTGCAGCCTAGTATTTTCAATAATTATTCTCTAGTTGAATTAAACGTATCCTCTTAACACGAAAAACATCTGTAGGGCCGCTGCTTTTAATCTCAAAATATTTATCAAGCAAAGGAGGAGCTCAGCATGGAATTCATTCAGTGTACAGTAGCTGCATGTAATCCCCGTTCAGAAATACACGCAATATCCTTACATTTCCTCACTGGATCTGTGTTTCTTCTGCTTTCTACTGGCACAAAGTACGATACATATGTTACAGCATCATTTAGTCGATTTAATCTATCCCAAAGTAAGCCCCCCCTGCCTAAAAAAAAACATACTTATGTAAATATTATACCTTGCTTTATATCTTGTTATTGTTCATTTGTAAATTCAACATGTATATTTTCTACTTTCTTGTTTATTTCTTGTCTTTTAATTTGTATTGTACAATGCCATGTCTTTTTATGCTGCTGCAACACAAACAATTTCCCCAATTGGGATCAATACAGTTCTATCTTATCTTATCTTATCGACCTGGACAATGGAAAGGTATCCAGCCCCTCACTGTCTCATATCAACCCTGTATTGTTTTACTGCTTTCTTGTCTCAGAGACAATCCAGCAGACAGAGCTTGTTTGCTAATTGATGGTAAAGTGGCCGGGGCATTCATCCTCGGCCCCTCTGTTTGGAGGTGTGCAGCCCCTCTTCCTGTCGTGAATTAGGACCACTTAACCGTCCCGCTTAAGCCTCATTGTTCCTTTTATCACTGACCATTTTAATAAATCTCAGGTGGTAATCTCCAAGGACACGTGTAAAAACAGCTACCTGCCACAACAAAGGCCTGTCAGCTGACTTTGTCTGACGAGGGTTGACAAAGAAGGCAGCTGCCCTGCTGGACATAAGGTCAAGCTTAATACCCCCCCCCTCTTTTCTGTTCCTTCCAGGAGGAGGAGGAGGAGGGGGAAAGAAAGAAAGGAGGAAGACAGTCGTTGCATTGCGTCTCCTAACTCAAATGTGTTCAATGTATACATGTTGGGAGTTTGATAAACTGGACAAGCTTACACTGTCTTTTATTCTGTATATTTCTATATTTCTAGTGCAAATTCAATGTATATACACTCTATATATATCGTTTATTATTGATATGTATATATTCAGTGTTTTTGTGTATCTTCTGTATATTCTTATTTTAAATTGTATTTGATTTACCTCTTATTTATGTGCTATGTCCTATCTATGCTGCTGTGATAAAGAACAATTCCCAAATTGGGATCAATAAAGTGTATCTTATCTTATCATGACGTCCTCTTATCACAGTGGAAATGACACTGTGTGTGTGTGTCTGTGTGTGTGTGTGTGTGTGAGTGAGTGAGTGAGTGCATGGTTTAATAAAGGACACAGCAGAGCAGCAACGAGGCAATGAAATAAGAAGAGAAAGATTAAAAAAGCATATGTTTGAGAAGTCATTAAGAGGGACTCAGAGCCTGCTGTGGACTTGATTTACACTGGGCGCTAAGCTGCTGCTGCTGCTGGGTGTAAATAATGTATTAATTTTTAAAGAGATTTTTCCTCTCTTCCTCCGACTATTAAAAACAAAATCTCCATCTGGTCAAGTGTGAAGTAGGACAGAGCTAGATTAGAGAATGTTCTGTGTTATTTTATCTGAGCACGGGCTTAATGTCTGCACAATTAATGCGCCTCCAACAAGTGGTTCATTAAAACAGAATGGCAATGTTTAATTCCGTGTATTACAAATGTGCGCCGGCATAAAAACTGACGGGAGAGGAATCAGAGTGGGATATGGATTCACATTACTGTCATGAGAGTGAATTAACGGGAAACATCTGAATCAAACTGGCTGTGAATGGTGTTACTGTGAAGACATGTGCTCGAGATGCATTACAGAGAAATGGAAAATCAAACGGGGATATTTAAGTGAGAGGAATAGAGCTGAGATGATTGGACGATTATTTCATCGACAGCAGATAATAACAGTTTGGTTTAACAATCATATTTTCAGCTTTTAAGCAGACATGGTTGTATAGCGTCTTAAATGTCAATAATTTCCCCATTTAACAGTTTTTATGTACTTTTACATTCAAAATATTGTGAGGTTTTGATATAATTTGAAGATACCCCTTTTGGCTTTGGGAATTTGTGTTTTTTAAATATTATATTATTTTTTTTAAGAAGAATTTATTGAAAAAATAATTTGCAGATGAGATGATAATGACAATAAATAACATGCCAAATGTAAATGTTGGACATTATCTATGAAAAAGGGTAATTTATTAACATACTTTTAAATGTGCTTCCCTCTCTATATGCCCTTCAATATGCTCTTTGCTTTCTAGCCAAAATGCTGACATTTCTTCGCACTGACGTCCCTTTTTTAGGCCTAAAGTGACTTTAGCATCCACTGCAGTCCCAGACATCAGGTCAGACTTTTAAAATAATTGATGCAGACATTTCTCTATTGATGTTTTTAAAGTCTTTAAAGCTCCCTGTAATGGATCTGTTTGACAAAAGTATTTTAAAAACTGACTCGCCATCAGCAGTTGTCAGCGTGTCACGGCGGCCGGGCGTTTTACTGCCAATGAACTGCCTCGACACGGGACCCGCTTTATTCAGCGTCCCATCGTTAATCTATGAGAGCATCAGCATCCGGCAGGACAACAGGGACATCCTCTCCTGTCCCGCCATCGCTCACATGGCCTCGGCCCCCGATACATCAGCCTCATATCTATAATTCATGAAGGTCCGCTCACACCACTGCCAGAGGAGAGCAGAGGTATAAAGCGGTTCGGTGCCAATAACTCGTCATGCTCAGAATCGCAATGGCTCTGTGCGGTCAATCCATCATGAGGGCGAGGCGAGGCCTGCCATGATATTATCCAAATATTATTAAAACTTCGAACCTCCCGAAACCATAAATTAGGAGCAAATGGCCGGCGATGCCACAGCACGGGGAGGATGTATGGGCGGCTGAGGCTGGGGAGTAATTACACACTTAAAGAGGAAGCGTGGCTGAGCATTGAAGAGACAATACTGAGAAAAAAGTAGGAGAGGATTTGCAGGAAGGCTCATTATAGTTCCGGTTGTCTGTATTGATGGGGAGGGGGGCTGGTGAGTGAAGATTGCCACTTTGACTTCTTTGGATGTCTGGGAAAAACTGGGTGTGGATGAGTGAATGAGTAATGCGTCTCCTTTCCCGAAACATGTAATGTTCAAATGCCCTGAGGCAAAGCACTGCACCCCCGCTAGGAGACAGAAGACAGTAGAGCGCGGAGCGTTGGGAATATCCAGAGCCAGCAATGTTCCCTTTTCTTCAGCAAAGGTTTAAAAAATGTATATTATTCATTTACTAGGTCAGAACAACCTGAATCGGGGACCATTAGCGGAGATGGAGAGACCAAACATCTGTTGTTAAGTGCAAGCAGGCTGCAGTGTGACATGTTTGCAGTCTTGCCCTCTTCAGATGTTTGGCCTACAGTGATCCACTTCAAACACTTGGCTTGTGTTGCCCTCTCTCTCCCGCTCACACTCTTTCTCGCTCTCTCATTTGAATCTTTCTCTGGCTCAGCTGAGCTGCAAGGACTGATACACTCTTCTCCTTGACTCCTGCATTCCTCTCTGTAAGCTGTAGCTCTGTTTCTCTGCTTCTGTTTCAACTCTCTCTTCCCTCTCCTTTGTGGTTTCTCATTCTGTGCTTTCCTCTTCTCCCTTGCTGTGCTTCTCTCTATGTATTAGCATCTTCGTTGTTGCGTGCTAGGTGATGATGAGATTTAATCCCGCATACTGGATGATCCTCACCTGATAGGCAGATTCCTAAGCAGGTTAACTTGTACGTCTTAAGAGGAAAGGACACGCCGCTTCATTTTTCTCCTCTTGAATTCAGAGCGACGCAGGCTAATCTGGCTTTAAAGTTGAGCATTGTGTACATCCATCTAAGTGCTAGTGACAGCTTGCTGCTCTGCAGGGTTAAGGGCTGTTGCTGCACACTATGTAACTCGAGGCATGAGCACCATTTTACTTTCACTATGAAATCAATCAGCAAACTATTTTTGAACTGGAAAATGTAATTAAAACTAAAATACCTGTGTATAGTTATAATATTATAATTTGAGTAACATTTTCCTTTTTTTCCTTTGTCTTATTATATTCATAAATATTTATTATTCTATTTTTAAATGTTTTACACAGGACATATTAATTTAATATAAAATACAACTTAAATTCTATTTTATGAGACATTTTACTTCCATTTTAACGTATTTTTATTGCATAATACTACCTTAACTTCTTAAATAGACTTGCATTATTCTATTCAATTGCTTTTTTATTTAAGTTGTATTCATTTTATAATAAAATAGAGCAACTGCCACGAAAAAAACAATGTCCCGAGGGATAAATAAAGTATTTCTGATTGTGATAAACAAAAGGGACGGGGTGCTCCTCCCAGGAGTGGGTGCTGCTCGGTGAGGGTGGGGGTGAGCAGGTAGTGATAATTGACGGGACATCTGTTGAGCTGCAGGTGTCTCTTACTTCACTCACGCAGGTTAACAGATGACTTCACCCAGTGACACAAAGCTGTTTATAGCAACAGTACAGAGACATATCAGCATTTATCAAGTGTATTAAATAGATAACATTACTCATGAGGGAAAATCAGGATCAAACAAATCAACTACTTTTTGCACAATTGGGACATCCCATATTGTGTTGATACAGTTATGTTTTATGTTTATGTTTATTAAGGATCCCCATTAGCTTTTGCTCTCGACAAAAGCTACTCTTCCTGGGGTCCGACACTTAAAACAATACAACAATAATACAGCAACATTTAAGACATAAGTCCTGACATCATTAACAACATTAAAAACATCACCAATATCATCAACAACATGCGATCAAATTAAATTAGGGTTCACAGCTCACAAGGGTACGTGGTCATTAGTAGATGGCCCTTCAATCTCTTCTTGAAAGAGGCTCTGGACTCTATTTCAGTAAGGTAGTTTGGCAATGAGTTTTACAAACACAATGGTCTGTACTAAAGCTAAGCTGTATGTATTCAAGATTCTATATATCAGTTTTACATATTCAGCTTGGGTTGCAGTTATTTTCAAGATTATTAATTGTTCTTTAGATTGTCAAAAATAATGATGTCATGAATAACCGGAAAGCAAAAGGGTGTCCTAAAATCCTCCACCCCCAAAGCAGATGAAGGCTCCCAAACCAACAACAACCTTACAAATGTAACCACAAAATGTATAAATGTATATTAATCTAATCTCTTGATCAACTTATGATTTTGCTTGCCATTGAGCGCTGCAATAACAGCTTTGGATATCGGGAATTCATACCACATCAATCGCTGCTCGGTACCTTTTAATAGTTGACAGATTTGACGTAACATCATTGGATGCGTTCACGAACATACTCACATCTCGTGCCCAGACAAACGGCTCTAATGCCCTCATCATGACTTCAGAGGAAAGGCATCAGTGATCTCTACATGTGAATGAACCTCAACACATACGTTTGCCCACAGAGGGAAAAGAAGAAGACATTATTTTGTTGCAAATACAGCTGGCAGGCAACTTAAAAGGGCCATTAGACTGCTCTTGTAATTGTTGAAAGATAAGAGAACAGAGGAAAAATGCAACCAGGGCAGAGACAGGAGAGTGGGGGGAGGAGCATTCTTCAAAGCGATATCAATTTTGCCATTAATCCAATTGATTTTCCTCCCACGCACGTTAAAAAACAGATGCTAAAATGCTTTTCTTTGCAGTGTCTCCAAATGTAAAGTAGCAGGGAAAGATAGAGCGAGGAAAAGAGGGAAGGAAAGAGAGACGGAGAGAGGGAGAGCGTGGAGTCCAGCATCTCTTTGATTGCTATCTCGGGGCTATAGAGAACAATCACTGGCTGGAGCCTTTAGAGCAGCTGATTACAGGCAGACTGCAGACTGACCTGAGACCAGGTAACCTCCTGGTCTGCTGACCATCTCATCTCCTCTTTAGTGGTGACAATCTATTAAACAATGTAGTCCCCTTAATCACAACAATACTCTGTGATTAATCATGATTATAATAACAAGTTTAAAATACAGTACTGGTATTTTCTTGTATTTTTGAGGAAGATGATACCAATATGTGTGTGTTATAGAGCTATACCCGAATATCCGAATATTCGTTCGTTGGAGTACTATTCGGGTTGCAATTTCGTTATTCGGATATTCGTTTTTTTGTTTTGTTGAATTGATTGAAAACTCCAATATCAACGTAAGAGCTTGTGCCTCTTCGGGGGGTGCTAACACTTAACCATAAACGTTATTGTTTACTTTCTCCGTCTTTATATGTAGATATGACTTTTTCTCCATTAATCTCGTCACGTTGTTTCCATAGCAACAACAACTCCCTGTCAACAGCGCTAACTCTCCTTCAAAATAAAAGCATGTCCATACAAAAGAGGAAGTCAAGCCAAATTACACTTAAGACTAGGGATGTAACGATACCAAAAAACGCACGGTACGATAATATCGCGATCTGGTTAAATAAAGGTTTAAAAAAAAAGATCCCGGTAGATTTTGTCAGTCTCACTACGGTATTGAGACATTTATTTACCGCGATATCGCGATATTCGATATATATTTACATCCCTACTTAAGACATATACAACTGCAACGAAAGTAACAAACACAATGCAATATCCTTTTCAATTTCAAAGACCACAAATTGTTGTATACATTAACAAATAACTATAAAACAACAATACTGTAGAATAACTAAATGAATGCCGTGAATAAACCGAAATACACGTGTTGAAGCGTTCGCTACTGATTACTACCGAATATCCGCAGCCCGAAAAATTGTATTCGGGACAGCCCTAGTGTTATAAAGAAATGCCTGACAACTGTAAGGAGAACTCAGACAGTTTACTACTTTTATTTAGACCAATGTTTTTAAATTATTGGCATGAAGTCTGACAATCTTTTTGACACTTTGCTAAAGCATCAATAAAGCCATGCTCCTGTGACCACCTTCTGTATTATGTGCACTCCAAAGTTGATTTGCCAGTATGCTAGTATTCTTGGTGCTGCTATCATATTGCAACATTATCTGTTCCTACAGTGGGGATCTTGTTATTTCCCTCTACATTTTAATCACACCTAAAGCAAACAAGTTGCCATGTGTCATGGACTCGAGCACAATTCCTCAGCCGTCTTTGCTTATTGCAATATTACCACCATTGTTTTTCCACCACTAGAAAAACCCTACATTTAGGAAAGACTGTAGAAACTCTATGAACCAACCGACCATGATAACATGTTTAGGCTTGTCAACAACTTTGTCTCTGACTGACCCCAACCATGTCCTGAACAGTGAATATTAATAGTTACCATCAAATCAGAGATACAGGGTCTCACGATTTAATATGGACTGAAGCACTTTTTTGTACACCAGTCAATCTAGAAGTTACAGACTGTTTTTAACATTATTCAGACTCAGCTCTCTGAATTAAAGCTTCTTTTAAATATTGAGAAAACCAAAGTAATGCTCTTTTCTAAAGCTAAAAAGACACCAGAGCATGTTTTAGATATTGTAACTACACAAGGAACAAAACTTGAAGTTGTTGCCTGTTACAAATACCTTGGTATCTGGCTTGATGATTGTCTCACTTTCAAACTTCATGTCAATAACCTGCTGAAAAAGCTGAGGATTAGGCTAGGTTTCTTTTACAGAAATAAGTCCTGTTTCTCGCTTGAGGCCAGGAAAAGGATCTGTGACCTTTTTACCTGTGCTGGACTATGGTGATTTGATTTATATGAAAACACCTGCCAATTGCCTGAGCAAGTTAGATGCTGCGTATCACAGCGCGCTAAGATTTGTGACAAACTGTAAAGCATTAACCCATCACTGTACCCTGTATGCAAGGGCTGGTTTGCTTTCACTAACTGTACGGAGGCTCAGTCACTGGTACATTTTTATTTACAAAGCCATGTTAGGGAAACTTCCATCTTATATCTGCTCCCTGATCTCACGGCGAATTGTAAGTGGCTACTGCCTGAGATCGCATGCTGTGGTTTTATTAAATGTGCCAACTGCTAGGACTGTCTTAGGGAAGACAGCTTTTAGATGCGCAGCTCCTCTGTCTTGGAATAGTCTGCAAATTAAATGGAAACTGAACAATCTGGTGCCACTAAATGTTTTTAAAGCTCGGTTGGATGCTACTCAATCGGAAGCTGTTGGTACCTGTACATGTGGATAGTTATGTAAATTGTAATCCCTGTTATGATGATGTAAGATGTCCTTTTGTTGTTCTGTTAATGTTTTTATGTTTCATGTGGAACCTACTTGAGCAGGTCTCCCTTGTAAAAGAGTTCAATGATCTCAATGGGATTTATCTGGATAAATAAAGGAAGAAGAACACAAAAAAGAAGTTAAATCCCTGATCAAAAGGTTTTGAAAACATCTTTACTGATTGTAATGTCATGTTAAATGTCTGTCCACTTGTTTATTTTCTTAAATATAAGTCTTTGTTGGTGTTGCATGTGGATCCGTAGTGAAGAAAGAAACTTCTTATACTTTATCTGACAATAAAGTACTATTGCATCGTATTGTATAGTATCACAGCTACCAGTAGTACCTTGGAGAACATGTACTAAACCCCCAAATGCTTGAGGGGAGCTGCTAAGTGGCAATCGGCAGCAAAGAAACGTCCACATCTGGGCAGATGCCGGCACAGGTTCAGAGAAACGATTCTGAAGATTCCTTCAGTATCTTACAGGACTGTCTCCCAACCCACCAGACTACACTGACTTCCTGCTGTGTTCGTCCTTCAGTTTCATCTTTCATGCTGCCTGGAAGTCAAAGGAGGCGGACAGTGAGGTGAGGTGTTGGAGAGAGGGATGGTGGGAGCAGGAAAGAGCAGATCATTTGTTTCCAGTTTTCTCACAGCTCCAGGCCTCGAGCTCCGACTTCTGTTGATTTACGGCCTTTCTCAACACGACCACATCTGAGAGAGGAATAATTAGAAGGCTCTAAAACAGTGCAGTTTAGGGCTGTTGTAATGAAATGTGTTGGCCTGCAGTCGTGTTTTTCGGGTGGAGTCGAGGTAAAGAGGTAGACCTAGGTGAGTGTCTGAAATTCCAAATAATCAAGCGCGAGAGAGCGAATGCATGCCCATACACACATGCTCTCTGATCCAGCTTGTTTGGAGAGCTTTGCAGCGCCTTTACAAGAGGATTTTATTCCTACCAACTCCTTGTTATGGTGATTAAATATATCCCCAATGCAAGGCATCAATTACAGGGCAGTGGAGCACCACAAAGGGGCCTGGCTGGGAGCTGGGGAGGGGGCTTGGCGGCTGCTGCTGCCCTGGCTGCGATGTGGGAGACGGAGGTGATCCAGGCCTCGTCGGTCCCCAGCTCCAGAGAGCAGAGCTGCAGGGCCTGGCTGAGGGGGTCCTGGCTGAGGAGGGGGGGATCCTGGCTGGACCAGCAAGCAGCTGCCTCCCTGGCTCCGGTGAACGATGGAGCTCCGGAGGGAAGCCAGAACACCCCCGCCCCACTTTGCTTTTCTCACAGCTTTGAGGTTAGCTGCTAAACATAACACCTTTCCCATACATTACAACAGCCCATCTCCCTCCCTGGCTGTTACATTACATCACATGATATTTAGCAGATGATTTCATTCAAAACGACCTTCAATGAGTGCGTTCAACAATGAAGAAAGAAACTAGAAAGAATCCGGCACCTTCACAAGCCAAATGTTTTTAAAGGTGCTACGTACAAATTACATTTCTCTTATTTATCTAGATTATTTTATTTACTTATTTTTTTATTTATTTATAGATATATGTTTTTGTTTTGTTTATTTATCTAGATTATTTTATTAAGTTTATTTATTTCCTTATTTTTATCTTGTATTATTTATGTAGATTTATTTACATTTTTTTTTACAATTGTCTTTTTTTATTGGCCAAGGTTTTTATTGGCTGAAGTAAAACATAAAAAATGGAACGGCGGTGACAAAAGTGAAGGTGGATGTGGCGATTACCCCATCAGTTTTATTTTGTGGAATTACTTAACCTTCCTCACAGCTGAAATGACTGTCAGGCATCTCCCTGGAAGATAAGTGAGAAAAAGCAACACAAGAAAAGAATAACGGCTATTACTGCCGTCATCTACAAACAACTATAATCTGGTCGATGCCATCAGCCCCAAAGCTATTTCCATTTATCTTGGGGGCAGGTTATTTTTGTGTGAACGTGTTGCAGCTCTTGACCACTACTTCAACAACATACATCAGTTTCTGCAGTCTGCACACACATCCACCACACAAATAACACACACATAACCATCCATATATACACATACAAAGGTGAACACACACATATTCATCCATATATACAGACACAAAGGTGAACACACACATATCTATTAGGGCTGAACGATATACCGTGTCATGGCGATAACCGCGATATGTGCATGCGCGATATTCACACCGCAGGGACGTGCGGTTTTATTCATTTTTTTTTTTGAATGCTAACGCACTTTAGCACAGAATTCAAAATAACGATACCCTTATTACTTATCGAAACTGCACACACAATATATCCAATTAAAGCTGAGACTCCACAGATTATTTAAGTATAGTATCTAAGCGATCCGATCTCGCGGCAGGGGAAGCAAACACAGACATCACAACACGTACCTTTAAGGAGCTTTTACGGGATCGTCTCACCGTAGCTGTCAATCTGATCAAAATACGTGTTCAATGGCATTAAAACGAGAAAAAACGCGGCTGAATCGGTTGATCCATAGGTTGATAATGTATCTGTGGCTTTGAAGCAATTGTTTATAATCCATAATTCCATTTGTATGTAAAAATCGGAGCACAAAAGTTAGCTGCTAATGGTAGCTACCAGAGTGTATGCAGCTTCCGGTTTTCGCTACTTGTCACTCACTCCTTATTTGGTAATGTGTGTGTTAGACTGCGCATAACCAAGACCGGAAGCAGCAGCCACTCTGGTGACTACCATTAGCAGCTAACTTTTGCTCTGCGATTTTGACATAAAAATGGAATTATGGATTATAAATGAAATAATTTTTTTATACAGAGACGTTAAAAACCTATGGATTAACCGATTCAGCCGCGTTTTTTCTCGTTTTAATGCCATTGAACACATCTTTTGATCAGATTGACAGCTACGGTGAGACGATCTCCCCTAGAAGCTCCGTAACGGACCCTACACACGGCGGCGTGCGTTACCGCTTGGCGGTGGGCGTGTCTGAAGCTTGGGGATTTTTTACGAACAACGCGACCAACAACCAATCACATGAATATCCCGCCCCGGACATACAAAGCAAAGCATTCATGCTACATCCATGCTGGCTAAATATACTGTCTATGCTTGCTAGCTGTCCATTCAAACGAAGTACACTGGATATAAACTCCCCAAACAGGCGAACACCTACCAGTTTCACCCACTGTCTCTGCCACCTCCCCCCATGCCTGGCTCCTCCGGTTTGTATCCCTGTATGTAAAGAGGGACTGGTCATATAGTACCGCCACGATCATTTTCTCCTCCATTTTTTGACATATGGGAAATAACTGCGGTCTGGCTCTCCCAACATACACGCGGTTTGATTGGCTAGCGCTTGTAATGTCAGATTTGCATACGCGGGATTTGATTGGCTGACGCCTCCGTCAAGGCGGCAAAAGTAGAACATTGCTGTACTTTTGCAGCGAGCACCGCGAGAGAAGCTACGCTTTGCTCCCACAATGCAGTTTGGCGAATCGTGACGTCACCCCATTCAAAGTGAATGGGCAGAAGCGTTAAAGCGGCAACGCACGCCGCCGTGTGTAGGCTCCGTAAAGGTACGTGTTGTGATGTCTGTGTTTGCTTCCCCTGTCGCGAGTTCGGATGACTCAGTGATGATACTATATACCTAAATAATCTGTTGAACCTCAGTTTTAATCGGATAACTTGTATGTGCAGCTACGATAAGTAATAAGGGTACTTTTATCTTGAGTTCTGTGCCAAAGTCAACCAACTCATTTAGATGCTTCTTATGAGACTTGTGTTTTGTTTTGGTAAAAATTGTTTGTATCGTCAGTTAGCTGAGATTATTTCCATTAATCTGGTATAACACATTAATAGGTTCTTAAATATTAAGATCCCCTGAGACACAGTGTCGTGAAAAAAAAGTAAAGTACCCGCCGGGACCTTGGGGCTTAACAGGTTAAAAAAACCGCAATATATATCGCAGGGGAACAAAAAACCGCAATGTCAGTTTTTTTCAATATCGTGCAGCCCTAATATCTATCCATATATACAGACACAAAGGTGTACACACACATATCTATCCATATATACAGACACAAAGGTGAACACACACATATCTATCCATACAGACACAAAGGTGTACACACACATATCCATCCATATATACAGACACAAAGGTGAACACACACATATCTATCCATATACACACACACAAAGTCCAGCACCAGACACTTTTTTTTACGCTGCTATGGACAGCCTTGCACTAATGTACATTCTCAAAGATATTTACGTGACTGTTATTTTGTATATTGATTGCTGTGTTTTATTTAGGTCTTAATGTGTCCATATAGGTATGAATGTCTCTTTTGATTGTGGTATATACATATTTGCATACATATTTGTATATATATTTGTTTGTATATTCGGGATTGTGGAAAACGGTATGTCACACAAACTGAAAGATTGACAATAAAGTTGACTTTGACTTTTGACTTTGAAAGTTGTAGAGACACATTGTTCCAACACCTATTACAGACATTTTCAATAATGAGCATACTTTCATAGATTTAACAGTTGGGGACAAAAAGCATTTATTTTTAACAAGAAAACAACCAATTCCAATTGATTGAATATACACATTTGCCATATAAATACAATTTAAAATGACTCAGTGATAGTACTTCCAAAGACACACACACACTACACTCATCACCGAGGGGCCTGCCAGGTGACCCCTCACACCACCAGGAGCCCAGCAGGAATGGCAGCTATGCAGGCTGCCCTACTTTAATGGCACCTTGCCTCTTATTTACTGATCCTGGGGCATGCATCATTTACTCTGAGGCTACTGGTTTTTGTCCACCTGTCACCTGACCCCTTCCGCCACCATTGAAGGGGGCATGGGGCTCAGGTGGTGTAAAAAGGGGGGACATAGAGGCCATCACTCAACTTCACTGCTGGTACATCACCGACATCTACACTGCAAGAAATATCTCCGCAAGCACTTTGATCTGTTGTTGAATCTCAAAATGTGTTTATTTTCTCTTCAAATAAGCAGCTGAGTTTCAATCAAATTGTTTTAAAGATACATTAGATACTTTGTTTGCATTTTAATATTCATAATAATTCATATTTTTATATATTTAAAGAGTTTTACCTAATTCTATTGTTGAGATGTTCTTATATATCTTTAAAGTGTTAACTCTTACCTGTCCTATAGTCTTTATAACTTTGTCTTTTTGCTGCAATATTTCCCTACAGGTATGAATAAAGGTTGTTCCTATTTTATCCTTTAGGGGCATGCCTTACTTAAAACAACAAAACCAGAGCAAACAAGTCAACATATTAAGTAATCTGATTATAAAACAATATGACGTGAGGTATTTAATGAATAACAGTGAATGATTGCAGGACAGAAGAAAGAAAGGTCAGGATGGAGGGAATGTGGGGGGGGGGTATGCCGACAGGAAGGTATTACAGATTTAAAAAGGATAAGGTAAAAGGCCGTGGTGTCCATACCCCTTACCGACTGAATTGGGGGCATGTCAGAGCATGATCTAAAAATAGAGTTGACACTAGGGTATACCACATTTAACAATGACACATTTTGGTTTGTCTATTAAATAATTAAAGTAATAAGGGTTATCCATATACATCTCACATACGTATCATGTACGGTGCTACCATGAATATCTTACTTCTCGGCCTGTTTTATGCTGTCTTTTTATATGAAACTGTTACATTAAAGTTTGCTCTCCTACATTTTTTATCTTACTTAAGAAATGTGTTAAATCATTAAGCCAAAGTGCAAAGTCTGGATACGTTCTTTAAAACAAAGAAAGGTAACACTTATTGATTAACTACTATACATGATTGTATGACATACATCACCAATAATAATGTATTAAAAAAGTCATTTATCAGTTGAGAACACAACACATTATCTGATCTTATTCCTACGGTTTTAAGCACTTAAAAATAAGCTACACACGTTACAATAACTTCAATGGCAGGCTTTCTGATAAGCAGACTGACACGGTGCTCAGCAAGTCTACTCCGCACAACAGTGCAACACTTCATTGGACATGTGTGGAGCCTTTTTCTATCTCCAGCCAGCCTTTCCCTGCTCACTTTCTAATCAGGGAAGGGGAGGGTTAAGGGGCGGCTGGCCAAGAGGACTGAAGAATCTTACTGGGATGTAATCCCGTCCAAGTGGCACTGGCTCTTTCTTCTCTCTTGTTAGGGCTCCTTTGTGAGGCTCCAGAGCTGGGGGCCCGGAAGGGAGCGGAGGATGTGCAGTGGATGTGGCAGTAAGGCCTGGGGAGCGCTGAGGGAGGGGGGCGGGGGGGGGGGGGAACCTACACTGCAAAAAAAAGTCAATGCTAATAAGCCGTTCATTCCAGCGATGGAATAATATTTTTCTTAAAAGGCGGAAAAAACGGTCTCAACCACGATGAGATCACTTCACTGACATAATATGGGTTTCAGAACGATTATGCTGCTGCTAGAAACAGGGCTGCAAGTAAATGATTACTGTCATCATCAATGTTGAAAATGGCTTTCTGATTAAGCATTAATCACTTATGTGAAAAATGTCAGAAAAGCGTAAAAGAAAACCCCACGATAACATTCTACGAGTGCAACACCATTTATTTTTTAATTGACAGTACAAAACCCAAATATTAGAGACTTCTTTCAGGTCTTTGCTTAATAAAAAACGTATTTTAATATATGTTTAAAGTGGTTCATGGTTCATGTCAGACCAGAATCTTATATGTATCAATGAATGATTTTAGCACTATTTAAAAGCAAAGAAAGTGTGTCCTTTCTATGCGCTAAAGAACTTTAGCACATAAGCAAACAAGGTTTAATAACAAAAACATGTATTATGACCCAAGTTTAAAAAGCAGAAGAACAAAACTTAAATTTAAAGCTCTTATAGAAAGATATTTGCAGAATATAAATAATTTGCAGTGGTATTTGTAATATTTGGATTCAATGTTTCAATCATTTCAGGGGGTACAGCAGTATTTACATGTGTTAATAAATGAATATGATGAATGTCTGTATTTTATTTGTAGTTTGTGCCGGCTGAAGTGAGGGCAGACATGCTGTTGAATAGCACTAACACAACACTGGTTTGTCATCTGGAAATAATTTAGAAGCCTAGTGATCTCTGACAAATGGGTATGTATCCTATTAAAATAAACACATCAGAATCCAAAATCCATATACATGTTTTTGTTTCTCCTCTCTGAACATCTGTCTCTCACATAAAGAAGTGTGTGGGTACACGTGCATGGCACCTCCTTTGAAAATGAATGGCTTATGTATCCATACTGATACATGTGTATATATCTTTTTTATTGAAGCCTGTTTGTATGACAGCAGAGCCACTGGACCATCTGTGCACACTCTGCATGGTAGTGCCTGTCTTTCGGCTCCTCTGAAGTGAAGCTGCATAGTTAGACAGATAGTAAAGGGGTGGGGATGGGGGGCTCAGTAGGAATGCAGCCCTGTGTATTGTTTGTAAAAATAAACCATCTGGACTAAGATATTTGAAGAGAATTTATATTAAACAGCTGCAAAAGCAAGCTTCTGTGTGTGGACTGGTGATGCAACAGGACCACACTGTAAGTCTGATCAGCTTCCAGGACTAGGAAGTAAAAAAAATAGAGGAGAGGAGTTTTTACTGGGGCCCAGTCTGAAACAAGAGGAAGGAGAAACAGAGGACTGCTTGAAAGTGAAAAGGTGTCCTCCAGAAGACAGGTTAAAGCGGAGAGGTGTCATTCTGCGGTGGGACAAACTTGGGTGCACCGAAAAGCCCTAACAAGAAAATGTGAGAGTCAGTTGCTGGCACATCATAAGGAGCAGATGTGGAGGGCTAAGAAGCCTGCTGCATGCAACCGGCCATCTGGCCAAGCTAAATATTGCCTCAGTGCACCCCAATTCTATTTGCCTTTGGCACATTTGTATTGTCCATGGTCACACATAGGTACACTCCAATCACTGTCGACAGGGAGGGGGATTTATGGAGGTGCCATCAGGGTGATTAGTTCCACTGGTAAACAATGGCCTACCCTTGTTGTGTTTGACTCTGTGCGCTCTACAGCAGGCGTGAATGGCACGCAGCAGAACAGCACTCCCACTACTCAATGGTGTCTGTCTCTTTCTGCTAAAGTAACATCAAACAAACACTGCAAACAAAGGGGGCGACTAAATGCAGACAGAGAATCAAAGGGGTTGGTGTCGCACAGAGGGACTGCAGCACTCGTTCCAAAATGCCTCCTGCTCAGTATGGCCAACATTTCGGGACACAAACAGAAGCATAGCTGAGGAGTTGGGCCAGCTGTATGGAACCAACGGAAAATAATTATCACTTGTTGCATATTGTTTGAGACAATTATAATAAAAGACTGGGGTTAGCAGTTTTCTGTTTTTTTAAACGGGATTACATGCCATAGTCGATACTGTTCTGTTTAAGGTTTTAGAGGGGCATAAGTGAGGGGAAGGGTAAACATAGGAGGGTAGGAAAGGGGGCGGGAAAACACGAAAAGGGAATACAGAGGAAAAAGAGCCACAAGGGAGGGGATCCGGCAGAAAAGGGGGACGAAGGTAAGAAAAACAAGCATGGATAGAAGAGATAAAGATACAGAGAACAAAAAAAAACGGCGTATGGAGAGGGGGGGAGAAACAACCAAACCCACCACCCAGCCACCCTGACACCCACCCCACCCACCAACCAACCAACCAACCAACCCACCAACCTACCAACCTACCAACCAACCCACCAACCCACCCACCAACCAACCAACCAACCAACCAACCTACCAACATACCAACCAACCAACCAACCAACCAACCCACCAACCCACCAACCACCAACCAACCAACCAACCAACCAACCAACCAACCAACCAACCAACCCACCCACCCAACCATCAACCAACCAACCAACCAACCAACCAACCAACCAACCAACCAACCCCAACCAACCAACCAACCAACCAACCAACCAACCAACCAACCAACCCACCAACCAACCACCAACCCCACCAACCCACCAACCAACCAACCAACCAACCCAACCAACCAACCAACCAACCAACCAACCAACCAACCAACCAACCAACCAACCAACCAACCCACCAACCCACCCAACCAACCAACCAACCAACCAACCAACCAACCAACCAACCAACAAAATATTTAAAAAGGGAGAACAAATAAGAACTGTTGACGTGTTTGGTAAGAATGCTGTTTATTCAAAAAGTTCATCTTCAACACTATTGGGAAATTGCATTTAAGAATGTAATGTAGACACTGTAACTGGTTGCAACCGTCCTCTCAGGCCAACAGGAAGCCTTTCCATCCTCGTCACAATGCCGTGGGCTTCCTCTTTGGGATACAGTCTTATCTGAAGACATACAAAAATGCATTTGTCATTAGTCTCACCTTGGTCTGCTTGCATCACAGACCAGGCATTCCATGCCCTCCTCTAATCATCTGAGGACCAATATCCTGCAATTAGTTCAGTTTCCACACTCTGCCCTGCGGTGCTGCTCCGGCCTGGGAAATGGGATCCAGTCCCTTCCTAAGCCTTGGCTTTGGTGCTGCGGAGCTCATCACACACTCACAGCGAAGCCTGCTAGCCATGATGTGGTTGTTATCTTATGTAAGCATGGGAAACACATGTAGTCAGTACTTTCCTTTCATATGCGGCATGTTAGTTTGCACAGACAGGGTGGCAGGGCGGGCTGAGGCTTATATGTAAGACTGTCCCAGAAGTATTACGACGATGGCACAAACCTCTTGTCTGTGTGTCAATTCCTTAACATGCAAAAGCTACAGCATGCTTCCTATGATGTGTATATGTTTTTGTCTTCATAGGAAATATAAAAGCAGGTAAATATCTTTCATGTTGCAACATGCTGGTTGTCAGACAGAGAATATGCTGTGCCTCTGTCTACATGCTGAAGTTGACTTTGAAGCATAAACAGGGTCAGTCAGAGTTTTCCTGCACAGGAACTCTTTTGTCGATGATCGGGATCATATTACTGAAACTTCAAATAGCACACAGGAGTACTTGTAAAGTTGTATGTATGTTTGATAGGAAGTGTGCACGCATGCATCAGTGGGACCATGCTTATCCCATCACAGGGAGTTAATAATAGTCACAGAATAATGCTCTTTAGAATGTGCTTTTAATTGGTTTATGAATTATGCAGCGGAATTTCCCCTCAGGAGTCACCTTCACTAATCTGCTTCAGCCTAAGTGGAATCAAACGGGTCGGTGTCATGGAGTCAAATACTGTCGCGAAGGAAGGGTGCGGACAGGAGGCGAGCGTGTGTATGCCCACATATGTGTGTGTGTGTGAACAGAACATAGCTGTCCTGCAGCCTGGCAGATCATGTGAATACGGAAGGCCAATTGGATTAGCAGATTACCACAAGATTTGCCCTCTGACCTCTGCAAGGCACTCAGACAGCCTGGTGTTTGGCTGACTGACGTTGGTGCAGGCTGTCGCTTCCTCCCACACATAATATACAGTGCGCACACACACACACACGCACACACACACATATACACACACACACACACACACACACACACACACACACACACACACACACACACACACACACACACACACACACACACACACACCACACACACACACACACACACACACACACACACACACACACACACACACACACACACAGGGTAAACAGTGCAACCTTTCCCAGCCTGGAAGGGCACAGATAAACTGGACATTATAACTTCATGTTCCTGCTTCAGGAGGATTACAAGTATGAAGGAGATTAGCCCATCCACTACAACAATAAGCAGGGTTAAACCCAAGTATCCTCAAGAGCCAACTCTATGTACTTATCTTTGACCATATGGAGGTATTAAGAATAGAAAGATAGACAGACTGATAGATAGAACTCGTCGGGTATTATCTCTGCCTTATAACAAGCTTTAGGCTGTCGTAATGCATGTCAAGCATATGTATGTATACCCATGGAAAAAATGTTCTTCAATGGTATTCATTCAGTGAAGCTCACTGAGTCACGCATGGCTACGTGTGGTTTGAAGCCCACCTCCCCAGGAGAATAAAGTAGACTTGTTTGGGCCCGGCAGCCCCTAATGTGTGGACACATTTTCTCAGAGTCAGAAAGCGGTTTGTCGGTGGCCCTCGCTGTACCTGATGACCCACAAATCACCCCTGCCAGTCCATGATGTATATCCTTTCCCATGTCTCCTGGCTGACGGACAAATCCAGGGTATTCACACATGTTCCTGCTGTTGTTCCTAATCCATTACACAGCTCTCATGTCCAGGTTTGCCAGTAGCTGCTCTCTAAACAAGCAGAAAAGACATAGCGCCGCTGTTGCCAAAAGCCTTTGAACAAAATTACTTCCTCTCACACACCACGTCTTTAATTATGTGTTGGAGAACGTAAAACAGGTTGGACAATTTGTAGTGGGAAATCATATTTCCATTGAAAGGGGCTCAGGACATAACCAATGATTTATAAGAGGAATGTCATAATTATTTTTCTCCACAAGGCCAAGGATCGTGTTTCAGCTAATGGGTGTCGAGCTGAAAGCACTAATTAGGTTTTGTAGTCGACTGACACCGGCAAAGAAAGAGAAGGTGCCACAATAAATAAGTTCTCACCGTGAAACTCAAAGCCTGTAATTTGAGTCGATGCTCCTGTATTAGGTTGTGGGAATTATAAACGTCTCAACAAAATGCAGATAAGTAATTGCGAGGTGTTCACCCATACTTTGGCAGTGTGGAGGGGCTCTGACATGTATGATTACTGGAATAAGCTTTTAACAGTGGGCTGCTGTATGAAATTAAAATAACAAATGACATTTACCACGCTCACGACTTCATAACTGTTACTACTGTACACCTCTATAAAAAAAAGCACCCAAGCTACCATCGTAAATGTGAAACAAATACATTACAGACTGTGTCCTTAAAGGGGTGTATTATATTACCATGCGCTATATCAACATATTAAATATCTGATTCAAACACACATTCCTCTCTAAGGGAATAATAGGGATTTTTTAAAAGGAAATTAAGTCCCCATAAAAGATGGATTGTTCATACTTGTCCAAACATGACATAAATCACTGACCAACTTGCAGGGAAATGTTGTTTTTCTTTTCCATGCCCGACATAAGAAGCTATAAAAATTATATAAACATAGACTGTTACCTTTTTCAGTCTTGCATGAGCAAACAAAAAGGTCTGGTGGCCTGAGCGCATGACCTCCGAGGATTGGAATTTTCCATCTCTTCTTTTGAAGAGATTTAAACATGACAATTAGGGAGAGGATCACATGACCTCAGGATTCAGTGAGAGCTGCACATACATCAACTGTTTCTCTTGGCCTCCTACAGTGTGAGGAACCAGTGGGGGGTGAGCCAGCCAGGTGCTCTCTGCAGGCTGTCATCTTGTGAGACACTCTCAATAGTCATTAGAGATGAAGGAGGTACTATCTCTCCATCCAGGCCCTTAGCAACACACACACGCACACACACACACACACACACACACACACACACACACACACACACACACACACACACACACACACACACACACACACACACACACACACACACACACACACACACACACACACACACACACACACACACACACACACACACACACACACACACACACACACACACACACACACACACACACACAGCCAAGTGGCACCTTCCTGTAAACAAACAGCTCACGGCAGCAGGACATGGCAGAGGCTCCTCTCTCCCTCCCTTGACGCTGATGGCTTATGTCCCTCATGCCTTAGTCCTCTCCTCTGGCACTGGACAACACACCAGCTGAGCAGAGCCAGGTCACCTGATGGAGACCAGGTCGGATGCTGCCTTGACCTGACCTTTTTAACAGCAGTCAAGAAGAACGTCGCTGCGGGAGTTCATATTTATATACGAGCAGGTTCGTACAAAAGATGGCAGTTGCTCTGTCTGTAAGGCTTAGGAACCGGAGTGTTGCCAGTTCAAGCCTAGCTAATGCAAGCTTTCTAAACATCTAACATTTGACCCACTTTTTACGGTAAAGCACACTTTTTATGAAAGTGAGTATCATATTTCAATGACTCAAAAGGAACACATATTTTGGGTCCAAGGTTATTGCAGAAAACAGTGTAGAAGGACAGGTCATCATATTTGTTGCAAAATATCAATTGGTGTTTCCTGAAACTGACGGTACACATTTCCAACACAACAATACTGACTCTCGAATGTACGTCATGGAAAATATATGACTGGCTAGTAGCCAAGACTGTTTAATTCATTATGGCAAATGTAACCAGATTGAGCCAAGAGAGCAACCATGACCTGAAGAAACACCTTTTGATAGTAGACGGGAAGAATGTCGCTGCAGGCTATGGATTTTATATATAGTATCACAGTAGGTGGTACAAATGACGGCAGTAGCTCTGTCTGTAAGCTTAAGAACCAGAGGGTCACAAGTTCAAGTCCCAGAACACACTAAGTACGGCAGTATTTTGTGTGAGTCCAAATCTAGTACATAATACGGTTAATATGATAGAAAACTTGTTATTTGAGATTCATTTTTGCATGATGAATATTTGGATATTTATTTATCCAAACAGTTGGCATTTCTTTTTTAATTTAACCAGTCGCCTATTTGTTGCAGCTTATTGTATTATATGTGTTTATTACCATTATGAATATAATAAGTTTGATCTTCTTTGAAACTCTTTATTGCTATTTCTCTTGTGTTATGCAATTGATTCATACTGGTACATGTTGGCAAAGCTGCTTTGTGACATCACCCACATTACAAAGGTCTGTTTTTGCCAAAACAGCTCATGCAACAATCCAACACAAAGTGTAGAGTGACATGCCCCATGTGACCCAGAGGAAAGGCAGCCAACACACACCTACCTATCTGCTACACACACATACACACCACCGTTCTACAGCTATCCCCTCATACAGAGTACTCCCTGCACACACACTAAACGAGGTAGATGAGCATGTAGGAGGGGGGAGAAGTTATATATGTGCAAATTTAGACACACACACACACACCCAAACACACACACACCCATGGATCGGCTCCTGTCATTCATTAGTTTACAAAAGCTGTGTTAGGCAGACATGAGGTCACTGTGCCGCTTTGAAGACTGAAACACACAGACAGTGTATTAGAAGGTAAAGAGCATCTGACTGGGACCAAGACAGAATACTTATTAACCCGGTCAATGAGTGCTGCTATTGTGTCTCCCCTCACCTCCCCGGCGAGGAGGAGCTGCCCTGAACAAGACGTTTGGTGTGTGAAGGGCCAGACAGGTCAAATCCTTTTCCCCTTCCCAGCAGAATAATGTCTGGCTGATACTCTGAGAACACACCACTGCGCTGCAGATTGTGCAAATATGACCGCTGATCTCAAACAATTTGTGCAACCATGCAAAGTTATTCTTAGAAGGCATAATATGTAGACCAATGCATAAGCATACACATGTAGGAACACGCTTGCCACACACACACACACACACACACACACACACACACACACACACACACACACACACACACACACACACACACACACACACACACACACACACACACACACACACACACACACACACACACACACACACACACACACACACACACACACACACACACACACACACACACACACACACACACACACACACGGTTGGTTGCTGAGTCAGTGTTCAAGGTTGCTGGTGTATGAAATGAGGGGAGTACCTTTTATTTCGTTCTCCTCAACTGCCAACAGGAGTATGTATGCCTCCCCTTCAGCCATGACTCAGAGCTAAGAGAGCAAACAGGAAGGATGTTAAGTGCTGTGGAACACACACGTACACACATATAAATATATATAAAGTAGCTCAAAGGAGCCTAAACAAAAGCATGAACAAGAAGAAGTCAGATTACAACTGAAGCAAAAGCTGGAACAAATACATCCTTATCACATGACACGTGTAAGTACACAAGTACTTCCATGTTTGCACACACACAAACGCTCTAACAAGAAAGCCCACACACACATTTGCTGTCAAAGTGAGGCAGAAGGAGTTCAAAGGTGTGACGGAGTGTGATTGCCGGTGAGAGCAAGACGTGGACGCAGAGAGAAAGGATGACAGTAAGAAAGACAGACAAAGGAGAAGAGAGGGAGTCGGTCAGATGCCGTCACTCACCTCCGTCCTCACCTGGTAACTTTCTGTCAACTCATGCCATCACCTTGTCACCCCGCGTCCGTGCCACCCTGTCACCTATCCCCTTAGCAACTGAGCCTGTCAGCCTGTTGTCATGCGACCAGGTTCACCCCTGACCTTTTGTTTCTTTCATACACGCTACGGAGAAAAGAGCCGAGGCGCAGGAGGGAGGGCAGTTGTGTCCGGACATGCCTATCACCCTAGATCACAGGCCACCGACATAAATGCTACAGGGGCCATAGATTTATGAGGGTGTGTAATATTGTGGGTCCGCAACCCCCACCTAAGTGCTGTTACTTACACAGGGGTAGGATGTCTGGTGAGTTGCACATATAGTATACACACACATGCAAATGCCATTTAAATTAGAGGCCTCTTTCTCTCAAAGGAAGAACTGTAGGTTTTGTGTGTGTATATTGTTTATGTTTTACGAGTGGAGAAAGCCATTACATGAGTAAATGCGACTCACATTTGCGTCAGAAGGTTCTGTGGCTGGTGGTGATGGCAATTTAGGTGAAAAACAAACCAAAAGTAAACAGAGATATTGCTGCTTTAACGGCCGCATCCTGGTTAAGAGAAACCCACATATGATAGCTGGGATATTTCAGTGTTACCTACGACTTTTAGTTAACTACCTCTGCTGTTGACTGTTTTGTGTTTCTACATTCTGTGTTCTTATGATATTTAACGCAGAGCATGCAGAGTAACCCAGAGGTGAGGAAAGAGTGCAAATGGAAAATCGCCTGTTTAAATAAAGTTGAGGTGCTATTCAATGAGGACCTAGACCGCAAAGTGCTTCAGCGGTCAACAGTGGAGGTCTGTGGTTGCACTGGGCAGTTTGCAACTGTGAGAACACTGCAGCTGAAAAGTAACATGTATGATGAACATATGTCATTAGGAAACTGAGATGTACAAGTATCAGGAGTGTAGTGATCAGATGGGGGGGAAATGTGTCTATATTACAATTATTACATGTAATTTGTTAGACGCTTTTATCCAAAGCGACTTCCATACATTCAGTACTGTGGACAATCCCCACAGGAACAATTTGGGGTGAAGTGTCTTGCCCAGGGACACAACGACATGCTGACTGCAGTGGGACTCGAACTTGCTACCCTCTGATTCGAAGTCCAGCACTCTATCCACAGAGCCACAGCCGGCTATATATTGAATAATATTGATCTGGGAAATTGTGCAAATTATAAGGGGACATCAGGTTCATGTCGTCTTGTATTTTTATATTAAACAACTATTTAAGTTCAGCACGCACTTGAAATCTAGTAAGGACAGTGGATTAAGATGCACAAACACAAAGGACATCAATCCTGTCCACATTTGTTTCCATCAAAGACAATTTGACATTAACCAGAAGTCTTTTCCTCATTTACTTTCTTATGAATCATAAAAGTAAGTAAATAAATACAATTGTACGTGTCATATAAAGTTTACCTGTGTCAAAAATTAGGTTCTGCATTTTCTAATGTTTTTCATACATTTAGAAACTACTATTCTACTTCAAATGTAAACACCGTCGACTATTGTCAAAATTATCTTTCCTTAAGTTTTAAGTCGATTACACCATATTTGATTCTATAGGCTTGTTTCAGTTTTCTTTTAAAGTGGACCTATCATGCTATATTGGAAACATATATTGTAGGGCCATACCTATACAAAACATGTCTGTGAAGTTTTTTGCTTAAAATACCAAACAGATCACCCATTGTAGCCATGCCTCATACTGCTCATACCCCTCTGTTGCAGCCCTGTTAGAGAAACGCGGATTTTGGGTCCTTAGCTTGAAAAAAAAAAAAAGAGGAGGCGGAGCTAATGCCTGATCAGAATTCTACCGGAGATAAAGTTAAATTCTGCTGTGATAAAACGCCATCCTGTTCTAAACCACATCAAGGGTTATTTCTGAAACAGTATGGAGCTCAAATGCTTTTTCTCTTGCGGGTTTATCACAAGGTGAGTTCTTTTTTTATTTCCTGCTTTTTAAAACACATGTGCTCTCCAGTACAGGTTAGCTCCGAGTGTTAGCGAGGCTTGCTAATGTAAACAAAGACGAGATACGTCCAAAACACGTCAGGCATTGTTTCTGAGAGCAACTTTCTGTGGGTCCGCTGCCGATTTGACGTCAGTTCGGATGGAATCTGTATCCGCTCGTTGTACCCCCGTTTTTAAAAATAATTGGGTACGGAGGAAAAGAGAAAGGGTTTTATTTTCTGACGCTGCGTGAGTTCCCCGACACACCGGGGACACATATGTATGTATAAAAGACATCACAAAGTGCATTTTGCATGATAGGTCCCCTTTAAGTCAAATGTAGGGTCTTGCAATTTCTTAAATATGTTCCAAAGTTCTTAAAAAAAGCAGACTAGGCTAATAAATAAGGACAGAGACGATTGGGCTCAGTGTCACAGAGGAGCCGGTGCATTAAGTCGGCAACACAGAACATTTTGCCATGAGGGCTTCAGGCCAAGGAATGCATCAGAGCAGCAAGCCACACATGTCCACGCAACATTACCCATAATCCTCTCGACAAATACATGCATCTGATACCATAACAACGCTCCGCTAACACTTGGGAAGAGAGAGAGAGAGTGGGACGCATCCGTAGCAACACCATAATTACAAAGAGAGCCAGGGCTGACTAAGTTTAGAAGACCCAGTAAGCAACCCCCCCCCCCCCCCCCCCCCCCCTCCTGTTCGCTCCCCTCTTCACATGCTCCCACACTGATATTTAACAAAACATTAATCTTCTTGCCAGTGGCTCCAAAGAATACTGGTGATGTAGCTTGGGCGCAGAGGCTGGGCTAATAGCAATTCCATTGTTCGGCCCCTTTTATTGATGCCTTGGCTCTACCAGGCAGATGAGGTAAGTCTCTTTTTTCATGTTATTATTCAGAAGTGGTGATACATAGAGCCGGATTACACAAATGTCTCTCTGTTTCACAGTGCCGCCACCTCACACCTCCCTCGCCAACGCTTAAAGCGACCTCCCCCCTCCTCTATCCTCTATCCTCACCCCCCCCCCCCTTTCCCCCATCCCCATCCCTCCACTGGCTTTCAATAGCACATTTCCCCTTTCTCCCCCTCTTTTCTCAATCACCCTCAGCATTTGCATGTGAATTGCTTGTATATCTTCTTTTATATGATGCACCGACAACACTGGCTTTCGAGAAAGAGAGAGGAGGGGAACTGCCACAGCTTCACCCCCCCACACACACACCCCCCCACCCATCCCTACATCATCTCCAACACACACACACATATCAACGGCTCCCACCAAAAAAACAAGATGTTACTTTAACTCCCCTCCCAGGATTGGCATAGCAGCAGTTTCATTAAAAAAAAAAAAGCAGGGGAACAGGCAGGTTTTATGATATGGAGACAAGTTCTTTTGTGTTCTCTAGAGACAACCCCTCTGTGTGTCGATGTAACTGGGGCGATAATCCCGCTGGAATTTCTCCTAAGCACTTTTACTGACGTTTTCAATTATCACCATGCCAGGGTCCCGGTAAATGGCATTTAAGGGGCCCCGTCATCTCTCTGTTGAATCATATTTGTGAATCACACAGCCTTTGAGTTGGACTCTGTTCTGTTTGCCTGAGGCTGAAGTCAGTGGGTGACCAGGTTCACAGCACCAGATACATTTACAGATACAAACACAGACACACACAAACCGGCTCCTCCAAGCCATGCCTGCCTTGTAATTTACAACGTCAGCATGGACCGTCCCCTTTTCAAAGAGAGCACATGGTCCAGACTTTTGGTTTTTGGATCCTTTTACACAGACTCCAAAAGCACTCCACATCTTTGGCTAGAGTTACGTACTTACATCCCGGTAATAATTCAGACATGTATCGCAAAGAGATTTCCTTCTCTAGCCCCTTCTCTCCCCCGCGTTTTGTTTCACTGAGCTCCGTAACGTGGATCAACTTCAAAGCAGTGAAACGGACAGATTGATGTCTGAAGACAAAATGCTATTACATAGGAGGTTGAGTTTCGGATCCGATCACTCAGACACCTCTACGTACATGTTTGAAGATATGATAGCGCCAAATAAGTCAATTTCAAAGACAGTGACCTATTTTAGGAGAGCGTTCTGCTCTGTAAGCGGCAAAGGCTAGAGTGCAGTGATGTAGAGGTAAGAGATATAATCAGTGGTGTTAAGTAACTTAGCTACTCAAGTACTGTACTTAAGTACAATTTGAGCTACTTTGTACCTATACTCCACTACAATGATATCATACCTTTAGTAACTTTGCAGCTATTAATGATAAATAATGTGATCAACACTTAAATAAGACTTTAGTTACACCTGGAGTAAATTCAAACGCAATGCAGCAGTAAATGAAGTTTATAGAATGAGTTCAACCTTTAACAGCTTGATGAACACATCAATACATATAAAAAAACATATAATATATATATGATTGCATAATCTGCATAACGAGTACTTTTACGCAGCGTCCACACGGCGGCGTGCGTTGAAGCTTGCTGGTGGGCGTGTCTGAAACTTGACCAACAAGCACGCGATTTGATTGGCTAGAGCTTGTACTGGCATATGATTTGATTGGCTGACGCTTCTCAACTTTTGAAGCGAGCAACGCGAAGCGACGTAACCACAATGCAGTTCGGCAAAGCGTGACGTCACCCCATTCAAAGTGAATGGGAAGAAGCGTTGAAGCTTCAACGCACGCCGCCGCCACACTACAGCTTAAAAAAAAGCTTGGAGCTGGGCGTGTCTGAAGCTCGACCAACAACCAATCACATGAATCTCCCGCCCCTGACACACAAGCAGCGGTTTGATTGGCTAGAGCTTGTACTGGCATATGATTTGATTGGCTGACGCTTCCACCGAAAGCTTCAGAAGCTTCAAAAGTTGAACATTGCTCAACTTTTGCAGCCTGAAACGCCAGGAAAGCTCCGCTCTGCTTCCCACAATGCAGTTCGGCGAAAAGTGACGTCAGACGTGTTGGAAACCGTTTTTGAAGCTGTCGAAGCTGTAGTGTGGACGGGCCGTTACTTCTTGTACTTTAAGTATATTTAGATGCAAATACTTTTGTACTTTTATTTGAGTAACATTTTGAATGCAGGACTATGATTTCTAACAGAGTATTTTTACACTGTAGTATTGCTACTTTGACTTGAGTAAATAATGTGAGTTCTTCTACCTCCTCTGCTGATAATGCTACAACACTGCAGCTCGCAATGTTTTTGTTTAGTCTGCGAGTCTCGTCCTTACAGTAAGTGAGGGCATGTTTCAGAGTGTCAATCCTGTGTTATGTAATCATCTTTTAACACAAGAAAGCACAAATTAACCGGGTCAAATATCTGTGTGTACCCACTGTACTCAGTCACATTGTGATTCTGATAACATGACATACACACGGCATGCTCGATACCCCGCTGAACCGCAGACGATCCCAGAACAGCTGTTTACATGCCTCCGTGCCCCTCTCCTCTCAGCCAGGCTGACATCATTCCCAGCATCCCCTCCTTCCTGTCTCTCCTTTAGATGGGCTCTGTTATGACAAGTTTAATTGAGGGTTGTCAAGCCATAACATTTCTGTAAATATTAGACTTGCCAAGAGCGCCAATAAGAGGAAATGGCCTTACTGTATGTTCTTCTCCCAGGAGCACAATGTGTGCCTTTGTAAGTGGGTCGCCAAGAGGCATTTTGATACCCCACTTTTGTCTCTGTGAGCTAGCATAACATACATCTAATTCTTATTATGGAGCTGTATCCACATAAAGACATCCTCTGAGGAACTATTACAGCTAAATTAACACTTGGATTAGATTATATAATGTGGAACTACTTAACACAGTAACAGCCAATAGCAATAAATGAAACAACATGTATTGTATCTGCTTGGTATAAAGCTCTGGTTTAATATGAAGTGTTTCATTTTCTTTCATATAATGATGATTACATGTTTTTCAGTCATAGAATAGTTACACAGCCGACATCATCTGTTATGTCTTTGTATACAAAAGCTTCCTCATTGATCAAAGCTATGACAACCATGGCTATAAATGGTCATGTGTTATTGTAACGCTTTTTTTTTTTTTTGTGAAACACCTGGTCCAATGAACACTGGAGGTTATTTTAGGTTTTCTGGGAGTGGGGATGGTGAGGTGTGGGGTTGAAGAGAGGAAAAGCACCCTTGAGTCATTAGTTAGGGCCTGCATGATTTACTTGTGTGTGTTTGTGTGAAGCCTCCATTGTGTTTTTGGAGAGTGTGTTTCCAGTAAGTGACATGGAGCCTTACTCACCTGGGGGGAGGGGGGTGAGTCAGTGTGCATCATCAGTCCCGGCTAGCCAGCAATTGAGCGGGGGTGGTGGCGGGTAATAAATGCTAGAGAGGGCTAAGCTTTCTCAAAATTCTCTTTACTGTCGAGCACACCAAGCAATGTTTGCTAAAAGTCTCATGTGCAGGCTACTGCTACGATATGTTGAGCAAGGCTAGCAAGGCTACGGTTACATTTAGCAGATATCTATTATAGACATCCTGTAAAGCACTTTTAAAGGTGACTTCACACTGCACTAGAAAAAGTTATATAAAACTGTGTTGGTATTTAGCCTTTGTGTTTTCTTTCTGTCAAATGTGCAAATGTTGTCCTCCCGTATGAATACTGACCGGTCTGATTCGACTGTTTAAAAAGCATATACTGTAAATCATTACCCAAATCTGTGTCACGCCTTTTAAGCCGACTTTATTTCAACTCTTTACCACAAGTCTTACTATTCTTTGTGTGCGTGTATGGTCAATAGACCAAATCAACAAAACATGTTTTAGTTAAAAAAGGCAATTATTTACTAAAGTTCAGATCATAGGGACAGAGTTGGTTGGATTGTCAGAGACTTGTATGTTTAAGTTTCCAGTGATGATTTATTTCTGTTGCAAAGAATGTGGTATGAAAGCGTCCATGCTATTTTGGTGACATTTAGATGACACCTTATTCTGGCATAAAAAACATTTAGAAATGTGTCAAATTCGACCCGAGGACAACAGGAAGTTAAAGCATTACCGAAGCTGTTCTCACACATGCAATGTAACCCCTGAATGTGTCTAGACATTACCAAGAGGAGATTTATGGGAACGATGATATCGACCGGATATCAAACAAACGTACCATGCAAGCTCCCTGTAGTGTCTGATGATGCTATGGTCCTATGCATTCACACTAAGCGAGTAGAGGTGGAAATACCATTTCTATCGTGGCTGGCGGGAAACCAAAAGAAAACAAACATCTGAGGGTGAAGAAGACCGGTAATTTTATGCTAAAACATTAACTAAAATGTCTAACTGGAGAGACAAACCGATTCGGGAACTGCAGTCTGTAGCGGCGAAGCCAAAATCGTAAGACAAATTCAAGAACTGGCAACACACTACCTCGTTTATGACCAAATGACAAACCAAGCTAAGTGACCACGGTGTGATTCAAAGCATGTAATGTCGTCACTCTTGCACACTATACCCAGAAGCCCCCCATCACCATTCAATTATAAAACTTCAATGATCTACTATTGTGTGCTACGTGTGGAAGGGAAACTCAGTGAGACAGATAATGCTCGGCTTAAATGATTTTGTAATGTCCTACATTACAATTGAAACAAATACTCAGATGGAATAATGTCCTCGCTCCCTCCCTCCCCGGCAGCAGCAGCTAAAGAGCCTCCTTAACAAGAGGCTGCTGGAGATATAACTCAGCACTCCTGGCCCAATAACCGATGAAATATGAAAATTGACAGCGCCGTCAGGGCGGTCATGCCACATGTTTACGAGGGGCTGACTTAACTGGCCGCCTCTGTGCTCCATAAGTCATATGCAGAGTGCTCATCATAGAGCGGGGATTTATGAGGCCTGAGTCTGCATATGACCCCCGCCCCCCTGCCATAGAAGAGGAATCATTATCTACACCCAGCCACTATAAGCTTCATAGACTTACTCAGAGCAAATTGGCTCTGGGGTCTGCTCCTCCTGTAAACGCAGCCTCATGTGTGTCTAGCAAGAGAGCCACACATCAATTTCCAATTATGATGAAAGACTATGTGCATTGTAATTGTGACTAGGGATCATAAAAACATATTTACTATCAAAATATACTCCATCTTTCACTTGCAGAGATGTCGAGTGTCTATGTTTGTTGTTGGTTATGGGTTTGAACATTCAGGTCTATAATAGAAATATGTCTAAACCTCAATATGTAACATCTTTAGAGGTATAACCCTTACCATTGTTGATTGGACAAGACCATTTGTCTTTATAAGTTGTTTTTATTTGTTACTGACTTACTCTGTAAAGCACTGTGGGCTGCATTTAGCATGATAGGTGCTTTATAAATAAAGTTAATTATTATTTATAATACATACTGGTTCCACCAAGTGCAGTTTCTGATGCAGGTCCAAAACATACAGTATTTGGGGCAGCAAACATTTCCCAAAAACGTTTTTCTTAGTCTCTTCTGAAAAACAACATTGTGTAACTGAACGTGCAGCCAAACATACTCAAAGTGTTATAATAAGGATGTGAGTCAACAATAACGGTGACAGATACATTTCATAGTAAAAGCAACCCTGTGTTTCACAAGTGGAGAACTTTGAATATGAAGTAGCGGGAAATCTACAGTAAACAAAACAGACGAGATACAACTGTAGAGAGAAAAGTAAACAGGAGGCTGATATCAGTAAGATGGAAAACAAAATGGACTGCACGCTGCAACATGTCCCTTCCACATGCAAGGGAAATAGTGGACGCCATCACTAACGATAATAACTATTATATTGATATAATCACAGACTCATGACGCATTGAGCAATGCACAAACAATGCATTGCAATGCTTTTACTCAAGGAATGCTGACTGTAAATATTACTGAAACTTGTTTTTCTTATTTCTAATTTTGTTGCAATCAGGATGTGTATTTTGAAATTGCGTAACTTTTTTAAATTATAATTTGTGTATCTTTCTTATGCATGCATCTTAGGTAACATTAAGCTGACTCTTTTCTGCTGTAACAATGTACATTTCCCCTCTGTGGGACTAATAAAGGTATTCTGATTCTGATTCATATCTAAACCCAAAATACAGGTTAACAGATCAGGTTTGGTCACCGTTAGGAATGGAAATGACGTCTGCAACTGCTCCTATTACTCGGATGGGTAAAAAGCAGAGACCAAATGTCACTGTGTGTGTTCTGTGTGCATGAACATGTGTGACCATTAAAGAGGGTTTCATCCTCCAATCCTATCTCTTCTGTTTGACTGTCACACAGTGTTCGTTAACAACAACTAAAACCATAATGCATGTTCCTGTTCACTGCTGTATCCCCCTTGTGTGTTTCAGGCTGGCCCGGCGTGCTTTGTTTGTGAATAGATCAGGTTTGGTTACCATTAGAAATGTATGCACTAGGGGTGGGAATCACCAGTCTCCCCACGATACGATACTATCGCGATACTTAAGCCATGATACAATAGTATTGCAATACGATATATTGCGATATTGCACATCACATGGGTCATATCCATGTCCGTCTTCCTTTCCTGGTTAAAAAATGTATTTGCAATATGAATAGTTTATGTAAATAACCCAATTTGTGTTATTTGAACCTAAAAAGGAGATAGCATTGTTTTTGTTACTTCCATTGCAATTGTATACATGTCTTAACGTAACTTCCTGTTTTATATACGACCATCTTTCGGAGGGATATGCCACAGTTTATATAAAAAAAATAAATAAAAAAAGTTTATATAATAAAATATCGATACTTGGTATCCGTGTATCGATACAATAACGCCACGCAAAGTATCGCGATACTATGCTGTATCGATGATTTCCCCCACCCCTAATATGCACAACTGCTGTTTGACGGTCACACAGTGTTCGTTAAAAACATCTCAAACCATAATAAATGTTCCTGGTCTCTGCTGTGTGTTCCAATCTGGCCCGGCATGCTTTGTTTGCATTTTTGCACAGAGAATGTGTGGCATTGACAGAGAGCTGGTCAAGGGAAGGGCTGGAGGCAGAGAGCCAGCAGGGACAGCAGCTCTGAGCGGGGAGGCTGAGGATGAACACCGCTCACTGCTGGTCACGCTGCCTTTGGGCTCATCCTGGGGCAGCGTGACCTGGATCTGAAGCATAGCCTCAACCAAAGCTTGGACTGCTCACCCACAACAAGGGAGGAGAGACACCATGTGTTGTCTACTGGGGAGGACTTTCATGGACCCTGGTGGGAAATGTTCAAAATCAGAAAGTCGCTACAGAGCTCCACTGTTTATTGTCAGGCAGACGTGGAATGTAACTAAGTATTTGTACTCAAGTGACCTTTGGGGTGCTTGTTTATTAAATTCTGTAATATTTCATATTTTACTGTAGTTTTTTTTTCTCTTACTCTATGTATGCAGCACTATTCATCCTGATTCGGACATCTTATGTATGTTTACCTTATGTTACTTTATCCTACTCTTTCTCAAGCACACTTTTAAATGTTTTCATTGTAAAAATTTATTTTCAGACTGACACTTTTACTTCTTCCACCTCTGGTTTCCGGCTTGGGACGGCTGAAATGAAGGATTCTGGGAAATGAACATGACTTTGGACAGTAGTGTGTCCACAGCTCAGCAAGAGGTATGTCGCGCTGCCACAGATCCAGGCAAATCATAACAGAAATGACAGACTAGCCCCCCCCACCCCACCCACTGCAGCAATCATGTCAGCATGCCAGCCCGACAGACAACAAGCTACCCCACCCCTGTGCCTGCAGACAGACTGGGACAAATTGGGACAATCCCCCCCCCCCTCCCTCCATTACCACCCACTCTTGCTCTCCATTGCGCGCCGCAGCAGCCTCTGCTCAGGGGGCTAATTCCACGTTCAGATCACCATTTGTACTTATTATGCTGACATAATTAATCCCCTGTTGTGATCAGCGGGGGCATGAGGGCCTCTCCGCTCCATTGGCCTACCCCTGCCATGACACAAGCCCCCCCCCCCCCCTCCGTCTCTCATTCAAATCTGCTCCTCACTCACTCCCATGTCCATCTTGTCTGGGTGAGGAGGTCTTCTGTCTATCTCTCTGTAATCTGCAGTGTATCTGTCTGTGTTATTGTTGGTCCTGTTGTGGCGGTGCACTGACAGGCTGACAACTCCACCAAACAGTCACATGTTTGAGCACTCACTGAGAAAAGTGAAGCATCATAGTAAAAGGGACTCTTTTGTTAACACTCAAATGTGAGTTAAAATCAAATCTGTCTGATCTTTGTCCTGCTTGTGAGGAGTGACATCAGTCCTCTCTGAACATTCAAGCAGTGACACTGAGCTGGTCACCTGCAGGTCAGTGCATCATGCGCTGTGCAAACAATACCCGGGATATGGGTTTGATTTCGACTGCCGGCTCTTACGGTAAAGAGCAAACTCACATGCTGAAGATGAGGACGGACGGGAAAGGGAAGAGGACAATGAGGGAGATGGGGAGGGGTTCTCATCAAAAAACACCAGCTGGATTAATAAATCCAACCAGCGACTGTGTCCACATCTTAAAATGTGAGGCAGATTAAAACAGGGCCGTCTCAAGTCGAGAAACATATGTCAGCAAGGCTGAGCAAACACTGAGAATAATAAGTGAGGAGATGAGTGCTGCATCAGCTGCTTCCTAGAAATCAAAAGACCCCATTTCTGAACTTTGATCTTCACAGAAGGGAGTCATGTTTGTGTATTTGTGAGGTCAAAGATCTGAAATAAAACTAGCAGGATGTTTTTGTTTTTCTTTAATTGAATAATGTATGTGGCGATAGACAAATATATGATTCCAGGAATATATTGCCATATCCAGTATTATGCAAGCAATGTAAACACGAATGATGTAGAAACGTAGCTCCCTGAATTCTGGTATTTTCAGGACTTAATCTAATGTTTAAAAATAATTCACACTGCTTTTTTAAAGTGTTTTTTAAGTATGAAAACCACAACAAAATGACCAAAAAGCAGGCTGAGCAGGGATGTACAACAATGTATTTACTTAGATTTTATAAAAGCTTATTACACAAGTTCTACTAGTCCCATCTTCTTTTGTCACTATCCTAATGGAAACATCTTCCTGAGAAAAAAAACTATAACAATAATATTTTGGGTCTCTTTTCAAGTGCAACTTTGTGAAAATCCAATAACAGGTCACTAAAAATGTAACATCCTGATCATTTGGCATGAGAGGATACCCAGAACACCTGCTAGCTCTGGGAAGCTGTGTGTTATTCTGGCCAGAGCAGAGAGTGTACAGTCAACAGGTCTGCGTGTACCACTGCAGGAATTCATTACAAATACCAAGAAAAAACCATGAAAGGAAGAACGTTTTTCATCTATGTGAACTCTGCCAAATTTGAAGGCTAACTTTGGTCAATATGGTCAACAGCAACGTTAAGCAACAGGTATTAGTTATGAAAGGATGAGCAATTAGACTTTGGACATGTGACTCTATTTGTAGTTCAGATCAATTCAGAGAAAAAAATAACATTTTTTATCAGTTATTTTTTTGGCTCTGCTGCTTGATACCATCATGTCAAATTCCAGGAACACTACGCCCATTACCCCCTAACCCTCCCCCTCTCTCCTCCCATAACCCCCCCTCCCCCACTCCTCATCTTTACATAAAAGTTCAGGCTGCATATTAAAAGGAGCTAAAATATTCACACCGTCAAAGGTGGTCAAAGGCTTCTGCGTTCACACAGGAGCTGACAAAGAGGAGGCACCCAGCGCTGGGCCAAAAGAGAACTGTTGAAATAAATCAGCACATACAAAGACACAGAGAGATAATGGGGCTGGAGCTGGGCCTGATCCAGAAACAGGAACACACTGCGCACCAGAACACACACACACACACACACACACACACACACACACACACACACACACACACACACACACACACACACACACACACACACACACACACACACACACACACACACACACACACTCACAGTGCCTGGCTGGGAACAAAGTCTGTGCATAGATTAATATTTATTTGTGCAGTACACATTGTTCAGGACATACAGTATCAGAGGATGACAAAACATCATAAACTCCCCCTGTGTGCAACCTTGCCATGAATCCCATGCCTGCATCAAACAAATAACAAATAACAAGAGCAAAATCCACAGATGGCTTCACATGGGGGAGTGCAAGAGGGGAACCGATATCTCAGAGACATCCGCCGAAGCCCTGTGCGAGGTGGTAGTAACAGTAAGCAACAACTCCAGGGCTGAGCAGTGACGTCCATGTGAAGTGCCAACAACTGCAGTTCATCAAACGGCCACTTAAAGCAGACTCCATAAGTAACTAAACAAGATACAGTGTAGTACTGGCAATGCAAATATTAGGTCCCAAGCTCCTCCAACAATGCAACATATTATATATAGGACATACATTTTGCTAGACCACTCTACAAGTAGTGCCGATGAAGTTAACTACATGTCAGAAAATAAATAAATACAATAAGGGAAATGATGCAGATAATGTTGAAAGTGACATATTTACTGGTACAAAAAACAGCTTTGGTCTCTATAACTAATTTTTCCGTTTATAATAAAATAAGGGGTCCACATTTGTATACAGCTTTCATTTGAAGGTGTGGAGTTACTCATTGTTAGGAGCCTGGTTGCTTTGAGTGACAACTGTCTGCTCCACAGGGGTCCGCCTCAAATTTACCGAAGATGCCAAGATGGCGATGGAGAAATTCACCAACTATAGCTTCACAACAGCTCTACAGAAACCTACAGTATGGGTGACATCACGGACACTATGTTCATATTTTAATAATAATACATTTGATTTCAAAGCGCTTTTCCAGGTGCTCAAAGACGCTTTACAGTGGTTTGATAAAACATGATAAATAATAGAAATAAATAAATATTAAAACAGCAACACAGCATAATTCACACATTACAAGCCGGTCTGAAGAGGTGTGTTTTGGTCGGTGTTTTGAAGGTGGGGGGGTCGGTGCAGTCTCTGATGTGTTGTGGAAGGGAGTTCCAGAGGGTGGGGGCAGCGATGGAGAAGGCTCTGTCCCCGCAGGTCCGGAGCTTGGTTCGTGTGGGGATAGAGAGGAGGTTCGCTTCTGATTTATTTATATTTATTATTTTATATTGTCTCTTGGTATTAATCAGAATCAGAATACCTTTATTAGAATTCACCTTCATTTATTAAGGATGAAGTGTGTCATTGCATTTGGTAAACGCTGTTTAAACGGCAAGTGTTTTATTGTTCTGTAACTTAATTTAAATCAAGCATTTCATAATGTGTAAACGACACAATGTAGATTTCCTTTGTGTGAAGCATAGTGTTTCAAAGCAGGTGTCAGAGAGTGAAACTGGCAAATAACAAACGCATGGTTTCTTAATGTACTATTCTGCTGTGTCATTTGCTCTTTGGGGATCATTTTAGGAAACATACATGTGGGTTTTGCCTTTTCTAATCGTCCACACAAACAGCATTACATCTACCTATTCCTGAGAGCCCTTGAATCAGCACTTTTTTTCCTTGTACAGGTTTTTTCTACTCAGCCATGGATTGAAAAATGGAAATCAAACTACAAGGCTAATACAAAGAAAGGAACAACATTTCAAACGTATTGTAAAAAAACATTACATTGGGCCCTCAGCTTTACATCAGTGGCTGTTGAACTCACTGAGGTACTCAGAAACTGGGGCTCCACGTTTACGTAGCTTTTTATTTGCCCCTATATCAACACAGAGAGGAAACAGAGGCCTCCCTGAACTAATTTCACTCATGAACACTCAGTCATTTGTTGAGCAGCACACAGCAGGCCCCGCTGTCCGAGCCCGAGGATTAGGGCTCAATATTTGTAAACCTCAGTTGGCTTTAGTGCGGAAATGGGGAGTGGAGAAAAATGGGAAGCCTTGGTAAAGCAAAGTGTGAAAAACTATCAAATTGTCAGCCATGACAGAAACAGTTACACACTGGCTTCTGGCTGACACTGAAACAATGCACTGTTTGCCTGTTAGCATGAATGAATGTGAGTTTAAAGGTGATGCAACTTGATGAATGTATATGCAATTTATAATAGAATCAACTTTTCCTGGTAACAGACCTTTCTTGACCTATTGATGATATAGTATGTCCCTTATCTGTTTATAATAACCAGAATCATTTGCTTTACCGTTTAAGCCTTTTACATTGAGGCCAAACCCCTTAACTTCTCCTAAAGTCTTTAACCTCTACCTCTTCTCGTGGAATATTATCCCACATTGCACATTATCAGGCCCATAAAGTAGTAAAAATCCCAGGGCCTTACTTCCAGCTGTGACACAGAACCCAGGCCTCCTTAAGTCCTCTACTTTGACCTTTGTTTGAAAAGTCTCTTTCAGCCCGAGGCGGCCTCGGCAGTAAATTCATAGAGCTATGAAATGAATGTGCCGGAGAGCCCATCCAGTCTTTCATTAATCACGAGCAGAGAAAGAAAAAGACAGGTAACCCAGACATGTATTATTTAACTTTTTTGTTGCGAATGGGCAGATTGTGTAATGACTGGCCTCTATTGTAACCGTGTTCCGCCTATCAGCTTCCTCTCTGTGTTGAAATAGAGAAGGTAGAGTTCAAGTGTTCATGGGATCTGCTCAGGCTAAATAAGTCCTCAAAGTTGTGACGACTGAGAGACAATTTAGGCAGCCACCTTATGATTGAGGGCCGCACAGGGAAAGTTCAGAAATATAAGACAAAAGAACCTGGCGGACCCTCAATGGGGGATGCGGAAGTATTCATTTACTTAAAATATAATGCATGCATTTTATGTGACGTTCAGGTGCAGCAAAACATTACTCTGGGGGCTCCACTTCCAGAAACTATGGCCCTAACACTTTAACCTCTTAAACTATGACTTTTTAAATAATTTAGTTTTGACATTATATACTATGAATATTGTAAACCTCATTCTGCAGACATATTTATACAGACTGGGTCTTTAGGAACCCCAAAAATAAACTACTGGAAACCACCATCATACCAGATGTTAACTTATTTCCTCTCACAACTTGATGTTATGTACTAATAATCCTCTAAGAAAAACAAATAAACGGTTGATTTGCATACTGTGTAAAGTGGTCTGCATTCCTGATTACCTTAAATGAGGAGCTATGGCAAATATTGTATCATTTATTCTGTTACATATTAAAACGTCATAGACTGAAATGGGCTGAAATGATGACAAACGTTTACTTCTAGGTTCTGCAAGTACCCCAGTGGGTAGAACAAGGGTTAGTTATATTGTATTATGATATTATATTCTATACTATGACTTATTTATAACATAAGCAGTTTTATGGCAGGCACAATGACTTTTTTTTTGAAGGCATACTAAATAAGATGTTATGACATATTATACTATGACTTTTTGATGGTGTACTATACTCTGAGCTCTTTTCTGAAATGTGTTTTGGCAACCTATACTATGGTAACCTTTGACCTTTTTTTTTACAACATAGTAAACAGAGTGCTCTCAAAGTTTGGATATCTGAGAGGCAATATAGGAAGTCTGCATTATGATTGAGACTCACACAGGAAAGTGCAAACATGAAACAAAATATCTGTATCTCACTTCCTCATTAAACTAGAGTTTAACACCCAAACCTGCAGCTTTAGCTCGTGAGGTGACACTAGTTGCTACCAGTAGCTTTCCACCAGTTGCAGTTCCTAACCTAACAGTTGCTTGATAATGGCTACGGTTTGACCCAGTAGCAAAGTAGTGTATTTAATTTAAAATATTGAGTGTATTGCCAAGAAACACGGATGATACCATTTTATACTAGAATTTCACACCACAATATTTCTGAATGCTTCCATTGGTTTGTAGGACGCACTTTGAGAAACTATGGCCTAACTCTTAGCTCCTACAAAATGCACACATAGCTACACACAGGTACAGACAATCAGTTAGAAAACTGAACTATGCAGCTCTTGTTTGTCGGATAGAATAATGGCAGACAATACAACAGAGTCCACTTGTCCTCTATGGTCTAATGTGTCTTTGCAGAAGCCTTTGGTAAATAAACTGAGGCGCGATGACATGAAGAAAAGTGGGCAGATGCACTTTGTACCAGTGAAGGTGAAGTGAAGTATATCCTGCAGGGTAATTGTCCAGGCAGTGAACCATAGCCCTTGCCAATGAGGCGTTGTGTCTGGTTGTGGGTATTAAACATCAGCGGTGTGTCCGGGCCACTCTCTGGGACTCTCAGAGCTTAATTACACACGTCGTGAGCGGCCAGCGCTCAGAGCAGGAAATGACAGCGGAGCGGCGCTCACTTCAAACGCAGAGGCGTAAAGGAGCATTCAATAAAAACAGACCAAAACTCTAAGCGGGTCCTAATGGCCTGTGGGTAATGGATCAGAGGGAAAGGGGGTGCAAACAGGCCTGCAGGCATGAAAGTGAGCTTCACTTGGAAACAATACAAAAATGATATTAAAAAATCCTAAAAATATAGAATCAAAGATAATTGACGGTTAATGAAACAGAAATTATGAAATGATTGCCAGCAGAAGATTAAAAGAGAAATGAGCGAAAGGTCCATGACTCACAATGTCATGACGCATTAAACGACATCCTTTAGAGTAGTTACTGGAGGCTTTGAATGGCAGAAATCACTAGTTAAAACAACAACAAGCTATTGTTGTACACCACAGGGTCAGAGATTATTTTTGTCTCAACCATACAGTCTATGGTCTTTACATAAAGCCTGCCCTCATGTTGTGGCCTTTGAGGAGGAGCTGCTAACCAGTGTACTCTTACACAGGGGGCCGGAGGACAATTTGTTTACAGTTTTTATGGCCTTTTCAGTGCTGACGGGAAGTCAAGACAAAACCGGTGAAATTACCAGTTAGCTATTTCTACTCTTCAAGTGTAAGAACTCGTGCTGTAAACTTGTGTATGAGTGGGAATTGAGGTAGAGTATTTAAGGCACACGCCAGCTGCCATACCTTAAAATAAAACACCCAATTTTACTTTTGTATTTGACTAAAGATCTAAAAGCGTGATTAGGATTAGCACCCCAACATGATGATTGGATGTCTGCCAAACTGGCCAAATGAAAGCCCTACCCCACATACAATAATTGAGGTACCCTAAGATAAAAAAAAAGTAGGCAGTTTTCTCTCAGATAATGTTGAACAAATAATATATAAATGTTCCTTCTTTTTCAAAATGATTTCACTCTGATGGGTCACAAAACAGAAGTTAAGTGGATTCATGTTTTAATCCTAATTCTTCTGAATAAAGGATAAAGTTACTGAGGTGCAATTGATGTGTTTTGTGTGAGAATGATGTGGGTGTGGTGGAGGATCTGAGAAACACTTGACTTGCTACCACACTGGCCTCAGGGATCTCTATAAGTGGCACATTTAGTCCTGGTGACCCGTACCTCCGCGCACACACACAAACTTTCACACATATCCAAACATGTATGCACACATACAAAGTCTACTTGTTGGTGACACACACACACACACACACACACACACACACACACACACACACACACACACACACACACACACACACACACACACACACACACACACACACACACACACACACACACACACACACACACACACACACACACACACACACACACACACACACACACACACACACACACACACACACATACACACACGCACACACACACACACACACACACACACACACACACACACACACAATGGCCCTGCTGCGCTGACAACTCAACTGGAAGAGAGCTTAACCTCTGACCCCAGAGGTTAACTCATTAACACTGAAACTCCTCCCCAATGTAAATGACCAACCTTTGAATAATATGACATACAAGCTTTATGCATGATTGATAAGTCATTTTTAATTTCACAAAATGGAATGAATTGTTCAGAGTTTGGCTTATTGTTGTGGTAAAAATGGACAATAACTTTTAAATGACGAGTTGTGAATACTTATTTTGACAAACTATAGCTTTTCCTGCACCGGTTAAAGATCTTAAAAACAAAAAAGTCAATAAAAAACAATATCTACTCACAGAACATCATCATGTCTTTAGAACAAACCACTATGACTACAGTCAGATTAAAATACATATATTAAACACACCATTTTCCTGCAAACAAGGTTATGTGACACTTCAGGCTTTATGAAGTGGCTAAAGTTGACCATGTTATGTTTGTAATATATATCCGTTCATGGTTTACCAAATAAATATTGCCTTGTACTTTAAAAACACAAGACAGTAGCCATTGCTGATTTGCACACTGTCTTAGCACTTCTTATTAGCAGCAGAGTAGTTACAGAACCTCATCATTTAAAGTGTCTTAAGTGTGCAGATAATGTAAGGTCAATGTCGTGAGCGAGGAGGCACACACAGCTAATGTTTAGCTGCATGTAATTGGACGGAAGTGTGGGAGGCAGGTGTGAAGCCATTGTTCACGTTGATGGGATTATTTGCACCTCTCAATGCAGAAAAAACAGGTATCATCAGAAGGCAGTCATCTAAATTTACAACGGCTGGATTTAGGTTTTCCTCTCTTTCTCTCTCCATCCAGGTTCTGTAATTACAGCTGCTCTGTAATTAGGGGCAGAGCCTTCAGGACCGGGTGACTACTGTCTACTTTGAAAGGGTTTGGCAAAGAACAAGACTTCAAACTGGGGGATGGGGAGAAAGTACAGCATTCCTGTTTTGCTCTTCTTTTACTCAATCTCTGGGTTAAACAGATTGTCTCACAGTGCTGTATTAAACAATGTTATTGTAGGGTCACAAACACCTCGGGTTAAGCTAACATTGTACCCAGAGAGAGTGTAGGATTAAGGAGAGATTGCATTGGTGTCTGAGTGAACTCTAAATGTGTGTTGGTGTGCTCTTTGTATACACCTGTATGAGATATAGGGCTAGAGGAAAGTAGGACTACCCAGTGTGGTTTCACCCACTCCTCCTAGCAGGCACTCATCACTTTACAATTAAGGAAGGAATACATAATATGGTTTCAACCACATCATTAACCACTACACAGCATGAGTTAAGATAAGTCTAGAAAATACTAAGAGTTTGACATTGTAAGTTGACAACAGTTAATGCCCTCTAGAGTCTAAACCACATGTGTCAAACTCAAGGCCCGGGGGCCAAATCAGGCCCGTGGTGGATTTAATTTCGGCCCGCAGGATAATTTCTAATTACTATTAGCCCGCCGGTATATTGCACGCACACCTTCACTCCACCCTGAGGGTCTCCTCTGCTCAGAGCCTGACCCCAAACATTGATGAACTTGCACCCAAGATGAGATGCCAAGTATCTGAACTAGCATCACAGAGCAGCACACTGAGTTTACATGGATGTTTCCTTCTGCACTTTTTCTCTTGAGACAACAGGGCAGGTTTGTTTTTTCTTTGAGGGAAATAGTTTCTTTGAAGCTATTGTTGATGACTCTGGTAAAGCTGCAGATAGAGCCATAAGAAATGAATGCAACTGATTATTTAATGTTGTTTTTACAGGCAATAATTTAAGCTTAGTTAGTTCCAGGTTTAATATGTGCAATAAGTTCATTTCAATACGTTTTGCAATAAACATTGAACCAGTCCGGCCCTCCACTAGTACCCATTTTTTAAATGTTGGCCCACTGTTTATTTGAGTTTGACACCCCTGCTCTAAAGGGTAAGATTGTACAATGTGTTTGACTATGTCTCAAGGCAAACCAAATGTGTTTTGCTTAAGTTTATGGTTGAATTGATTCAAAGAAGCCTTCCTTCATAGCCTTTACCTGTATGTAGGCGCATATCAACTTTTCTGCAATAATCTTGTCTTTTTGGTTCAAACATACCACACACCATTTTAAATTGTCCCTCCATGAAGTTGCAACAAAAAGGGACAGAAGTGTTTGAAGAACGTAAAAAGACTGAATTGGCACTAAGTCTTTTAAGCACAAGTACAAATGTTAAACTGTGCAAAATGTTCAACTTACTTCAAGAAAGAGTAAGAGTTTCTGGTGAGTTCAGTCACAGATTGAAAACACATCAGCACACCAACAGTGCGTGAGAATGCAAAGCCTGTAGCTACCTAGCTTAAGGTACAAAATGTCTTAACAGCTCGTACATCGGATGTTTGAGCAAATTAAGATGAACCAATGGTGAAATTCATATGAATGAAGCAAGGAATAATGTGCTTGACACCTTCAGTGTGAGAGTAGCAGTGTGATCTGCTTGTGTTGGTTTAAAAGTATTACCTTTATTCTATTTCACACAGGCTTACACAGAGAGGTTAAAAAGTGAGGTTAACAGCGTTAGCCTGCATTTACCAATCCTGGAACTCAAAGCAATCGTCCTAGACCACACCCATCGTCATAGACCACACCCAAAAGGGTGAAGGACCAAGAAGGGGGCGCCCTACACATCCTTATTGGTCCTTAAAAACAAACACAAGATGAACGTGTCCACTAAGCTAGCAGCTAAGCACGTCACATCTAATGGAAAGTCTCCAATAGCTGGCTCAACACCTTCAGGTCTCCAGAAGCTCGTAGCATTTAGCTCATTATTTGGGCAATGCATAGGGAATTTGTCATAAGCCTCAAACTTATCAAATTAACTTCATTGAGATATACTTTTTATTAGCTATAGTAATCATATAATGTATATAGCACCTGTATATGGAGCTTTGACGTACTTTATGATATGGTAATATAACAGTATGCAAAAGGACTAATGGCAAATATTTTAATCCATTATTGAATTCAGCAAATCACATTTAAAAAGTTATACTTTATGATAAATGAAATGTTTGGAGCTGAGTGGAGACTCATCAAAACACATATATTTTTTAGTCAGAATATGACTTGGCTTTATGACCTCAGCGTCCATCTCTTCCATAATTGTATTTGAATATAAATGCTCATACGTAGCTCGCACGTAAATTGAAAGTAAAGGAAAAAGTGTAGATATTACTGCCATGTAATTCCAACCGGTGTACCTTCATTCGTGCCATCCACCCAGAAATGTAAATGGCAGAAACAGAAACATATGCTTAAGTCAGACGCATTTACTCCTGACCTTCCGCGCCAGGGTGCTCTGCAGCTAAGCCGCAGGGATTTGCACCAGCTCAACATTTACACCATATGGATGCTTTATTACAGAGTAATGATGTCTCTCTCTGTCTGCCTCACTCCTCTCTCTAACTAGAGATGATTTGAAAAACCAAACAGCCTTATGTGTAACCAGGTGATTAGAGAGACTTAAGGGGGATTTCATACAATTCTACAGAGGAATGTAGAAGCATAATTCTGCTGGCTTTATGCGAGTCAGATTCAGAGCTCCCCCCACAAATCACTCCACCATTACATCAAATACACTTTATTCATAGTCATATTTCACCAGATCGGCTAACGACAAGCAGCAACACCCCCAACAAGTGGACACACAAGATGAACTTATTTTAAGCGATAAATCACAAATGCAACATAATCTATGAGATCAGTGTGAGAGTATACTGTGATGAACATATGACTTATGATTTTAATATACTAAACAAAACCTAGTTATGAGGCAATTAGATATTGGGAAATGAATACAACACAAAGATCCATTTCCTTTATCATTTCTTCAGCTCTAGCAATAGCAATAATTGGATTTATATTGAAATGAGAGACGGACCGCTTATTGATTTTAGCTGCTGCATATTAGCAGTGAATAATCAATAAAGTGCATGCAGTGCTTATTAAACCACAATAACCTGGGATGGCCGTTTTTTTCATTTGCAGGCCAATGACTGTTAATCTCATAACTGGCCGTGCTAATGCATCGTTCCTAATAGGAGCATATTACTATTGACAATTGGTCAAATTACAGCAGTTGCATCGATTAGTGTATGGACATGTATATGTTTGTGCAACAACAACAGGCTAAATCATAACCAATCAACCAAGTGAATGTCAAGTCATTGCACTTGAGTACTATTTTCTACGACCTGTTGCCATTAAAGAAGGATCCAGTGTAAATGAATATATTGAAAAAAATGTCTAAAGGAAAGAGCTGGTAACTGTGAGCAATGAATTACAAATCTAACCAGCAACAAAACAAGAATTTAGGGCAATGCTGTCTGGCCAAAGCCAAATTATAGCTGCCGTTTACTTTCTTTATCATCCTCTTAGAATTTCAGTCTCCGGGAATTCATTAAAAGGGGTCGATTTGCAAATGAATGCGATTTCAGTTGTGGAAATATAACTATGGGCTTAGTTTGGGACATCGGGACAAACAACTCTTGGACAGAAGAAAAGAGAACGTCGTAATTTATTAGTGATCTGCAACATTTTTCACCTAGAATCCAAGGCAACTGGTGTGTCGAGACTGAAATGAAATTAGTGCTCTTCTTGAGCAGCAGAAACAAAAGCGTCTCCTAAAGCAAGTCTGGCACAGTGAGGTCAGCCGGCTGAGGCCTATAGCCAACCCTAAACTGGGCTGCAGTGCCGTGTGCAAATCAACCGCTTTTCTCCCATTTCATTTCTCATGCGCAGCGTTTGGGCTTCTCTTTTCATGAATGTAGGACCCTATCTTTGGCCCTCCCCTCTGAAAGCGCTTTCGCAGTGACGAAGGTGACCTGCCACTGAGAAAAAGGAGGACCTGCCATGAACTGAGTGTCAGCCATTAAATATGATTTCGCCCCTGAATGGCGCGCAGACACATTCAACCTCTGAAACTCATTAAGCCCGCATAATCTCTCTTTTCTTAAGCATAACAATGATTTCAGCTGGGAAATGCGATGGTTTTGGGGAAGCTGAGCCATTGATTTGAGTTGCATTGAAAGTAATAAATCAAGTCCAACTTCACATCCTGGGCCCATTTGCCTAATTCAGCGCCTCTCACCGTACTGGTCAATTAGTTTAAAGCGAATATATTCAATACACAGAGCAATTCACTGACAAGGCATAATAAATCCCGTGGCTGGGAAACTGTCCAAAATAACCTTTAGCTGCTGTTCTGCCCCTTTACCAACTATACAAAAGGTACCAAAAAGCACGTTTACTGATGGAAAGTGACCGTAACAACCATGCTTTTTTACAGATTGAACTCTAAAAACACTCTAGATAAATCATAAACGGTATGCCATGTGGTTCACTTTCATGTTGTCGTGAAGGTTGATCCAGCTTAAGCTCAAATGAGGCCACTGGCACTGGAGACGGAAGTGTGAAGGTGCCAACTCCCGCCTGACAAAGTGAGCCGCCCGTTTGATTCCTCTCACTCCCGTCTTCTCCATCTCACCCTCGACACACTCGGCTCAATAGGGTTGTATTTCTCTTAATTATTATTTGTATTTCTTCCTAACAAAGTTTCAGTCCAATTTCTATTGACTTTGCTTCAAAGGCTCCGAGGGGACGCTAGTGGGCTGGCCGGGTAAATTACAGCCGTGCGTATAGTGGGAGAGGTGGGAGCAGCTGTGAGGCTCTCAGCAGTCAGACCATTGTAATCTGCATTAACACATTGCAAGGGAGTGCAAGGGGTCAAAGTCTTTAAGTGCCTGCAGGGATGGGTGCTTGTGGATTACATGTTATCGCTCTGAGAGGTTGTAATAATTGTACAGTGCTCACTACCTACCTGTTGTTCACCTACCATGATTTACATTGTTTTTGAAAAGTCTTGTTATTTGGTTAGAGGAGGTCTGAGGAGCGGAAAGGCCGGGCGAATAGAATACATAACGGAGAAGAGTGAAAGGATGTGTCATTTTAATAATTGGATGTATGCATGAGTACAATCTTCTTGGTAATGCTGACCAGATTAAGTACATTTCCTAGAACGAGTGCTTAGGTGTCTCCTAAGATGATCCGCTCTGTCTTCTTTAACAGAGCAGTGAGAGCAGCAGAAAGCAACTGTCTTTTTCAAACAAACCAAAATGACAGCGGTTGAATTTTTCCTGCAAATTTCAATATGTTTTTCGTGTGCACATCATTTATCAAGCGAGAAAGAAAGGCAGTTGGAATCATTTCAAAGAATTAATGCACAAAAGTCTATGCTTTCCAGGGAGACTATGAATTATGTATAGGTACATTTTCAGAGTGATTGAAATAGTGAATTAATCCCATTAACCTCTCTGATGGCAAGAATAAAAGCATATGTCTTGACGAATGTTTGCCGGGCTCAAATGTAGCGCTTTTGAGAGCCGCCCCGGCAGACACATTGTATGGCGCGTCGCACGGAGCTTATATAGATCCTCGCAGTCTGTCTGAGTCTGTGGAGGAATGACAGAGAGCTCAATGGAGGCGTCTGTCTCGCGGCCCGACACCCTGTCCGGTCCTCTCCCCGTACACCTCAGATCCTGTGATGAATGTATGCAGCGCCCTCTCTTCCCCCACATACATCTGACATTATTAACACAATATAAAATGTGATGGGGCGATCTGCCACTGACGGCGCCCCCCCCCCCTGATCCGGCGTGATTTATTCCCACAACCATGAAAAAGTAAGCGTGCCATTAAAATCGCAGGTGTTTGGAGCCACACGACTCGATCGATAATGTCACTCTTTTACACGGCTCATTTTGAGGCCGCGGCGGCATCATGTGCCATTAGTGAGGCCTTGATCTATTGAGTAGTGAACCTCTGTCTGGATCTGAAGCTATGGGCGTGCATAGATACAAGTTAACAAGGTGTATGCGCATGCATGCACGCCCACTCCTCCACACACAACCATGCATACACTCTGCAAGAGCGAGTGTGTCTGCACCTCACACTCACACATACTTCAAAGGCCCTAATGTAGGAGAGAATGTACTGTAAATGGCAAGCGCTCTGATTGATACCTGCACTTAGAACAATTACTGGGATAAAACTTTGGGAAAAGACAAAAGTTTGCGCTACTTAACGCGGGGTTACAGGCTGTGGCCCGGGAAAGTGATTTGTTAGTGTTTGTTGAGCGTGTTCCCAAGGCTAGTGCGATACAGGTAACAAATAAGGACTAATGTTCCCAAATGAATACTTAGCACAAGCTGTAAAATAATGTGCTGTCTCTGCCTCTTTTTACAACCACACACATTATCAACAAAGTATTTGGTGCTATTCCTTAATCCAGTATAGATGAAAGAAAACTAACTATTTCCTTTTTTAATAATGAACAAATAAACAAAATAAAAGGTAAATGTAATGTCAATAGTTGTTTTGAAGTTTCCAATATCTTTTAAAATATTAATTCATATGACTTTTAATGTACATATATTAAAAATGGTTGTTTTAAAACGTTTTAAAAAAAAACTCATGGCAATAATTTGTTTCTACAGGTTGTTAAAGTCACTAACTTTGGTAACTCCTAGTTCTCATGGGTCATTTTGGCGGAGGCATAAACCACTTTTATTTCCATGCTTATTCAGATATATTCAGGGGAAGTATGCAAAACATTTGTGAAAAGGAAGACCATTGTTTCAGCAGAAATTCCCTGGTAAAACAGGAGATTATGTGAACGCGAGGATGGGCCAGCAGTCCTCCTAAACTTCCTTCTCGCTGAGAACGCATTCTTGATGACATTGAAATGCAAAAAACAAAACGTCTATTGGAAGCAACGCAGTGGAAAAGCAAAGCAGCGATTGTCTCAAAGCAGAGCATTTGCATAAGGCCAAACAATTAACATAACGATTATTGTTGTTATTTATTAAAAATGCCAATCTTAAAAACTAATATTTAAAGGCTCATAAATGATACCAAAAGTCTATTTATTAATAGCCTGTGTTTTGTCCTTATTGCTCCGTCTCCTTTGTCTCCTTCCTCTCCTTCCTCTCGCCATGAAAATGAACTATTAATCTGTTTCCCAAAGGAATTCCTCATGCCACGCAGACTGACAGCCGCAATACGATGGTTGTTGTGTGGTCAACAAACAATTTTCCTGGGCTTCACTGCCTCTCAAAGGCACTTTTTCATCGGGCCCTGATCATGTGAAAAATGTCGTTGTCAAAGGTTTCTCCGCTTTTCTTCTCACACAAAGATGTCAGATGGAGAGAGTTAGAATTTCCAAACATGTTAATCCGCGTGAGCGTAAACTCAGCCCCTTCCTCCACAGCGCTCGAGAGTTCATTCAGCATGTTAGAAATGTCCTGTGCTTGAGCAACACAAGTGTGCCTTTGAGTTAGGATGCAATATGTCCTTAAACTGAAATAATACAGGATTATGGAGTTACGCAATCCAATCAACAATTTACAGCACATTTCTCAACGCTGCCCTCGATTTCATAAAACAAAACGACACCTGTTGTGCAAAAATGGAAACTGTTATTTGTTATGAAATGTCAGTTAAATTGAGAACATGAAAGAATGACACCGTTTTTAAGCCCAGCGATTATGTAAGATAAGTGGTCACATTAACAGCGCTTCTGTGAATAAAGGAAGTGATTTATCAGAGGACATATACTAACCGAGGGGGATGTTCTTCCGCTCTCTGCACCGCCCCCAATGAGACCATCTCTCACCGGGAGTTAAAGGTGGCCCGGCTCATTACAGCCTCACACTGCCGTCCTCTTCCTGCAACACCCCTCAGTCCACCCATCATGCCTTCATCCCACCTTCCTCTTCCCACAGCAGCCTCTCATCAGCGATCTTTTCCTGTCATCACACACACATCCCCTGTCACCCTGCCGTCTGATGGATGAAGCCACTTTTGATAATGGCATCAGGAACTGGGGTGTCTGCCTTGTCATTAGATACTATCGGAGCTGTCTTATTACAGCGGAGGAAGACCCCAGGCAGACACACGCAGATATGGCCGCAGATAATGAAGCTCCGCTAACGGTGGGCTCTAATATACCTGGCTGAGATCATCAATCCATCACATGTGCCGAAGTTCAGGGGGCTCCCTTGGATCACGTGGACTTCTTACTGTCAACGTGACAGCTGCACTTCTTTATAGGAGGTACAGAAGTTGTTGACATTGAGATAATACTTAATATTTAGTATATTATTAACAATTTGTTTAGCTAAATATTCTCTTAATTGAATATCACCGAGAAAAAAGTAGAGGATGGTGAAACTTTTTTAAAGAGGCCCTATATATATCAGGTTCTTATGTGCACACATGTGATGCAACAAGTCTGACAAATTCAATTCTGCCTTCAATGGTGACAAACATCTTCATATCCTTCTAAAAATAGTTTGAATGCACTACCAGAAACACACAGGCTACGAATGGATGGATAATAATGCTTTGTGTTATCTGTAAGGTTTCTATGTATTAAGGACAAAGGTGAGGTAATGATCAAAAGGCAGCAGAGAGAGAGAGGGGCGTGCGAGGCAGGATAAGAAGCATACAAGCCTCACAAAGGCCCCGGCCTGCCACTGGAAGAATAACTATGGTTTGAATTATGGATAGAAGTGAATGGTGTCTCTTCTCTACAGATGGCTGCACACATGAGAATCCCAAGGCCTGTATACTTGTATTGCTAATAAGGAGTAAAGCCAATTAGGCATTTAAGTGTGCTGTAATCACTTGGACTGGGAAGAGGAGAGCATGGAGGAGATAGAAAATCAGGCCAAAGGACAAATGAATGCCTCCCCGATTTCTCTCCAACACTGACAACCGTAATTAGACGTACACTGTATGTTCGCCACTGTGGGAGGACACCTCTGTGTTTTTTTAACTGCTCCTGGCTTGATTCCTTCAGTTTGTTATTTCCAAAAATATAAAAGAGTGTTGTCAATGCAACGGAAATGCTGTGAAGGTTGTGAAAATGATATTTAAGGGAATACAATTGTTCTAATGTAATTGTTCCCTGACACAGACTAAAGCTTATTTTTTTGACAATCACAAAAGTCATGTTCTCAGCTTGTACGCTTAGGGGTCTTGCAATGTAAAATGTAATGCTTATATAATTTAAACATGTTTAAATGTACTGTGAACTCAGTGGTATTTATTGCATCACATGCTTTGCCATTCATTTCCTCCTGACATTAGAATTGATGACAAAACAAGCCCATTGTATGGCTGTTGTCTACCATTCACTATATTGTAAAGGTCTGGCTTCAAATGAACCAATACGTGTTGTTGTTGGTTCCTATAATATAATCTACTGTTCTGGCAGCACTATCATAGATAACTACAATTATTTTGCAATAACTTCTTAAATATTTGGGACTCACAAACAAAGTTAAACTTATAGAGTGAAAGGGCTGATCTGAATTTAGAGTAATCTGTAGATCATGTGGTTTGCATTGTGCTGGGTCATTTTTAGCCGAGCCCTTATCAAATAATGCACAGCTATATTATCTGATTCACAAACCCTGAAAAGCTACATGGAATAGAGAGAAACATAAATAAAAAACTGCTTGCTTGACTAAACTAAATGCACCTTCCATGCAGCAGTGAGGGGGCTGTGTCCCCGCGCACTAACACTGCCGACGGGCCATAAAATCCTCCAGACAAGCTGTCTGTCACAACATTTGTTTGCCAGATTACATTCCTTTCTGCCATTGCGAGTGGCAATAAAATGGGTGAAATTCTCAAAGCAGTGTTGCTCTGTTCTCAAAAAAACTGCAATATGTCTGTAGTCAAATATGTTTAGAGGTGGGATCGTCAGCACAAAGCTGTATGCCGAGCCCTTTATCCATGTTCTGGAACTTTTGAGACTTCAGCAGGCCGCGAGGACAAAAGAGCGAGACGTCTACGAGGACTATCAATACATTTAAACAGGGGCATGCATTTCTCATAAAGTGGCTCCAAAAGAAGAGCGAGCCAATGGGAGGGGGCTGCTTGATCAACCCATAAAGGGAACCTCAGTTATGAACCGGAGAAAGAGAAAGAGGAAGAAAGAATTGGGCAAAGGGGGAGAGGAGAACAAAATTGAAAGAAAAGGTCATGAGTGGCAGTTGATTTGAGGAGTTTCTGCGACCCCACAAAGGGCCATGACATCATCAGGTATTGAAGTGAGAGAGGAGGAGAAGGGGTTCTTTAAAAAGCTGGCCGCTTACCGAGGCCGTAATTACATTTGCGCTAAACATGCCCAAGTGGTCCTGTGCTGTGGGGGGAATCATTTTCAGGGGTGGGGGTTGGAGGACTGAATTAATCAGCTCTGTTTGCCATGGGGACGCTTTATTACAAAAATCTTTCTCACCAAAAGCTTATGTTCCAAAAACACTATGTTTCCTGTGAAGAGTGAATTTCCCTAAAGTGCATTTGTCTTTTAGACGAGTTGTTCTTGTCAGCTTTGATTGCAAAACCACCCAGAAAACACAAACTGTCCTAATGTTAGCAAAAAATAAAAATGCTTTACCCACTCCAACTCTGAGGCTTTCCAAAGCACTGGGAGCATATAAAGCCTGTGCAGTGCATGGTGGGTAGGCATGGCGTTAAGTGTACAAGGAAGGAATGCTATTAAGTAAGTTATGCACATAATGAATCTGAGAAATGCTTGGGAAAACTTCAGCAACATTTATTCCTCTTTGAGTTTAGTCTATTTGTCAGTGAAAAGAGCAGGCCAAGTGGTGAATACAGTAAATCACTCTTTAGTTCTGCCAGAGCTGCTTTTCACTGCTCCTAAAGACTTCATCTATTTACGGCTGCACGGTGGGTCCAATCGCATGTCAAGTTTTTTTAAATAGGCTCAAAATATACAATGCTATGAGCGTTAGTTCTGTCAATTGTAACATTTCAGAGATGAGCAAAAACAACATTTTACAGAGTTGTTGTTAAGTCGTGCTCTCCAGAGGAGGGAAGTAGTGGAGTCCAAATACTTCGTTACTGTACTTAAGTACATTCTTCTGGTATCAGTACTTTACTCCACTACTTATTTTTCTGATGACTTTTTACTTTTACTTCTTACATTTTGAACACGTGTACTTTCTACTTCTCACATGTTGAACACAAATACCTGTACTTTCTACTTCTCACATGTTGAACACAAATACCTGTACTTTCTACTTCTTACATGTTGAACTCAAATACCTGTACTTTCTACTTCTTACATGTTGAACACAAATACCTGTACTTTCTACTTCTTACATGTTGAACACAAATACCTGTACTTTCTACTTCTTACATGTTGAACACAAATACCTGTACTTTCTACTTCTTACATGTTGAACACAAATACCTGTACTTTCTACTTCTCTCATTTCCCAAACAGCTGGTTCCTTTAGTCTGAATGTGTGTTTGGTGCGTGATCATTATTCTTTAGAGTCATTGCGTGCCTATTGATTTGAACACGATCCGTGTATCCATCATTTCCTGGTCTTCTCTAAAGAAGAGGGACCAATGGAAACGTTGTCATGTTGCCGTTGTTCAGCATGGAAACATTCATTAGCTAACAATGACATTATTGTTCTGTTAATATAAAGGGAGGTCAGGTACTCTTTAAAACAGCTGCTAGTTATGGGTACTTTTTACTGAAGTACATTTCAAAGCCCTCTTTACTTTGACTTGAGTATGTTTAAACACGAGTATCCGTACTTCTACTTGAGTAAAGGATGTGTGTAGCCGTCTCTGGTGCTCCGATAAACTGGAGTGATGTAAATCAAGCATTCAGCTTATCTAGTATTAGTGACTGCGGTGTAATGCGAAGGTGACAAATTCAGCAGTAGTATGATATTTGCGGGCTGCGGGCTTCTCCTCACGCTACAGTGCAGCATGACGTGTCCTCACCACCCTGACAGACCCTCAGCAGCAGCAGCCCGCAAATCCAATTATCTTTCCCACGATGACACTGCTCTGCCGTCGGGATGACACACTGTAATATAATAACATTATACACAAAGACATCTGGCTCAATCTGAGCCCTGTGGGACACGACTGCCAAGAATCGTACAGCTACATGCTAATTCAAAACTGACAGCTTATCCGCTGCAGTCGGTTTAATCCACCAAGCGACTAAACGGAGGATTCCCCATCATTTTAAACACAGAGGTTTACTTGTGGCTAACACAACCATTTACTCTGTTGAATAGTGTTACTGTATGATAGCCTTGCATTGCTGGAACATTTTGCACACTATAGCTTGGCGAAACTCAGTGGGCATTTGCTTAAGATAAAAAACACTATCAAAACTGTCCAACCAACATTATATAATGGCCATTCCTTAACAGCCTTTAACCAATGAATTAGTGATTGAATGATAATGACCTTTGGTATTAAAACGTGTATATTTCTGATCAATTTTGGTATAGAGATGGAAGTTTAACAAACAAAAAGTGACAGAAGTAGAGTTTAAGAGAGAAGTATTCCCTCCTTTTTTCTCATACACTCTCCGGGCAAATTGAGCTGTGAAGTGGATATGATTGTCTGAGTGGCAGTTTCATGAAGTTATAAACATTATCTGATACAGCCCCCCCAATTGTGATGTCTGAAAAATGTGTAGGGTTGGTTTGACCATCTTACAAGCAGCTAGCATGTTCACTACATTGTGAGACTGGCTATAAGCTAATTGTTTTGACATTAAAGGTGGGGTATGTAATTCACTTCAGAAACACTTTTTGTTATATTCCATGGAATGCTCTCAACATCCCGATAGCAAATGAATATATGAAATGCTTTGACAATAAATACATACAAAAACGTCATCTGTGGAAGCCGTGGTACTGTAAAAAGCACGACCAATCATCTGAGCCGGCCAGGCTAAAATAACTGGACGGCCTACCTGCCTGTCAGCCTTCCATCTGTGCACAAACTTATCTCGTGCCCTCATTGGTCATGTGTGCGTTCGTGTGTGTTGGAGGAGGGGCTCTGTAAGGAAGTCTGAAGGAAGAGGCAGATATTTTACGGTTGTGTATTTTCAAATTCTAGCGCACTCGAGCTGGTTTCTCCAACATTACATACCCCACGTTTAAGGTAAGAATGGGATGAATTCATATTGTCCACTGTCTGATTTAACACTTCATGTACTATTCAATTGTTGCTTTAACACTGTACGTTGATAATAAATACAATTATGATATATTGTATGTATTATTACATATGGAAAATAACATTGGCCTTTAAAGACATTTGGAGTGGCAAGTGTCCCCAAAGACATACAGAATTGTTCCCACAGAAGGAGTACTTTAGTTAAAGCAATGATTCCTTGCTCAATGGATTGGATCTTTCTTGCCTCGAGCTCTTATCCATTTTCTCCTCGCCATGATCTATTTTATGGATGTTCCTCCATGATGGCCGCGTGTTGCCATCGATGATTTCCTTTCTTTATTTCTCGAAGGACTGAGAACACCTGTCTGCTTTAATCACTAAGTCCTTCCCAGCAGGAATGCCATCACTGAATGGACAACAGGCTGCTTTCTGACATTGATAGAAACAAGAGAGTATAGATCCACATTCAGCAACAACAAAGAACCAGCAAAGACATCAACAAGAGTCTGTTCTGCTGCTACTGAAGTTGTCTCTTCACAGTCTGCTGCCACATGACTCACTCATATCATAAAGAAATGGACCTGAGTTTCCGCAGTGACTCACTATGTAAGCGTGGATAAATGAAAAATATTTTTACGAGTCACTTTAAGTATGAGAGCGGTCATGGTCTTAATAGGGTTGACACATCCATAGGATGTTCCCAGAAGTTGATCCAGTCATCAACAACACATTGTTATCAAAATAATAAAAGTACAATCCAGGAAAAGCACATATCTTGTGGTTTTCCTTCTGTTTGGTTTTTGGCCTTGTAAATCTGTCATTACAGTGTTTTTTTATCTTCTATATTTCTCCAGTAAATCCACTGATTGGTCAACACGAAGGAGGAAACTAGTAGCTTTGTGGTGTTAGAGCCAGTGGTGTAGTGGGCGTTGGACGCGGGGGTACGCCGTACCCCCACTTATTTGGAGCATGATCTTTTTTTTAAGTCTAATAAATATAAAATCATTGCCAGTGTCATCAGTTGCATGTGTGTATTTGTTGTAATAATGACGAAAACATAATACATTTCACAGTAATTATAATACAAAATAAAAACGATTTCCTTAAAAAAGTATGATTCGTCATCACGCTCGTGACCCCGCGGTCACTGACACACCCACGGCGAGCCAGCTCGCCGCGCCCGCCGATTTTGCGGCAGCTCTTTCCCTCAAGAACACTAACGAAAAAGCTCTATAATGGCAGGCTAACATGTTTTACTTGACTTATTTTCTAAAAAGAATATAATTCACAAGAAGAAAGAGGCTAGCAGCACCGAAGCTACAAGTGAAGCTGCTAGTAATACATCATCAGAAGAGCCGCCTAAAGACGTGGATAATGCTAGCTAACGTGCACGTTAGCTGCGCTAGCAACGTTCCCCTGGCTAGCTCAAGCTCACCTTCGGAGGAGATATGGCGGAGGAAACAAGAGGTATACCCGTGGATAGACTGCAAAGCTGGGAAAATGGGCTGCAAAGTTTGTTCATCCATTTCGGATTTATCAGTCTTCAAAACCCAAGGTGTGTGTGTGTGTGTGTGAAAAGCAGCGCTGTCTGCTTATTTGCAATGTAGGCTAGGCCTAATCAGAATTCAATGTTTGCATAAGTATGGCTATATTTTTCGTTTTGTTTATTTAATAAGTTATTTTCAGGACAACTTTGGATATTTTGTCTGTTTGTTATGAGTTTTAGAGAGAGAGAGAGAGAGAGAGAGAGAGAGAGAGAGAGAGAGAGAGAGAGAGAGAGAGAGAGAGAGAGAGAGAGAGAGAGAGAGAGAGAGAGAGAGAGAGAGAGAGAGAGACTGTCTGCTTAGTTGCAATACTGTAGCTTATGCAATTTAGGCCTATACATTGTTTATGTAACTTATGTGCCTGTGTGTCCATGGTTTTGAGTCTGTCCGTGTGTTGAACGCAGCGCCGTCTGCTTTTTGCAGTACAGTAACTAAAGTAGGACTAAGCATACCGGTAGTTTCTGTGGACCTGTCTGCCCGTTTTGTGAGTGCACTGCACGCATGCGCACTTGTGTGGCATTGTTTGGGATGACCTAATTAAAATAGCGTCCCCCCAGTAAAAAAATCCCTAACCCTAACCCTAACCCTCAATACTTATCCCAACCAGAAGACTTCTCCAACAGTTCTGTGATTAGAAATGTGTCCAACTTGCTAGATTTAAGGTTTCATTATCCTCCACACACACACACGGTACACTATCTCTTTTCTGTTAGATTTGAGAATTTCATGATCGTTATTTCTGGTATGACATCATTTCAGGAGCGCAATCATTGTGGGAATGTCCTCCCAGTGGACTTCAATGTCCTGTATTGTTTCAGTGGGCCTTGAAAGCTATGAAATAATCTACCAGAAAGTTTAACAAACTACTTTGCTGTCAGTGGGGACAAACAAATCAACTTTCACCGTTCGCCTGAAAAAGAGCCAAATGCCCCTGACATAGAATTGTTTTTTCTGAATGCAAATAATGACCAACGTTTGCTCAGTGATGAACAAATCGTTCTATCAGTTTTTCTTGGAAAACAATTTGTCCTTGAAGGCACAATGTTTGTACCCATGGACTTTTATGAAAGGTCCCATTTACAAATTCACATGAATCCCCCACCCCCATCCCCCCCTAGTGTGAGATAAGGATAGGGGATTAATCAATATCTACTCCTACAGGAAAACACTGACACATACACACAGTGGCGTGTTGTCATCAAACCGGCCACAACTTCAAGGCCACAAAATGAATGATTTAAACAAAGTTTCTATTGACATAGAAGTTCCACCCATGTTTTTCTTCCAAAACATCCTCGACATAATATGGTCCATTTGTTTATGTAGTAAATGTCAGCAGGATATCATCTGCTGTGAATAACAAGGTTGTTGCCAGAGGGGGCAGCCGAATCCAACAAACCCCAACCAGTCCTTTTCCTCTCAGAAAATAGAATAACATATGTATATCAAATAGTTTTTATTATGAATATCCGATCATTATATCCATGCTTTGTCTCCGATATTCTACATCAAAGATAAGGAAGATAAACATTACACTTGGTTCTTGGCTTGAGGCATTGGCTTGGCCGTTTTTTTTTCTTTTTTCCTGCAAAAGCCAGTTGAGGTAGCCTTCTTAGCAGCAATAAAAGGTAGGATTATCACCCTGCTTGTAAAGACTGCCAACCTATTTGGGTAAAGTGTAAAAAGCGACAGGAAACACAGCTGATAGTTAAGTCAAGGCAGGTGTTTGAGGAAATTACAGCTGCCGCACACAGAACGGGTGATCTGTCAGGGGCGTCTGCTTTGTTAGTTATACTGAGGATCAGAAAGGCGTGCTTTACTCATAATGACCCGCTGTATACAGTGTAGTGACTTAGCATGTGGTTGTAATCTCCGTACTACAATAGACAATGTGATTCTTTTAAACACACACCTCTGTATATTTGGTGTGGCTCTAAAGGGGTTTAACTGTGAAGACGCCTGGATTTAGAGGGATATAGAACAACTTGAATGTATGTTTTGGGTTGAAAGAAATTACCAGGACAAACACTCTAACTCTCCTGACTGTAAATAACATGGAGTACAGTAGCTTTATCTTTCTTAATTGAAAAGACTATAAAACCCCAAAGAGGAAACCAGCCAGTTTCAATGACAGTGGTTGCTGGGGTTGGATAGAAAACCCTCAGAGTTCAAAGATGACACGTTTCCCACAGAGAAACACCAAGGGACTCAATTCAACTTGTCTTTTTCTGTTTCTTTGGAACAAAATTCAGCTTGTTTTGACGTAACATTGTGCTTCATTATGGTTGAAAAAGATTTGCATATCTTACTGATCCTCTATCTTACATGGTGCAGATAATTAAGCGGCCTCCAATGGGATTATTCTCCAGCTGTATAGGGCTTGTTTGTCCAGCAAACAGAATCCTACGCTCACTGGCCAGTCGCTCGGCCACTGGTCACTTCTGCTTATAGATTTCCTTTGCTGTGTGGCCTGAGACAGGTCACGAGGTCAGCCTCTTGCATGGCATTCTGGGAGTGATTGTTCTCCGAAGGCCCTGGGTGTGGAATCTATCATCATTAATGCACCAGTCTTCTCTTGTTAACCGGCTGCCCAAACATGATGGAGAAAGAATGGAGGTCTTTTGAATTGGCTGCTTTTGAAAGGAGATCAAATTCGTCATTTCAGCTAATAATTGGGCCAAATAGGAAAATGCCAAAGAGGTCACGGGGTCAGCCCAATATGCTGATTAGAGACTAGATTTGATATCTGAGATTGAGAAAATTGATGATTAGCATAATTAAGTTAGTAATGCATCCGTAAAAGGTCGGAAGATTTAACTATCAGACATATAATTCCATTTTGTGATGGATGAATGTATAATTTCTTAAACAATAAACAAGAACCATATGACTTTACTGCAGAAAGACCACCAGTGTGATCACCATGCTTTTTTTTTAAGGTTGCATGACAGCAGCTGTGGGTTCTCACACTGATGAATACGGTCAAACGTATGCATCCTCCAAAATGTTTACTTAAAGATTGTGAACCTGGGTTAGAAATTGCAACCCAGGACTAACATTAGTGTCCTCCATCACCCGGCCGTGCACTTCTTTCAGCTTACGGCTATTAAAACTGTCCACATGATATAGGTGAGAGGAGCCAGCTGCTAATGTTAGCATGAGCTCTTCCTTCCCCCCATCCGTCGTCCGAGGGAAGGGATTCTCCCATTTTATCATTGTTTCAGTTTAACCTTTGACCCCACAAGGGAAACTAAATAATGAATTCCATATTTCCCTATGGTGACGGCACGATTGGCTGTTAGTGACCATCAATCAGAGCCAGCAGAGCTGAATGGTCACATGACTCATTGCTGAGATACAAGGAGTACATTGCCTGGAGAAATAACTAAATACAAGTTAAATGCAGTTTTTATCAGAAAATAAAAAGAGTTAGGGCTCCAGCATAGTCTAAGTTAAGCCCGGGGCATGACGCAACATCTTGCAAGAAACAGCGTCTGAGGGCTTCTTAACATTTAACAAATGTGTCATACCCACTTAACGGAAAGAAACTCAGCTATCAAACAATATTAACAATTTTTAACTATACGAAACATAAGGGTAATAACAAAGGCTCTGAATTAGCCCTGAGCGAAAAAATGCTAACGCACTTAGCACAGAACTCACGGTAAAATACCCTTATTACTTATCGGATCTGCACAAACAAGATATCGATTAGCAAACTGAGATTCCACAGATTCCAGAAATATAAGTATCATCACTGAGCGATCAGGACTCGCGACAGACAAACCAGACATCACACCACGTAGCTTTACGGAGCAAACACGGCCAATTTGTCTTACCTTTAGCTGTAAAAACGCTGCTGAAGGTTAATCCAATGGTTAATCCAATGTGTCTGTCATTTTGAAATGATTACTGATAATCCATCTTCATATTTATGTCAAAAACGGAGATTCATATTAGCTGCTACGATAGCTACCAGAGTGTATGACAGCATCCTGTTTTGGGCATTCTGGCTACGCATCACTCATTCACCAATGGGTAATGTTTAGATGGATTTTAGGAACTTCCCCTCGATTCTATTGGCTCTAACGGTTAAAAAGAGGTGTCAATCATCAAAATCGACCAAGGGGGACCAGAGATATGGAAAATCCACCCAAATGACCCCAGAAGTGTTTATTTTTGCTAAACCTCTCTAAAAAGGTCAAATGTCACTTGTTTTGCATCAATCTTGATACAGGGTACTTATTATATGTTATAGTTTGGATTCCTAAAGCTTTTAGTCTCCTATCCCATCATTCAAGGGTGGTTTTCACTATAAGTAATGTTTTTTTTTTGGACGGACACTATCATTTACATTTCTTTACTATGTTCAATCTGAATTTACTTTACAATAAAATAAATGTATATTGATTCCAGAGGTTGCGCTAGACTTTTTCGCTGCCTGTCATTTTGACGGACAGGATCGTAAAACTTCCGTCAAAATCCAGAATTACCCGTCGGCCTTTACACAACTCTGACGAGGGAGGGGGGGGGAAGCATGCTCGTGTTATGCATGGCTGCTGCACCTCGCGGGAGCGTGCACAGCGTAAAGCCAAAACTCACAGACATTTCAATGATTCGTACGGCACAGTTAGGTTTGGAAACGGTATAATTTCCTTTTTAGAGGGCATGCATAACACGGCATAACACCGGAGCCTCGCTGCGGGGAAACTTTGGCGCTGTTCCGAGTTTGTTCTAATCTGTCAAAATGACGGACTGCTTTCAGATTTGTCCGTCATTGTTAAAAAAAATCCGTCATAGACGGAAAATATTCGGTTAACGCGACCTCTGATTGATTCTGACTTTTCTACATCCAACTCACAGGTGTAACCTTGCTTTGAGAACAAATATTATTAATTTAACCCTTTTAAAAGTGAAGATATAGTCATTTGTTCTGGGAATGTCATTTTTGAGCCTGAGGCCTGAAAAACAGACTCGGGGCTTAACTGCATGCCTCATTGGTGTGATAGAGAAATAGGTTTAAAAATGTTTAATGCTTATTAACCATCAATCATTTTGCCACAAAAGCATCATTTTACTTAATCAGATAATCACTTTTATTATCTTGTACACAAAATGTAACAAAAATGCATCATAAGCATAGATACCAGATCAGTAAAGCCAACTGTTGGTTGAGGCTCGCTGTGTAGAAAGTGTTTACTTTTGATTCATTGGCCTATTTTCTGTGGTAAGAGAACATTTTCTGCTCGTGCAAAAACTTGAGAACATAATTGAATCTGGGTAAAAAGTGCAAAACCATAATATCATATTAAAATTGGATAGTATGCTAATTTATTGCAATTTGAAATGATCATAATGGCTGAAAAGGTTGGAGAGCAACAGAATAGCAACAATAAATAAAGCAGACAGAGAAGAAATAAGGCGAATCAAAACCAGAGAGAGATCTGTAGCGATAGAAGGAATGGCATTAACTCTGAAATGACACCACTTTCATTAGTAACAACAAAAAAAACGTTCTGAAACTATTGCCCCAGATAAGAACCGTGTGAAAAATCGATGTGGAGCTCAGTTGTCAGTATGACGGTGTGCTGACTAACTCTCCGAGGAGCAGGCAGAGTGGGAAGAGGGTTTTAAGGACGCCCACTGGAGATAAGAGACCGTTCACATGGGAACAGCGGTAGCCCTTTTAAATTTTTTCTAAAGTCACCAAATCTTTAGAGGAACAGAGTTGAGTATTTGCCTCCCTTCTAATTGAGACTGGGATGACAGCTCAGGGCCGTACGGGAGATGGAAACAGTGGGAAAAGGGGAACAGGACCAGGGAATAATCTCCTCCTAAGCCGTGCCTATTTATCACGGAGGTAACGATAAGAATCAGATTTAAAGGTGAACCCTGAGATGGGTCAGAGCCTCACACAGGCGGTAACGCGATCTGCAGGAGAGCGCTGATAACCCGGGACAATACGGGGGGACACCTGTCAGATAAATAAAACAAACGGTGCACAGCTATAAAAGGGGGCGTCCGCCTCACAGAACAAATGCATCACTGAGGCTAGAGGAAGATAGGGATGGTGAGGAAGAGATAAAGGAAGCAAAAGTTATTTCAAAGAAGCTGAGAGACGGTCAGGGATTGTGAGATGAACGTCCTGTGTGAGAATGTTCGAGCAGTATTACTCTTAATAATACATTTTAAAGTGGCTATTACAAATTAGTAGCCCCATTAAAAGCAGGGATATTAACCTCCTGGTTATGAAACATTAAAGCTGCACCTGGCACAATAATTATTTAAAAAGCCATCATGGACAATCAAGCAGTGGGGATCTGCTCCATTCACACTTAAAGGTGGGGTAGGTAAGTTTGAGAAACCGGCTCGAGATATACATTTTTTGTTATATTCCATGGAATGCTCTCAACATCCCGATAGCAATGAATATCTGAAGTGCTTTGACAAAAAATCCATTAAAAAATGTCATCTGTGGAAGCCGTGGTACTGTAAAAAGTACAACCAATCCGGCTAAACGGATTGGATTGCCGCCCTGTCTGTCAGCCTTCCATCTCGTGCCGTCATTGGGCGTGCATTGCAGCAGTACTTCAATGACTCGCCAGCAACAGGCGGCCACTTTCACCAGTCTGCTGACGTCATGTGCGTTCGTGTGTGTTGGAGGAGGTGCTCTGTAAGGAAGTCTGAAGGAAGGGGCGGATTCTTTTCGGCTGTGTACTTTCAAATGTTAGTGCACTCGAGCCGGTTTCTGAAACGTACCTACCCCACCTTTAAAGGATGGTGTGATTATTGAATACATGTTCGGACTATTGCAAAGAAAAAGCATGTTTTTATAATTTTGTATGGATATTTCATTTTCAATTAAGAGACTGTTAACTAATTTGCTAAATACTAGGGCTACACAATTTGGAACAAATACATAAACAAATTGGACTGATATTGCAATTACAAATCGCCAAATTGCGATTTAGATAACATTTTAATTATTGCAGCCATAGTAAAAAACAAAGGAACCATGTTGCCCAGAAACACAACTTGCATTCAATGTTATTAGCCGTAGCCATCCACAGCAAGAAGCCAGAATACATCATAATGTTTACTAACTGCCTACTTTTATAGGCAACTAATAGCCGTGGTGTTTCCTGGTTTTAATTAGAACCAAAACACAAACCTAGATGATTTCACAGAACACCTTTAACCAGAAGCGAGGATCTAATCAGTGAGACGTTCTGCTGCAGTGGGCTGAGAACCTGCAGGCCTTACACTCCTCTGGATATAACTCTGCTGCTCAGCCTATTTCCAGCTGCTGGTTAACACTGAGCTGCTGGTGGGCGTCTTGAGCAGATTGCCCTCTGCTCGATATGTCGCCTGGTGAGGTCACTCCGTGGCCTCGGGGACCCTCGGGCACTTCCCCTCTGAGGAACAACAGTGCTTTGACCTCTGGGAATCTTCCCTCTCTGCAGCGCGTGTGAGGTCATGTTTTCCAGACCTCGCGCATGTTCTCCTGTTTTCTGTCCTCCCCAGTGCACTGTATCAACAGCGCTCTGCAGTTATGAAAATATCGCGAGACAGAAAGGATTATATCCACACAGCGAACAATGGAGGACAACATGTCACTGACTCAGAACAGGCTGCAAGATAACATGCCTAAGATGTAGGCTGTGTTTGTCACTCGTAAAAAGTCAACAGGAATGGAGGCGGACAGTCACCTCCCACACGGGGCAGAGATGACTGATGACATCTATAGAGAGCGAACTGCCACTGTGGGGTCTCTGGTGGGTCTCTGTGGGGTCTCTGGTGGGTCACTGTGGGGTCTCTGGTGGGTCACTGTGGGGTCTCTGGTGGGTCTCTGGTGGGTCTCTGGTGGGTCTCTGGTGGGTCTCTGGTGGGTCTCTGTGGGTCTCTGTGGGGTCTCTGTGGGGTCTCTGTGGGTCTCTGTGGGGTCTCTGTGGGGTCTCTGTGGTCTGGGGTCTCTGGTGGGTCTCTGTGGGGTCTCTGGTGGGTCTCTGTGGGGTCTCTGGTGGGTCTCTGTGGGGTCTCTGTGGGGTCTCTGTGGGGTCTCTGTGGGGTCTCTGGTGGGTCACTGTGGGGTCTCTGGTCGGTCTCTGGTGGGTCTCTGTGGGGTCTCTGGTGGGTCTCTGGTGGGTCTCTGTGGAGTCTCTGGTGGGTCTCTGGTGGGGTCTCTGGTGGGTATTGTAGAGTTATATTTGTATTTATTCATGTTAGCAAACTATGGATAAGCTTAAAATGAGAATAATTTGGGTAAAACTATGAGCTGCATTTGGGGCCTGTTGACATGTGTTTTTGAGGACAAAGGAAGATGGGGGAAGGGGAGAGCATGTCCTGATTTGCATTCAACTTAGATCTAGCTGCAGTGTTTGTGAGGTTAAGAGAGGTCCCTTGGGTTTCTCTGGTGCTTATCAATAGTAGCAGTTAAGTGAATACTGTTCAAGCAATACCTGTGTTTGTGTTTTATATTGATTTCTCTGTTTTATCCTTTCATAAATGTAAGGACTACAAATGGCTATAAACATTCTGGGCTGGTTGGAGTAAACAGGGTTTTATGGCTCTGTGGGGGAGGTGTAGGTATGCAGGCCTTGAGACCTTTTGTTGGAAAGTGAGCCTGTTTGGTTTCCTGCTGCGTTTCCTGCTGCGTTTCCTGCTGCGTTGCGTCTCCCAATGAGATGACTTGAAAAGATGACCAGCTGACCTAACACCAAACCCCTCCTTCTTACTCTGATATATCTCCGGAGGATCCCTGGCGTTCGGCCTCTTCTTCACATGCTGCGCTCGGGTGAAAGTAGCTCTGCAGTATGCGGACTAGAGCAGGAGTAAGCCGGCATTACTCCTTAAGCATTGCAATATAACTGTAATATATCATGTTGTATTGTAATGATTGTATTGCATTGTCATATTGCCATTAAAGTAGATTATTGTTAACGGTTACTTTGTAGATATGGATTCCTTCCTGTATTATAACCAGCTTCATAGGAACGCGCGGAGATACCAGTTATCCCTCCAAATCTCTAACAAAATGGTGACCCGACGTCTATAACGAAGCGGAGGAAGAATTCAGACGCTTTCAAACATCTCAGACAATCAGCAGGACTCTGCAACTTTGCAAATAAGGTAAGCAGACGATGAAAGTCGCCTGTCTGTAATTGGATACGCTAAAACTTTAGGATTGTCTGTAGGCGTTTCACAGTGTTTTTATAGTTTAAATGGAATATACAATGCATATTTTACTATGTTAGGAAAGTTATATACAAAACGTAAACGTGGATCGACAGGTAGACGAAAGTCCTGCGTGACGTAAATAGAGCAGTTTGGCGCGGATCTGCAGGTGTTTATTCCTGAGTGGCGTAGAAATGGTGCAGTTTGTGTGAATGCGAGGTTTGAATCCTGCACGGCAAAACCTGAAAACTCGATATATCAGATCGAGTCGCCGTTTAAAACTGGGGTTTAAATAACAGACCAATGCTAAAAGCTTAAAGCCAGAGGTCTGTTATATATTAAACCAAGGTAGAGCGTTTCCCTTTGTCTGGAAACTTCTGCTGCTGCCATCTAGTGGCTGAAAGGGGGTATCACACCCTTGAAACTTCTGCTGATGCCATCTAGTGGCTGAAAGGGGGTATCACACCCTTGAAATTTCTGCTGCTGCCATCTAGTGGCTGAAAGGGGGTATCACACCCTTGAAACTTATGCGAGCTTAGAGTTTAATCATTACATTGCTGGCCGGTATTGGCGAGCTTAGAGTTTAATCATTACATTGCTGGCCGGTATTGAAGACGGGAAGCACGTTCCCAGTATATTAATTATAACTGATTTTGGTAAACTGGTACAAAACAATAAGGGATTGAACATTTTTTACAACGACAGCACCAGGAGATGAGTAAACTCAAGAATCTGTAGAGTGTAAATACATTGTGCAAAACACATTTTACACTCGAACTGTTTGCAAATGTAGACAATATAAATAAATGTTCAGAAAGAAGACATAGGCCTACACTTGATTCAAATTTCATTACTGTGATCCGATTGGTGTGCCCTGCAGGTTTACTATTGTTCGAAGTAACAGTGGGATTTAAAATGAGAGAAGATATGGAGATGTTCTTTCATAGTGTGTGGAATATGTGATGCTGGAAACATGTAAGTATTTCAGAGTTGTGTTGGGTAAATATGTAACAATGGATGAAACAATTTTTGGAGTTAGTTTTTGTAATATCATAAGTAGACATTAATTATGTTGTTTAGATGGCATTTAACAACTAAGACAGATAGTATGATTAGAAAGAGACAGAGTGGAAAGGGTTGGATTTATTTAACATCAGTGTGCTAGACTTCTTATAGGTAATGTGTACCGAGACCTGGACTCCCCCTCTGAGTTAGAAAGGCTTTGATCCCGACCCTCCAAGCAGACAACGAGACCTAACCCAACAGGAGACTCCTCCTTCTCCATCGTACAGACAGAGAACCAGAGCTGAACCAACAACAACAACAAGACTACATCAAGACTGCAGCCAGAACTATCTCCACCTGTGGCATCCAGAACCAAACCAGCATGCTGACATACAGAGAGATACTCTCATCGGTCCCTCAAACAGGACATGAAGTTCCAAACTGCGCCGCGAGATTTGGCACAATAGACATGAGAGCAGAATCCGCCCTCCATAAAAACAGCAGAGAGACTGTAAAGGAGGAGTGCAACAACAGTGGCATGATGGGGCTGCAGATGTGACTGGGCCAATGGCTGCCTACAAAAGTTACAGCGGATGGATTCAACAGCTGATGGACTGAAGAGAAGACAGAATCAGAGGAGTTGGCATGGTCGATTAGAAGTGAGGAGGCCGGGGTCACGGCTTGAGAAAACCAGGGGAGGAGGAAAGGAGAACGGGAATGAGTGAGTTACACATAAACACACTTATTCACGAAACGCACATTTAAATAACTTGAATTAACTTCATAAATACGTAAAGACAGAAAGATTTATTAATCATTTGGTAAATTAAAAATAGCAGTAAAGAGGAAACTATTAAAGTAAAATGATAATCATCCTAAAACACACTGACAGAGTAGAACCATATTCTTCAATATTTTCATCATGTTAACAATTCATTCTTTAAGACATTTTTATTCACGTGTGAATAAAGTAGCGGTCTCATTGGTTACAATATTGATCACCATTAAAAGGATAGTTTTAGGAACCACTCTATAGGACAAATCTTTGTTTGTATTAATGGCTAGTGCCAAGCCACATATTAAATTCCAATCTAAAGTGTTGATTTCACCATTGTGGCATAGTTATTACCAGACTTCGGTTTTAAATCCTTGATAAAGGAGGGAGTAATTGTTGCATGTTCGGACACCCAAGGTTCCACACACTGCTAAAGAGTTTAACATCGTTTTTTAAGTAGACCAGAATTATAATGAGCTATGAAATGCAGAGCGACACAGATCCTAGTAATGTTTTGACTCAAGATAATAGTTATTGTACACAAGTTTCTGAAATAGATCATTAGACATTTTAATTAGTAGTGGTACTCGAAGGAAGTGAGTTTTGTACCAAGTTTCAGGAAAAGTGGGAGGCGGAAGTCCCAATGACAAGTGAGAATCATCTTGAAAATTATAGTTGAAATCGTGACATATTTTTGTAGACAAAGGATACTGGCCTATGCTGAAATGTCAAAGTCTCTGCAGAGCACGACACATGGCCAAAAAGACGGAGACCAACTGACCTTTGACCCTGACCGACAGTGTAACTTGACAAGGCACTGTGGATGACTGACTCTGGGGTGGACCTGACCAAACTTGACATGACAACCAGACAGTGTGAGTGTGAATGAATGCCGGCATGTGATCAGTGTAACTGCATGATTCTAAAACAATAACTAACCAAGCATGTTTTTGGACTAACATATTATTTTGGAGCTCCAAGGGAAACGAGAGGTTTCCTAAAAATTCCACAAAAAGGGGAAACCGCACATGTGATATTTTCCTCTCACATGAGTTGGCGGTTTGCAAATGTAAAACTACAATCTGAAGATTCTGTTTCTTTTAGGCCTGAAGGACGGAGAGGAACACTTCTTTTCACTGAAGTGTTCACTGTGGAAATAATGATAATAATGTTCGTTATGTCCCTAACCAATTACCTGACAGTTTTTGTTCCCCTCCCATTACAGGCTTTTGTTACACATGATTTCATGTGTAAAAAGGGGGAGTGAGTATAATGTATAAATGTCAACATGGCTGTAAAATTCACAATTTACATTTTTCTTTTAAGGATTGAGCATTGAATGTAATTAACCTGCTCCATATCTGGGGATAAGATACTGTTTGATGAAGGTTGAGATGTTTCTAAATATTGATTTGAATTATAACAGGTAACACAGAATCAGTGGCCAAGGGGCTACTGTGAAACCGAAGAAGTTGACCTGTGATAGTTAAACAATTTTGTAATATTTTAACAGACATTAGAGTAACTGAGGTTTGAAATGTAGAAAGAACATATTACAGTTAAAGCTAAAACATAGTAGTGTATTGAGACAGAATTTAATTTAGACAACATCATGTAACTAGCCTGGTAAAGAAGTAAAAGCCATAGACTTTATTATTTAGGTCATTATGGGGATATACATTTCATCTAAATTTATAATAGAAGGACATTTGATGACAGTTTGTTGGAATTCTGTATTCATTTTTTCAGCGTGATAATATCTAAGCACTGACAGGTAGAAGCAGTATCACCAGGAAATCATTCACTTTGTTAGCATCGTGATTTTGGTTGTTTTTGAATCCATAACATTAGTGTGTTTCTTTACCAGAAACATTAGCAGTTCATATTATATTTGGATTTTAAATAGGATTTCATTTAAAAATAAACACAGATGCTTGTCAGAAATTCAGAGCTATTGAAATATGTTATTTAGTTTACCTAAAGATGTTGAGGTTCTTATTTAGTTGGCACAATCCAAGTATTAAGATTCTGAAGCTGTACTGGCAGATAGGAGGGCTACAATTAATTTAGAAAACCTGTTCACAGACGGCTGTTGTTTCAAGACACCTCACCAACAGGCTCCAAGTGGGTCAAAACAGCTGAGCGTAGGCTTGAGGGAGTTGTATCAGATTTCTCCACACAGGTCACCGGCGCCAAAAGGGGGACCCGAGAAGCACGAGGACAAAGTGGCTCAACCCCAGGCTCTCCGACCCCGACCGAGTGACCCAGCGGACCTCTTATGCCGTCTGCCTGGGAGAAAAGGGGGACAGCTCGTACCACGGGAGCCAGTGTGCGGCGGGGAAACCACCTACTAGGACCAGGGGACGACATCAGGACGGACGTGGCCCTGGCAGACGTGGACTACTCGGAAGCAGCAGACTGGAGGAGCAGGACCCTGGAGACATCCTTACAGCAGACGACCCGGGAGGCATCATCAGCGGGCCGGAGAAGGAGGACCCTGGAGACATCTCTACAGCATCGACCCGGAAGCCGCCATCAGCGGGCCGGAGGACGAGGAGGAGGAAGACATCTCTCTAGCAGGCAGCCCAGAAGCTGCTGTCAGCGGATTTGGGGAGACAAAGACACGGCAAGCCAGGACGGCGCAGCAGAGGAGTCTACTTTGCTCTGATCAGTTCTACCCGTGAAGGGAAAGCTGCATCTCCCCCTCCCTATTAGCTGTCCTTGTGGGCTATTCCTCGGGGGGGGGGGGCTGATGATTCTAGCACTCAGCTACCCCCTCATGGTTCCTTCACTGCCATGGAAAGTGGTGTTCTGTCTCCATGAAGGTTTCAAGTACTCTAAATACCAGCTTCGGATGGATTTACGGACACAGTAGAAAAGAATGACCGTGGGTATATTTCAAAATGCCTTGTCTAAGTTTATCTCTGGAGAAGGAGATAAAAAGGGGGATTTGTAGAGTTATATTTGTATTTATTCATGTTAGCAAACTATGGATAAGCTTAAAATGAGAATAATTTGGGTAAAACTATGAGCTGCATTTGGGGCCTGTTGACATGTGTTTTTGAGGACAAAGGAAGATGGGGGAAGGGGAGAGCATGTCCTGATTTGCATTCAACTTAGATCTAGCTGCAGTGTTTGTGAGGTTAAGAGAGGTCCCTTGGGTTTCTCTGGTGCTTATCAATAGTAGCAGTTAAGTGAATACTGTTCAAGCAATACCTGTGTTTGTGTTTTATATTGATTTCTCTGTTTTATCCTTTCATAAATGTAAGGACTACAAATGGCTATAAACATTCTGGGCTGGTTGGAGTAAACAGGGTTTTATGGCTCTGTGGGGGAGGTGTAGGTATGCAGGCCTTGAGACCTTTTGTTGGAAAGTGAGCCTGTTTGGTTTCCTGCTGCGTTTCCTGCTGCGTTTCCTGCTGCGTTGCGTCTCCCAATGAGATGACTTGAAAAGATGACCAGCTGACCTAACACCAAACCCCTCCTTCTTACTCTGGTATATATCCGGTGGATTCCCTGGCGTTCGGCCTCTTCTTCACATGCTGCGCTCGGGTGAAAGTAGCTCTGCAGTATGCGGACCAGAGCAGGAGTAAGCCGGCATTACTCCTTAAGCATTGCAATATAACTGTAATATATCATGTTGTATTGTAATGATTGTATTGCATTGTCATATTGCCATTAAAGTAGATTATTGTTAACGGTTACTTTGTAGATATGGATTCCTTCCTGTATTATAACCAGCTTCATAGGAACGCGCGGAGATTTGAAAAGCGGACCAGTTATCCCTCCAAATCTCCAACAGTATCTGTGGGGTCTCTGGTGGGTCTCTGGTGGGTCTCTGGTGGGTCTCTGGTGGGTCTCTGGTGGGTCTCTGTGGGTCTCTGGTGGGTCTCTGGTGGGTCTCTGGTGGGGTCTCTGGTGGGTATCTGTGGGGTCTCTGGTGGGTCTCTGTGGGGTCTCTGGTGGGTCTCTGTGGGTATGTGGTGGGTCTCTGTGGGTATGTGGTGGGTTTCTGTGGGTCTCTGGGGTCTCTGGTGGATCTCTGTGGGGTCTCTGTGGGGTCTCTGGTGGGTCTCTGGTGGGTCTCTGGTGGGTCTCTGTGGGGTCTCTGGTGGGTCTCTGGTGGGTCTCTGGTGGGTCTCTGGTGGGTCATCTGGTGGGTCTCTGTGGGGTCTCTGGTGGGTCTCTGGTGGGTCTCTGGTGGGTCTCTGTGGGTCTCTGGTGGGTCTCTGTGGGGTCTCTGTGGGGTCTCTGTGGGGTCTCTGTGGGGTCTCTGGTGGGGATCTGTGGGTCTCTGGTGGGGTCTCTGGTGGGTATCTGTGGGGTCTCTGGTGGGTCTCTGTGGGGTCTCTGGTGGGTCTCTGTGGGGTCTCTGGTGGGTCTCTGGTGGGTCTCTGTGGGGTCTCTGGTGGGTCTCTGGTGGGTCTCTGTGGGGTCTCTGGTGGGTCTCTGTGGGGTCTCTGGTGGGTCTCTGGTGGGGTCTCTGGTGGGTCTCTGGTTGGGTCTCTGGTGGGTCTCTGGTGGGTCTCTGGTGGGTCTCTGTGGGGGTCTCTGGTGGGTATCTGTGGGGTCTCTGGTGGGTCTCTGTGGGGGTCTCTGGTGGGTCTCTGGTGGGTCTCTGGTGGGGTCTCTGGTGGGTCTCTGGTGGGGTCTCTGGTGGGTCTCTGGTGGGTCTCTGGTGGGTCTCTGTGGGGTCTCTGGTGGGTCTCTGTGGGGTCTCTGTGGGGTCTATGGTGGGTCTCTGGTGGGTCTCTGTGGGGTCTCTGGTGGGTCTCTGTGGGGTCTCTGGTGGGTCTCTGTGGGGTCTCTGGTGGGTCTCTGTGGGGTCTCTGTGGGGTCTCTGGTGGGTCTCTGTGGGGTCTCTGGTGGGTCTCTGTGGGGTCTCTGGTGGGTCTCTGTGGGGTCTCTGTGGGGTCTCTGTGGGGTCTCTGTGGGGTCTCTGTGGGGTCTCTGGTGGGTCTCTGTGGGGTCTCTGTGGGGTCTCTGGTGGGTCTCTGGTGGGTCTCTGGTGGGTCTCTGTGGGGTCTCTGGTGGGTCTCTGTGGGGTCTCTGGTGGGTCTCTGGGGGGTCTCTGTGGGGTCTCTGGTGGGGTCTCTGTGGGGTCTCTGTGGGGTCTCTGTGTGGTCTCTGGTGGGGTCTCTGTGGGGTCTCTGGTGGGGTCTCTGGTGGGGATCTGTGGGGTCTCTGGTGGGTCTCTGGTGGGTCTCTGGTGGGGTCTCTGGTGGGGTCTCTGGTGGGGTCTCTGGTGGGTCTCTGTGGGGTCTCTGTGGGGTCTCTGGTGGGGTCTCTGTGTGGTCTCTGGTGGGTCTCTGTGGGGTCTCTGGTGGAGTCTCTGGTGGGTCTCTGTGGGGTCTCTGGTGGGTCTCTGGTGGGTCTCTGGTGGGGTCTCTGGTGGGTCTCTGTGGGGTCTCTGGTGGGTCTCTGGTGGGTCTCTGGTGGGGTCTCTGGTGGGTCTCTGGTGGGGTCTCTGGTGGGGTCTCTGGTGGGGTCTCTGGTGGGGTCTCTGGTGGGTATCTGTGGGGTCTCTGGTGGGGTCTCTGCTGGGGTCTCTGCTGGGTCTCTGGATCACGTCAGCAGCACCAAGGAATCACCTTTGTGTTTCAATAGATAAAGGTGACACTGTCTGCTCCACAGACAGCAGGATTCAATCAGTGCTCTGATTGCAAGACTCCAAATAAAACACCTGCTGCAATGCTAATATATGTACTGTACTGCATACGGCTGCACAATCTGGAAACAATTATAATTGCAATTATGTTGATTGGTCACATTTGGAGGGAATTACTGGAATCAAAAATCTCCTCATTGTTGAAAAATATAATTGAAAAATTCTGGTGCGATCTGAGGATCTATACCAAACATATGTCTTGTTAGTTCTGTATACTGTCAGTTAAACAATACTTTAATTACAAAGTTAATGTCATACATATTAAGCCTTTAACAAATAATTTGCTTCCTGCAATTTGAATATTGCACGAGTCCATGTTGCAATTTCAATAATATTTGTGCAGCACTAGTACTGACTTATTTCAAGTATTTACCCCCGAACATACACATTCAAAACAAACTTTGAAAATGCCACAAATAGTATGAAAATGAATTGAGGAAACATTTGGAAGCACATTCTTTTCTCCTCCCTTTCTGTTAGGGTAGTAAAGCTGTTGTGGAAACTTCTGCACAGGAAGTGTATGGCGAAATTGCCATTTCCTGCTTTTAACAATGCCCCAAAACATATTTCTGCAGAAAAGCCTCATCGTTAGAGCGGCTTAAAGATGCCCGTATTAGTCCACTGAGTGTACGTGTGAACGCCTTTAAATTCTTTTAATTTAAAGTGGAATCCAAACACTACTGTGTGACTGCGATGACTCACTGAATCACACAACTGTGAGGTTATGCTGTTTATATCCCCCTATGAGGTCATGCCTTACTCATATCATCTAAACACACAATTATGATGCCAGCTGTGCCCAATCACGGCATCTACTAACCTGTATTCATAAATGAATCACACAACGTTACAACATGGACGGATTCTTCTGTCAAATATGTTTTTGTAAATGCATTTTTTTTTTTATATATATTTGTTTCTAATTTTTATTTTACAAGTGTTGATCTAATCAATTAATATAATTACACAAAAGGTTTAAAGAAACACACCGTGAAATACAAAGACACTGAAATACACAGCTCGAAAAAAAATCAAGATACAAATTAAAGGATGTTCTTAATAGATATATAAATAGTTATAATAGTACATTAAAACAATGTGGGTGTCAGGGTGAGTGAAGCAGGCCGGACCCAAATGCAGAATAAACAGAAAATGCCTTTATTTCAAGGTTTTAAATAGGAACAAACAGAACACTACCCCGTGAACACAGTCAGACAAACAAGGATCCAACAATGACAGACAGAAAAACCAGGTTGCGTTCGGATAGTTTAAAAATCAGCTCCTAAGTTCTAACCCGATCTCCTATTCCTTGACCTCTGAGTGAAATGTCACGGGGTTAAGGGATAGTGGATAGGAGAATTCAAAAGGACTTAGGAGAAGAGACCGCGGTACTTTAGAGAATCCGAATGCACTTTCACTATCCGACGTCATTTTGTGCGTCTGCTGCTGTGGGGAAACTATGGAAACTACAGTTTTCTATACAGCGGACTACAACATGGATGTTTAATAAGAACGAGGGACTACTGTAAACTCATCTAGAGACTCTGCACCGTGCTCTGATGCTGTTGCTTTATGCTTTATGAACGTGGACAACAGAGAAACATATTCTTCATGACCAAAGTTGGAATTGAAATAAAAAATGAAAGTGAAACTTATGCTCGTCACCCTCTCCCTCCGGTCCACATTTATACAAATGATCCCAATACGTATGATTGATGAAAAGATCTTAAACTCAATACAGATGTATTTATTATAAACGTTAGTCCTTAACATCTATCACTGTGTATATCACCATTCAAACATCTTTTAAAAGTTGAACAAACCCCACACAGCTCAGTGAAATGTTGACTTTATTTGATCATTTCAGTAAAAACTAACGTTCATATTTCTCTTTTTGATTATAATACTGATGAACGTTCAAAACAAAGCACTCTGGCAACTTACCACCTACGTTTTAAAAAGCTTAATAAGCACCGTAACTTTCATGATATCATTTCTCCGTCATAATCGTTTGTTTCCGTGAACGGCCCGACTGTTGTGTGACGTCAAATGCTGCGGCTGCAATGCATTGTGGGGCAGCATTTTCTCCTCTCCTTTCGGTTAGGGAGGTCCAGTGGTTCCTAAGCTAAAGGAGGTTATAAAGGAAGTTTGAAACCTCCTTTCCTTTCATTTGGAGAATTGGAACGGCACTTATCATGGCTGCCAGTGAGGGACTTCCGGGTCATTTCACTCCGTTAGGAAGGTTCCTAAGCTAAATGGACTATTGGAATGCAGCCCAGAACTTAAATACACACAAGACTAATCACACAAACAAGACACAGGTGATGAGGGAGGAGAAAACACAGGGGCACCAGGTGAACACAATCAGGAAATCAGACACAGGAGGGCAAACACAGAGACAGGAATCAACAGTCAAGACAGGGGTGAACACTTTTCAAAGTAAAACAGGAAACCAGAGACAGACAAAACACAACACAGACAGACCGTGACAGTGGGGTCTTTATTTGCCTATTCTTGCAAATACAATTACCTTTTCTGATATCCCCCAATAAAATATTTGTTACGGTTTGTGTTTGTTTATTTGTATCCTAACCTGAAGATGTGAAATGTGACCAATCCAACTGTTTCTGTCATAATCCTTGTAGTTTAAATGTATTGTATGTTGTTGTGTTTTGTATCATACTATTATAACACGACACCATCATCCACAACATTGCTGTCAGTTGGAGTATAAATAAATAAATAAAGTTCATAAAAGACTTTCAATGTTGTTCCAATGGTTGTTTTTCCTCACAGAGAGTAACTAAGTGCATGCAGAGTAGGCTAACAACAGTAAACAGATTCACCCCCCCCACCCCCCTCACATTCCACAACTTTTGATTCCCATGTGTTCTGGAAACTCTTTGCCTAACTACAGTACACTTGCATACTCTTAAACATTACCCCCCCGATATGCCACTGCTCTTCTTTTCTGTCGGTTAAAAGTTATTTCTCCAATTCAGCAAGAGTTCCCTTTCTTATAACATCAGGGTTTTCCCCTTTCGGCTCTCCGTCTCACTTTCTCCTTTCTTCTCATTCCTCTTCTCTTTGACTCTTTCTGCCTCTTGTAGGCCAGTGTCTGCAGCTGTATTTTTAATCAAGTGAAGGATCCATAGAGAAATGGGCATTTCTTTCAGGGCATTACATTCTTCCCCCTCCTGTCTGCGCTCATGGATCACTGGTTAGCTTAGAAATACAGCCGGCACAAAAGCAGCAGCTGACATGTGGAGCTTAATGGTAATAATGGCCATTTTTAAGCCCAATCAATCACATTTAGTGGACATCTCCATTTTTGCCGGTGAAAAGGTGTAAATAATAATAATGATAATACAAAAAAAGAAACCGGAGAGGCAAATGTGGTTGTTGGGGGGAAAAAAAACACCTCGGTAAATATTTTAACTGCTTATTAAGAATTGGGGCTCACCACAAAAGGAGCATCTGCACAGCGCAGAGTGAAAGGAGAGACACAGATGGTTCTTAGTAGAACCAAACAGTGAAAACTGAGCCATGAACCGGGCAAAGTAAAGCCCATTTATTCAACTATTTATTTATTGTGAGTGAATAGACGTGGTGGTGTGCAGATGCAGTGGCTTTTCTCCATGGGAGGACTGTGTGTGTGCTTTTGATTGTGCAAATTGAGCCCTGAGAGGACAGAATTCTTTGGACAGCCTGTTAACTGTGCAATGAATACCTCCGTTTGTTTATCTTTGCAAGGTTCAGATATTTCAATGTCTCTTCGCCTCTCCTTTTATGAGTCTCTGCGACTTGTGGTGCGATTCTTAGACACGCAACTCAGAGGGCAGGAGGAGGGGGGGGGAGTCAGGTTGTCTTTGAATTACAATGTACTTAATTTACAAGTTGGCACGCAGGAAATAAATGTATGTCAAAACAGTGAAGAACGCATCTGAATTAGTACAAGTGTGTTGGCTGAAATGAATCCCACTCTGGCTCTGTCCATCGGAGTAATTAAAGGTACATGTAATAAGAGAAAGCAGAGAATATAGCTTTTCACAAGATAATATGGAACATTTTACAGCTTTCATCCCTTCCTAATCCTCCCTGCTCTTTTATCTTGTTGCCTTTTTATTGGCTGAGCAGCTCCTGGGAACTTTAGCCTAATAAAAAACAATCCTGCGGAATTTCCAGAGTATTTATGCAGTATGCAAAAAGATGGGTATGCACTTTCTTCAGTGGACAGCACTTGTGTTTGACTTTTTAACCAGAGTAAATAAGATTGTGTGGGAGGCCTGTACCCTGCGTAGTTTAAGTGATAATCACAGAGAATGTGTTTGTGGACAGCAGCATGAAGGTAGTAAGGAGCTTTGGTGTATGCGGGGGAGGCGTGTGGCGCAGTGGATAGAGCCTGGGTGTTGGGACCACAGGTTCAAACCCCACTGCAGTCAGCATGTCGTTGTGTCCCTGAGACACTTCACCCCAAATTGCTCCTGTGGGGATTGCCCACAGTATTCAGTATGTACGTCGCTTTGGATAAAAGCGTCTAACATGTAATGTTGCAACACAATGATTTGTTGAAATGCACGATTTCAGTGACATTTGCCTCAAAACACACCACTTTATCCCTCAAAACATCTATATTGTATACAACGGACACACAGAGTGTTACAATGCTAAATGGCTCTTGGTTCTTCTCTACAGGATACTGTGTGACACTTGCAAGAAGATAAACAGATGCATTGTGGGCCGAATTGATGAATGCCATTTGTTAGATGTCGCTCTTTAGAGGTCACACTCAAATCTTTGTCCAGGTAATACATTACATTTCATCTGCAATAGCTCTGTTCATTTTCAAAATCAAACTCATAAAAGCATCATATAAGCAATAACCCAAGAGAGCCCTCGTAGAAATTTACATATTAATCCAATGTTAAAAATCCTCCTCTATTAAATCTTTTACTGGATAAAATAAAACTGAAAATACTTCATGACTAAATGAATCCGTCCTCTGCCAAGACTTTGTTCAGAGGAAGGCTTTCTACATCCCGGTGTCCCCAGCAGCATGTGAAGCTGTAACGCTGCATTTAAAGCAACACACACACGTATTTCAACAGTCACCTCGATCCTGGTGTTGCCACGGAGTTAGAAAACGATCTCCTGCTATAAATAGAGTCACTTAAACTTCCTCCAGATGAAGATGCAGGTGCAAATCAGCAGCGGAGCGACACTGCATTTAGCCCGCAGATAAAGAAAATGTCACGTACTGTACCACCTCGTATTTCAGGCTACAGTTGATTGTTCTAGCCATATTAAGTGCCATGATCGTATAGTGAAATAAGGGATGAGTCTGGATATATTAAGATGGACAACATACAATCCTTCTTACAAATAATTGTGATAATAGCAGATTATCTTCTGAAGGATATGAGAACATGTTAAAAGGTAAAACTACCGGTTTATAAGACGAGACAAAACGACGTGTTCTCTTTGCTGAAGGATGTGATGCCTTTTGTATTTAAAGATTCAGACAAATGTAACGTTTATAGTCATAGCTTCCTATTTTTTTTGTTACCTCATGTTGTAAGGAATGTAACTGTTCTAGGCTTACCGGCCTAGAAGTTTGATACCACTCTTGTGTCTATAATAAACTTAGATCTAGCTTAGATTAGCATAAACAATAGACACTGGAAGCAGATGGAAAAATACTTGAATTATCAGTTTTTAATTACAACTGCTGAACCACACCACGACGAGCTGTTCATTTGCAAAACTCAATGTCCAACATTCTTATTTCAATTATTTATGTTCTTGTTTTCTGATCAGGATTACAATAAAAATAATCAATACAACATATCTGAACTAGTAGCTTACTCATTTGGTTAACGCTTTTATCCATACATTTATATTTATCAAGACACTGGTACTTGCTTACCATGCTGCGAATGGATCTGGCCCTTCCTACATCCAGGACATGGTTAAACCGTACACCCCAGCGCGTGCACTACGCTCTGCATCGGCCAAACGACTCGTTGCGCCCTCGCTGCCAGGGGGACCCAAGTTCCCATCGGCGAAAACACGTGGGTTTGCTATCCTGGCTCCAAGATGGTGGAATGAGCTCCCCATTGACATCAGGACGGCAGATAGCTTGCACATCTTCCGGCGCAAACTGAAAACTCATCTCTTTCGACTCCACTTCGAGCGTTAGAACTATTAACGAAGCACTTTTATACTAATAAAGGACTGGCTTTCCTAAAGCCAGTTGAGTAGCACTTGAAATGTTTGGCTCTATGAAACCTGATGTACTTATATGATTCTATTTTCTTCAAGGTTGTGTCTTCCTGGTCGAATGTACTTATTGTAAGTCGCTTTGGATAAAAGCGTCAGCTAAATGCAATGTAATGTAATGTAATGTAATCCATGCAACTTACAATAAGTGCACAAACCATAGAGATTCAAACTCCGATCAACAAGGAAAGTGCAGATATTTTCACTTCAAGCAAGTCATACCATTGTACGTTCTGGTGAATTTATTACAAGGCCTAAGCTAACTCTTTAAACTGCTTTCTTTTTGTTTTTACAATCATTTAATTGCCAGGACAGTCGAAACAGATTGATTTCAGTTTGCGACGGAAGATATACAGAGTTTCTGCTGTCCTGATGTCAATGGGGAGCTCATTCCACCATTTAGGAGCCATGATAGCAAACAGGCGTGTTTTCGAGGGGTACCTGGGTCCCACTCGCAGTGAAGGAGTAGCAAGCCGATTGGCTGATGCTGAACGAAGTTCCCGTGTGGAGTGTATTGTTTAACTATGGCCTGGATATAGGAAGGGGCTGATCCCTTCACAGCTTGGTAGGCCGGTACCAGTGTCTTGAAGCTGATTCTGGCAACCAATGGCAGCCAGTGGAGGGAGCGAAGGAGTGGTGTAGTGTGGGAGAACTTGGGGAGGTTGAAGACCAGTCGTGCTGCAGCATTCTGAATTAGCTGTAGAGGTCGGATGGCGTTTTCAGGCAAGTTGTTAGTGATGTCTACAGGCCCTTCACATATTTGTATATCTTCCCAAACTGAGGTCATAGCATTATAAGCCGAGCACACCGAACACATTTCACTTTGCTCTCAACATCCACACAACTCCAGACAGAAAAGTGCCCCTACTGTTAGAGTTGTTAACTGGTTAGCTGGTGATAAGCAGCCGCTCAGAGGGTTATTGACTGAGGGTCAGAGACCGCGGCCGGAGAGCAGGGGTCCGGAGCCCACCTGGGGGAAAGATGGTGAAACCCCATATGCCTCTGCCCTGCGTTAATAATCCAATTATTGCTGCTCAGCATCAGATTGATGTGAAACGGATTCATCCATCATGTGAAGTGACAGGCGAGACTGCGTCCTGCTACTTCCTGTTCGGCCTTTCTTTTCTTTTTCCCCCAAACACAAACATATTTCTGACAAGTCATGAAAAGACTCTCAGGCCCCATAGCTGATCCTGCCTGATAATGACTGACTGATCGAACCAGGGTGTGATTGGCCAGACGTATGGAACAACTATTCCAATCTTAATTTCTTTGGATAAGATTGTTGTTCTCCTTTATGGTTGCCTTGATAACAATTATATTTGTGTCTACGATGTTTCTAACCTTAATGAGGGATAGAAAGTAAATCATTTTATGTCCAGAAAACTTCATTTAATTTCACAAGCCCATCAGAAGAATCTAGGCACTTTCGATTGAATTGAATTTTTTAAATGGTTACGAAAAATAGAAAATAACTGCAAATAAGTTTCCATTTAAAATCAACAGGTCGGAGCACCAATCTAACAGAACAGGGTTACCATGCCACCCACTACAAATAATGCAATACACTTATCTACATGTTTGCATAAGGGTGTGTGAGTGTGTGACTGACAGCAGATTTACACTGCTGCTATACTGTCAGTGTTTGGGACAATATTTACAACTCACAGTAAAAGCTTTTTTGTTGGGCATCTTACAGTACAGTGGAGTGAAATCATGCCATTAACAGGGTCAATCCTTTTAGCCAGACTTGTAATGAACATTACTAACACTTGCTACCATATTAATTAGTACCAAGAAACAAATACAACTGCTTCCTTTTCCGCTTGTATTTATTTTATGGCTTTGACTGTAATTGGCTTTTTTTACTTGATGTGTTGTTTCATTTGGCATCAAAGAGGCACAACTTTGTTCAGTGCCAACAATAATCTGATAACTTTTATTCTTCTGGTGATTCTGTAAATCAAACCCAAGATTGGCGGCTATGACCTTTGCAGTTTACATAGTTATGCGGGTGTTGTTCATGGCAGTAATGGTGAAGAAGTAACTAAAGCCTTAAAGGTCCCATGTCATGCTTTTCTGGTTATTACCCGTCCCCTTGTGTGTTATGTAGCTTTTTGTATGCATGTAAACGGTCTGCAGAGTCACAAAGCCTCAAAGTACACCCTGTAGCGAGTACAACTCTAACACAGAAAATACCTGTCTATGCTGCCCCAGAACGCCTCGATGGAGATTTCTCTTTTTCCATTGTTTTCTTCCTGGGTACAATGACGTGACCATACCCAATCCGTGGAGCTCCTCACACACACACACACACACTCTCTCAGCGGCGAAACTGTGACGCGCTGGGGGGTGCTAGTGGAGCCTCGCAGCGGCAAAATTGTGGCGCGCTTACACTGTAGGTGCACCGTGTTTGGGGGTGCGGGTGCTAGTGGAGCCTCGCAGACCCCCCTTCCCGCGTCCATTCGCGATGTCTCGCTGTCTCGCAGACCCCACGCAGCAAGCAGGAAATTAACCCAGCTCACACTGTCCGCTCTTCACAGCAGCGAGCCCCGCAATGTCCCGCCAACACGGCACCCAGACCCCCCGCAGCATTCTCATCTGTTTGTCATTACTGGTGTCATCTTCTGGTTGATAACAAACGCCATTGTAACACATAATCACTGATGTTCCGCTGTAACGGTGGTGGACTCATCAGCACAGAGTGGGCGAGCTGACCAATCAGAGCACAGTGGACTCGCAGGGAGGGGGGGGCAGGAGCTCCAACAAGCCATTTAGGACAGAGAGTGAATACACATACTACAGAGAAGCTGTATGAGAAACCAATGTGAGTTTGGAAAATGGCACAATATAAATATATTCTAGTAGACCTCAACAATGTAATTATGATCAGTAGAAATGGCCATGACACGGGACCTTTAAGGTGAATCTGACCATTTACCAGTTGATTTACGGTCCAACCCTCACCTATGGTCATGACCTTTGGGTAGTGACCGAAAGAAGGAGATTACTGAGCTTCACTCATGGGGTCAGTGAGCGCAGCCTTAGGGACAAGCTAAGGTGTTCAGATATCCGGAAGGAGCTGATTATAACCACTGCTCATCCGTGTTTAGGGTTCATACACTTTTTCACCAATGATTTTCAATGACCTTGCCATGACTTCTCAATGACCTTTACCTAATTTTCCATGACCAAAAAAAAATTACCACTGAAAATGGTTTATTTGAACATGGAACAGGAAAATAAGGTCTGCATATGAAACATGTAGTGCCTATCTAAAACAAATCAAATAGTAGGCTTACTAGCTTCTACACGCTAAAGCAACTGTAGTCAGGGATGCAAACTCATCAGGTATGAAAAAGGTGACAAGGATCCGAGCCCCCCGACCCCATGGAATATCGGTTTAGGGATAACAGAGGATTTTAGCAGTCAGAACAACTAAAGCAGCAGGTAATAATAACAGAAACGCCAAAGAGTCACATCTAATAGAAATATATAAAAGCATTTATTTTAATTGTGTAGCAGTCAGTTTATAATTTTGGCAGCACTGTTGAGCATTTTGAAAATGTATTTTCATGCCTCTGTGCAAGACTTAGTCTTTCTATCTGTATAGCCACTGGTGTAAAGTAACTAAGTTCATAAACTCAACAAGTACTATACTTGGGTAACATTTTGAGATACTTGTACTTTATTAAGTATTTCAATGTTTTGCTACTGTGTACTTCTACTCCTCTACAATTCAGAGGTAAAGGGTGTACTTTGACTCCACTACATGTATTTAATACCTTTAGTTACTTTACAAAATGTGGATGAATAATGTGAGTAAAGTGATAAATCAGACTTTATTTCCACCTGGAGTAAATTCACAAGCTACCCTGCAGTATACAAAGTCATTCAAACTAACTGCACCTTCACCAGCTTTGAGAACACTTTCATGATCAATCATTATAAAACATATCATATTCTGAAATGGACCAATCTGCAGAATGACTACTTTTACTGTCGCTACTTTCACTATATTTTGATGATGGCTAATAGGCTACTGTTCTACTTTTACTTGAGGGAACATTTTGAATGCAGGACTTTTACTGTAACAGAGTATTTCTACACTCTGGTACTTCTACTTTTACTCAAGTACAAGATCTGAGTACTTCTACTTTTACTACACGATCTGAGTACTTCTACTTTTACTCAAGTACAATATCTGAGTAGGCTACTTCTACTTTTAATCAAGTACAAGATCTGAGTACTTCTACTTTTACTCAAGTACAATATCTGAGTAGGCTACTTCTACTTGTAATCAAGTAGAATATCTGAGTACTTCTACTTTTACTAACGTACAATATCTGAGTAGGCTACTTCTACTTTTACTCTAGCACAATATCTATACTTACTTATACCACCTCTGTTTATAGCCTATGAAAAAAACTATTAGAAAACGAAGGCTAAAGCTAACGTTAGCAGATAGTGGCAATGTATGCTAGCTAGCTAGCTAGCTCAACGATCAACCGGAAAAGCATGCAATGGGCCCTTTAAATGATATTGCGACAGAAAAACATGTTCAGTTCACATCACGCTCTGCCGCTCTGCTCTGAACACCTGAACGGCCCGTTCTAACAGCTGTTCACCAGCGGCTCAGTCTGTGCCGCAGTGACTCCGCACAGTTAACGAACGCACCGTAGATAATGTAGCTGACCCTCATCCCGGAGCAGCAGAGTTCAGCCGACAGGCAGGAAGACTCGAGCACACAGCTCGCGCTTCATATATTAAAAAATAACACCATGCGCACATGACACATAACAGCTCGCGACCCAGTGGCGTAACTATCGACGGTGCAGCCGGTGCAACGCACTGGGGCCCAGAGCCGGCCAGGGGCCCATTGAGGCCCCAATGGCATTGACCGGTTCACAGTCTTCAAAGTAACCAAGCAACCTACATTAATTTGTCATTTGTCTGTCCAATGACCTTGCTCCCTTTCATGACATGTGATACCTTGCGTGACGTGCGAACCGTTTAATCAACCTGTACTATTTACACACGGCATCTATTGCACGTCTGTCCGTCCTGGGAGAGGGATCCCTCCTCTGTTGCTCTCCCTGAGGTTTCTCCCATTTTTCCCCTTTAAACTGTAGGTTTTCTCTGGAAGTTTTTCCTTGTACGATGTGAGGGTCTAAGGACAGAGGGTGTCATATTGTCATACTGATATTCTGTACAAACTGTGAAGTCCACTGAGACAAATGTAACATTTGTGATATTGGGCTATATAAATAAACATTGATTGATTGATACTGTACTGTAGCTAGCAGCAGCAAGTTTGGCAGCATTATAAAAAATGTAATAGCTTGCATTTATAATGTGCAGCAAACCAAAGCACAAGAGCAGCGCTCAAAAGAGAAAGGACAAGAGAGAACAAGGAGATGTAACAGCTAAACTGACAAAATTAGACAATTTGTTTTGTCATACATCGTCCTCGAAATCGAGCGCTAACGTTAGCAATGTTGACGTGCAGAGGCAGCCGGAGCCGGAGGCTAACGATAGCTCACCTGCCTCACCACCATCATTGCCATCTAGCTCCACAAGTGAAGCTGTATCCGTGGCTGTGCAACCTTCTTCTCCAGCCTGCCAGGAGGAGAGGCTGGATTTGGCTGTGGTCCAACAGTTCCCCCAAGGGCCCCAACCGATAGGGGGCTCTATGGGGCTACTGAGACCCGCAACACCAAGATCAAAACCTATATTATAGCAACCGGTCTATGTAGGCCTACCGGCCCATTCCCCAGAGACAAACATCAAGGAAACAGGTTTAATCCTCTTCTTAGTTCGCTGTGCCGTTGTCAGGCTGTGGTGGTCTGAGGCCAGGGCAGGCTGTTGTTGATAGCCTATACATGTGGCGCTTCTGAGTGGTTGTGTATGTCCGTGCGTGTGTGAGCGCATCAGTGTGCGCTTATGTTTGGGGCGATTGGGGGGGGGGGCAAAACAATATTTGCAACGGGGCCAATCACAACCTTGTTACGCCACTGTCGCGACCGCAGATTATTTCGGCGATTAGATCAAATGTAAATTAAATTTGACGCAACTTTACATTTTCCATGACTGAAAAATATTGTTTTCCATAACTTTTCCAAGGCCTGGAATTTTCATTTTGAATTTCCATGACTTTTCCAGGTTTTCAATGACCGTACGAACCCTGCGTGTTGAAAGGTTGAATGATAGAACGGAGGGTTTTTGGAGGTTTGACAGAAACATATTAGAATAGAATAGAGTATTATCAAGTATAAATAAACGTGTTTCATATGTTGATGGCACAATTTACATGGAAATACGTATTGGAAGCCTGATGAAGTTGGGCATTTGATAAATGTAGCAGTCTAGCTCTTGTCTGGCCAATAGATTATTTACTACCAATTGCCCAATAACCATGAAAAGCGATCTGGTAGATTTTAATTAAGAGCCTACCATTCTCTAATGATAGTAATGATATGGAATTTGCCAAGCGAATTAATGTTTCCTTTCCTTTTTTCCTTTTGTATTTTATCAACATTTTCTAGCTCGACTTAAGTACTAACTGCACATTGCAAAACTTATCAGACTCTACTAAAACATATTAAATCTACTGTATGTTACAAGTTGCATTCCAGATAACAAACTTTTAGTGTTGTTTAAAAAATGGCTAGATTACAGATATTTGATCAAATGTTGTGCTAAGCCAAGAACAAAAAATAGGACTAGCTTGCAAAAAACATATACAAGATAGTATTACACATATGAAGGTGAATCTATAGATATATAAGTGGGTGTGCCATCAGAGTCTGGTTAGCTAAACCACCACTAGAAGAAGTCAAAACACAGTTTTCTTCCCCCCTAAGCAGATGCCTCTCAAACAGCTGTGTCTACCATTGTGGCATATCACACTAAACTGATTATAACACCCTGCAACAATCAGCAACAAAAAGGACTCTGATATGCATAATTGCAATCATGTTTGACAATATTGTTAAGTAAAAGAGCCTGCATAAATCAGGACGTGGTGTTGTGCGTCCTCTGGGGCTCCAGCAGGACGGTTGAGGGGCTTCACTCAGCTCAAAAACGGGAAGGCGTTTGGTTAGCGACACTGGCTTCCACAGAGCGACTTCTGCTTTACATTCAAGTCCCTTACACACACATACAACAGTATCTGCTGCGGGATTGGAGCGTGTAATGAGAGCCAAAATAAAGAGGCACTTAAAGTGTGGCCCCAGCACCCACAAAGGCTTCCTCAGTGCGGTATATAATAGGGCCTGACCGTGTAACCCCTGCACCCCAGCCCACCCCCACATCTGTGTTATTAATGTAACAGTGCCATGCATGGGCTGTGACTTAGCCTCAAGCTGCCAAACACACATTTAACCTCAGCCCATCTTCTTAATTGATATAAATAACGGTAAGAAAACTACTTGGCAAAAAGGCTACAGGTATTCATCATGGTATTGTGTTGAAATGACACATGTTGTGTTCAAGGGAACGTTTTTATTTCCAACAAAAAGAACATTGAGGACATTAAAATGTATCTACGCCCTGCCATAAGCAACATGCTATTGTCCTGTGGCTGTTAGCGCGTTATCCTGTCTGTTTTTATTGTTTGTCATTTTTCCGGAGCTGACATTAACCTCACGCGTCTGTAAATCATGTCCCTTAAAGTGCCAATGGGAACACAGGCTGGTGTTACAGCTTGATTGGTGCAGTGAGGGGTGGAGAAGGGAATAAGGGCAATGAGACCTGTGGATTCTCAGAGATATCTCTTCTCAATGCCTCATGGACCATTAACTGCCTATCAAAGACCCACCAGGCTCCACTCTCTGATCTGCTATCAGAGTAATGGGGAGACATTCAATCACACGCAATTCTATGAGGCATTTCAGGCCTCTGTATGAGTGAGTTACTGAGCTGTAATGTCAAATATGTAGTGTTAGTTTGTGGTAAAACATAGCAGAAAGTGACATATTTTTTAGCTACAGTTAAAAAATGTAAAGTAAGAACCATGTTTAGGGGAAACAAAGGAGACAAAATGTCCATTTATCTAGTTCCAGGTGGGCTTTGTGTTCATATGTTAGACAAGCACCACTGTGGCTCTATCAGCTGGTGAGTATGGTAGAAAATCTCTCATAAATCGTATTTGCCATTCTCAGGACCAGAAGAAAAGGAAAAAGCAGCCCATTGCTAGATCCTGTCAACAGAGTCCTGCATTTTATATAATTACCATGTTTATTGGATTTTTATTTTCACAGTGACAAAGGGGCCATCTGCCTACAGCAGCTCTCCAGTCGAGCTCTAAGATCAGCTGTGAAACAAACTGGGGACCAGATCAAAGCTCTCTGACTCCCCCATCTTCTACAGAGGGAACATTCAATGCCCATCTTTTCCATGGCCAGACAACCGTTACATAATTCAGACAATTTCTCCATATGTTTCCTTTTTGTGCACAATTATTTGATAATTGTGGGAAATGATCGTGTAATCTTTGCCTATCGTGACCATCGAGTGAAAGCTGTGTACATTTTAAACTTTTTCTTTACATTTTACATTGTTATTCATGCGTTTCATGAGTTTAGTGATCTTTGGAGCCGTGAAACATATTCAAACAACCCTAACTCCTCCATAACAGGATTAAATTGTATCCAAGAAAAACTATTTCTCCACAAACACTGAGATATAGGTTGTTTTGCTAGATGCTCAGTTTCCCTCCTAAACAATGTTGTGTAATAAACCACCTCAGACTCAGAAACCAAATCAATGATTTGTCACAAATATAGCTTTTGGTGAGGAATGAATTTGTATCTAATGCATTGTTTACCCAGTAGGTAGCAGGACACCTTATCAATTGTTCCATTACCTCACATGCAATGATGTGAATAACAGTATTTTAACACTCATGTCAGCTTGAGTCCGTCTGGTAGACGCGTTAGACAAAAAACACAAAATCAATGATAAGAGCACTTCAAAGTTTGCTTGGGAGCTGTCAGGAAATCAAATTGAAGTTGTTCTGAGAATTGTTTTTAACTTACTCAAAGCCCAAGGTGGGTGGAGTGTGTTAACAAGCAAACAAGGTCACATGTTGACTTTGAATGAAAGAGGAAACAACATTATTGTTAATATTCTCTTCAGCCATTACTGCGAACCTATTTTACCTACCACATCTCGTAAGTATTAACCATTACGTTTTATTATAGCGCATGGATTCCCTTCCCTTGTCCCAACCGGCTCATCTGTGTCACCGCAGTGCCCTTCGACGCAGAGAGGTGACAGGCCTGTTAAAAGACGCTCCGCTGGGAACAAGGAGAGTGGAGAGACTGCCTCTCTGCCTCTCTCACTGGGATCGTATTTCTGAGGGTTATCAAGCGGCTCATTTAAATGAGGGCTGGTCACAGCAGGAACCAGCTGAACAAAGTTACTATTACCAGCGCCTCTCCTGTGCTGCTCTCACTCTCCCCTAATTGGGTTTGACTGCATTTGTTTAAATCCACAGTGGAAGAAAGAGAAAGGAGGGTGGAGGGGTTGCAGTGAAACTGAAGTGTGTCAGTTTGTCCAGACACGGTGGCACTTTAGAAAAAAGGGCTACCACTCCCTGGGCTTATTAAACAAAGGTTGGGGGGGGGGGGTGAGGGCCACAGAACAGGCCAGTGACTGGAACAAGCCAATCCTGCTCTCTGCCTGCACATGCACAATCACCTCTGGTGGTCCCAGCTCATTTCCTCAGTCAGCGGGAGCACTGACACACTGTGTACGGCGGAGCATGGACACCCACATAGGCATGTAACACATGAACATGTACACAAACACTCCTAATCCATAACCACTCCCACAGTTACAAAGCCACTAACTTGTTCAATGCTAAGCTCCAAGGTACATGCGGTCGCCCTACGGCTCTCGTGACAAGAGGGCACCTTTGATTGAAATATAACGACATTTGACAGGAGTCGAGAGAAAGTGAGAGGCCATTAAAAGCTCAATATGTTTGAATCAGCAGCTTTGTTTCCCCCAAGGACAACACTGACCCTTTCACATATACTAAAACTAAGGTTCGACAACTCAACACAGTTACCCTCTCTGGCATACTGCAAAGTCAGATGATGCTGATCAACAGCCAATAGCTCTGAGGTAACCGGGGACAAAGCCGATCAAATGCTGTTTAAATGTCAGCCGTCCGTAGTTCCCCGCTCACATAAACAAAGACAAATGATAACTTTAATGGCCACCTACTTTTTCAAGCATGTTTCTTCCCCTCTTGACCACACTTTGCCTCGCATCACGCTAAAAAGGGATTCCTTGTAAATTTTATTGCAGCAGTGTCAAAAAGACTCCCATCGAAGAAGCAGTAAATATTCTAACAACGTCTAGATGCTAGGCCATTCCTGCTGGCTCCAGGCACTGAATTAGGCCGGCCTGTTTCTAGTTAGACAGTCATTAAAGAGATCTTACAGCCACAGCAAATGGTTTCCTGTCCTGAGTGCTTAACTCCTGTAGTAGGAAATGTCCTGGGCCGTAAAGGGTGAACCAAACTTCCTGAACATTTTTTAAAGTTACCGCAGAGGGCACGCGGCGTGTTCCGACCATTCGATGTGGCCAATCAAAAAGGACCCTGCTTGACCCTTACATGGCACTGACCGTTTAAACAGGTGGTGTCAATTTATTGGACCAGCGTTGTGTTTAATATGGGAATGACAGGCTTATTCACTCGCCGGGGAAAAACTCAACCTGGTATGAAAAGAATAACACGGAGAAAGAGGAAGGATAAACAATGAAAGCTTCATTGCTGAGAAAATATCATCCATCAAAGCCGAGTTGGACATTTTTGTAAAGGGTTTTCCTTTCCCATTGGTGTTGCTGGATCTAGGGCACGAAGCACATAGTGGTCCAACAACAAGCTGTATTTAATCTAATTAACTCGAAAAACTGTTATGTATTTAGGAGCATATCTACATCAGTGCTATAGGCAATGTGGATTATATCAAACATCACAATATTCTTCACTAAATACCTTGATATTAGGACAATATTTGTTGATGTTCTTTTCTGAAACATGTGGATTTGGGGGCAGAAGTTTCTAAGTTGGTAAATAGGTGTCTACTAATCAGAAGGTCAGTGGTTTGATCCCCAACCCCTGCAGTCAACATGTTAAAGTGTCCTTGAGCGAAATACTTAACCCCAAATTCCTAAGTCACTTTGGTTAAAAGCCTCAGCTGAATCATCTGAATTGCGATACCATTTTTACACACAATGACATTTTTGATAAATAATTTGGATATAATGATTAAGTGTGTTAAGAAAAAAATACAAATTGGTAAATCACATCTAACTATTATGTAGCTTTTAAAACCAGGAACATTATAAAATGCCATATTCTATAATTACAATAGTTAAAATCCAGCACAATATCTAGTTGTATATCACAATAAGGATATAAAATTATTATTATCAAATCAAGTTTTATTTACAGTATAGAGCACATTTAAAAACGATTTTTGGTCGAGCCAAAGTGCTGTACATGTAATACAAGCACACTACAATAACAAGAAAAGACAAATGTACAACAGAAATATAAAAAAAAAAAAAACAGGGAAATGTCCGGTGTCATACTCAGCTCTGACTAGAAGGCCAGAGAAGAAGTGTGTCTTCAGTGAAGATTTTAAAACCTGACCTCACATGAAGGGGCAGACTTATTATATTGTAATTTGAGAAGCCCTAATATACACTCTTGCTATTACCACATTTTGGAAGTATAAAGACTATCACATATCCATTTGTTAGAGGACTCCCCATCACCACCTCCCTTCTAACAGCCAGTTTGCAGGCAGCGTAATAACTCCCTAGACGGTAAAGGTGTTGATCCGGAGAGGCAGAGCACCTGCCGACTCCACTCTACAGGTGACTCCGTCTTTCTTTGACCTCACAAAACAAAACAGCAACCTGGATCTCCTGTTCCCACCGCACACTGTCTGGTCTTAGACTCGAGGAAAGCCTGGCAGACAGAATGCATCATCTATTAGTCATGTGGAAACACATTCACATTCAGCTTAGCAGGATGTATACGGCAGCACAAAAGGCGGGTTTTAATGGTGCTACGGTTTGTCAGGCCGTGCATATGTCTCCGTGCCTGGGGCAGAGAGTTGAGACACAGAGCGAAAATATGATATTACAGATACGGTGAGACGAGTGACTAATATCCCGGGAGCTGAGTTCCCACATGACTGTTATGAATCAATGCACTCAAGAGTTGATACAAGTACAGTAAATGTCAAGTTAATAGCCGGCTGCTATGGACATAAGGAAAAGATGAACAATGCTCACGTTGTAAAAGAGGTGGGGTTGATGGTAAGTCAGATTCCTTGAGTCCATTAGCTATCCATACACCATATTGATACTTCAGAGATATGAAGGGTATAATTGTCATTGTTCCAAACCGAGGCGTGGAACAAACGGCTGAGTCACAAAATATGTAATGAGATATAAAGAAACACTTGGTAAAATGATAATGGGTGATAAACCTGACAAACATTTGAGTAATAGAAAAGTATGCCTGTAATTAATCACATATCCACACACCACATCCTATAACTATAAAAACTGTTGTGCAATACCAGGCTCAGTCATTTTATATGTTTTCAATAATCTTGGTGCTTAACTAACAAATGTATGTATACTTAGTTGATTTTGTTAATGTGTGCTTGCTTCTAAATGTTAGCAACACTTCTCCACAGCTCCCTTTGCTGTAACAACGTACATTTCCCCACATTGGGATGAATACAAGTGTTTCTTATTGTGATTACTGACCATATGTGCAGGCCGGGGTTTAAACTCGTACAAACACCATACTTCACACATGCAGCGGGCCAGGTGCCGCTCTGTTTGTGGCAATGTGTCAATAGGAGCAGATATGTAACTCCGGAGCATAGCGTCGGTAATGATGCTGTCCAGCCATTAATCACCGGCTCTAGAGAAAACAGAGAGTTCACTCATGGCAGAATCGGCCTGGCCCTGGGACGGAGATTAGAGCCCTAATGAAAGCAAAACAAAGCTGGACATGTGAAATTTATTGGCACATTTATAAAAGCAGCCCCCGAAGGACACTGCCACCAATAATCATTTCAGAATCCCGGTCAAGTGCCGTTTCCTCGGCCAGACGCAATCTTGAGAGGGGATATTTGTGGAGTGGCTGAACAAACACAGATTTGCTGGTATCTCCATCTTTCCCAGCAGCTGGGAAGGCAGAGGGAAGGCAGAGCTGGTGTTTTACGCCCCGCCTCGCTGCAGTCGACTTCTGGGAACAACACTCTCTGTCCTCCTGGCTCCTCCTATGACCCAGAGAGCTGTAGCATGTAGCAGCTTTCTCTGTCTGCCGCCTCCCAACGCTTCTTTTCTTCGAGTCTTTAACCCAATGGCGGACGTACAATCTCAGAAATAAGGAGGACTTTAGATTTCTAGTTAATCTACTTCTTTCTAAATTGGTAAGGCAAGGCAAGGCAAGTTTATTTAAATAGCACTTTTCAACACAAGGCAATTCAAGGTGCTTTACCTTGAAAAAATGCATTATCTGCTTTTTTGTGGTCAGTTTCTTCTGTTAGTGAGACTGACATGGCCATCACCGACATCTAAATACAATAAATAAGAAAATATGGGGAATAAAGATAATTGTTCATATTGGATCATTTATTTTAGAAATATTTTTCTAAATTTGAGGTAGATTTGGTGTCAAATCGTAGAGTTATGCCGGTAAGAAGTGATTACAAAATAGTAAAAAACAGATGAAACAAAATGTCAAACATTATCACGATGATTTGAAATGTGTTTAATTCTTAGCAATTAGTAAAACCGTGGAAACACTCAACCTAAAACACTAACTTCAGTCATTCGATGCCAAGTTATCATAAATCTGTCCAACACAGAGGGCATGGATCAAGATAGAAGTGAAGATATTTGGCCCTAATGGCAACTTGCCTAATGTGTACCACATGCAGCAGGCTGAAAGGAAAGGGAAATGGTACTTAAAATGGCCATTGTTCTAATTCAGAGCCAATCTGGAGATAATGACACCCACATCAATAGCAGACAGTCGATTCACGGATAACATCTTTTTTCCTTTTCGTTGGGCTGTTATCATCAGCTCGGGGATTAACCATTTTCAAGTCGAGGTTATGACCTTGGTGCTGTGATTGTTTATGATTTGAGTCCTTGAAGATGTGCCTAAAAATCTATGCGTCTAATTAATTCATGAGAACTGCAAACAGGCAGTACACCATGGCTACACATGACTCAATAAAGGAATATGGCAATGTGATCATGTCAAAATATGAATAAAAGTAATGCACGCGAAGGAATGAAATCCTAATCCTACTAACATTTGGATAGCATTTCTAATAATTGGACAAGTTTTAGGTTTGTACTTTCTGTCTGTGACAAACCCAGTTCCACTAATTACAAGTCGAATCAGTTCATTAGTGGCCAGCAGGTTGTTGTGATGTGTGCTTTGTGTTGATGGTCAGTTGCTACGCCTGTCTTTGTTTCCCTTCGTACACTGAGCCGTTCTCCATGGTAACCACTAATTAGGGATGATTCCTACTGGTGCCCTTTGCCCTGGGAAATGTGCCTTTTTCATCCCCGCTCTCCCTGTGTTGTAATGCTACACCAGCCCTCTGAGCACAGTTTAAATTATTCACCTCTCTAAAATAGGCCTCTGGGTGCATGAAGCCTGACTGACCTCTGACCTGCGTGACTTGGACCTTTGCTACCGAAATCTATATTTTTCAATTTGTGGATCTCCTGACATCGAGGAAAAGGTGAAGCAGAAGAGGATGTGAACACAAGAACTGGTTGTCAACATGAAGAGCTGCAAAGGTCCCTGAACGCCTCACTCATTTGCTGTGGGTGGAGGGCGCACTCTAGACATGTAGTCGTCAAGAAATGTCACAAAAAGATACAAAAGAACCTGCTGCTGGACAGGGGGAAACGTCAGGGCCTTACCGACATTTTTCAATTAATTTGCAGGTCATACATATTAGTCGAGTGCGTCGGATTTCATGGCAAACCATATTCAAAAATGTAGAAAGTGTCCTCAAAACAAAACCTGTTTTAAGATAATGGCATCTCCAAAGATGTAAGGATACATCAAAAGGGAACATGCTTGGCTGTACAAAAGCCACATATATCGATCTTTGGCATTAAGATGACTCCGTAAAAGTGTCAGGGAATCACCAAAATCATAAGTACTATCCTCAGGGCATCATGGATATATGAATCAAATGTTCTGGCAATTAATCTCAAAGCTTTTGAGATATTATTATTTATACAAAGTAGTGTAAAGACGACTGACAAAAATAATCCGAAATACAGACAATGCCATTTCTAGAGCCATGACGCTAGCGTGGAAAAAAGAGAACGACGACATACAGTGGGTGTTTCTCAATGTCGAGGAGGCTTGCTTGGTAGCACATGTACCTCCGAGTGAGTTCCTCCAGAAGCGAGGCAAGAATACCTCCTAGCCTCGGAAAACGAGGAATGGAACAGGCTAGCAAGTGTGCAGGTGTGCGTCATATGAGAGGCCCCGCCTTACATTTTCCGCCAGAGATTTGGGAAATTGGTTCGTGCGCAAAGCATTGTGGGGATTTTAAGACCGCGGAGTCTACAGATGTGCAGCCTCGAAATTTCTCCAAACGAAGTACGCCGGGCTCGGTAGAATTCCAAGGATCCTGGACATTGGAACAGTCCTTCGGCGGCACTCGATGACGTTGAAATAGTGGCTCTGGAGCAGCTTTCCTCGACATTGAGAAACACCCTGTATATCTGTTCTTTAAAGTGTTCTGCCATCTTTGTTTCGTGTATGACCATCAACTCCATCAGTTTAATTAATGAGCATTCATGTCTCATGTAATATCACTGTATAATAGTGTGACAGCTAGTAGGTGATACGTATTATGCTGTGATTAATGGCTCATTGTACAGTCTGTGATAATGTGCTAGTGTCATCCTGTCAAACAAATCAAGCTGGACCACTGGCGGGAATCTGTTCTACACTATTTGACCACCATAAGATATAGGCTCAATTTGGTTATTTAGACCCTGTGCAAACACATTGAAACTATTACATGAATTGGATGTTACAGCCCTAGAATAAAGATTATTCTCTTGAGACAAAGCAAAGTAAGCCTAAAGGTCAGAGCGGTGTTCCTGATTGTGTCTGAGGAGTATTTGGTGTTGCAGAGGCTTGACAATGCAGCAGGGTGCCACCGCTGACACGGAGACACTTCGACCCCCAGCTCTAATCCCTTTTGAACCAGCCGAGGCTCCGGCGTGGGACCATATGTTTGGGAGAGCACAAGAGCTCTCCTGTGCTATTTTACGGGGGGCGGGGGAAACATTTAGCCAGCCTCACCCCCCCTGCAATCGGATCAGTCATCAAGTCATCCTGCGAGCCTGGATGAGAGATCTCCGAAGGGAAAAAACAAACACTTGCAGTTCTCTCCCCGGGATAGCAGGGAAAAGTAAATTACATAAAGCAGACATATGTCATTCTGATTCCACTCAAATTGTGGATTACTGCTTTGATTAATCACTCTTTAATCTCAGAGCTGAATTTATATGTCTCCCATCGCAGAGATATAAGATTATTCCTCTCTAGCAAAGGGCCGTGATTATTTCTTTCTTCTGCCTGAGCTATTCTTCATCGCCCGCGGATTGCAACTCAATTATCTCTGTGTCAGACGATTATCTCCCAGTTTAATTTAATCTTCATTACGCCCCAGTCATATTTCAATTAAACATGCTATCATAGCGTTAACACATACTGTACTTAAAACACGTTATTTATTTAGTTAATATTGTGCTAAGAGCTCCCGTGGAGGGTAATAGATGTCATAATTATGCACTCGTTAAACATATCTCACAAGTGTCGGGACCTTAGCGGTATTAATCTAATCGCAATATGCTTTAGTTGTGATCTATAATACTGCCACAATCTGCTTGGGTCTTTGCTTAATTATGATATACAGAACAAGTATCCGCAAGCCGGGTTAAGGAGGTTCAAGGATTACTAGATTACTCACGCATTGTTTCTTAGTGCTGCGATCAATGCTGCTGTAACAATCTAATCTGGGAGAGCTCCTCATGTGAATATGAGAATATGTAGAGCAACATGTAACTGTTTTAAAGGGATTTGTGCTCCGCATTATGTCACGAGCATGACGCAACTTTGGTCGAACACAAGTTTTCCTGTCGCCTTGATATTTTTAGTGATTCACTGTGAAGTTTGCTAAGCTTAGGAGGAAGGAGTCGCAGTACACGGTGTGCCAGAAACGCTCAAGAAACCCAGGGCAGTTTTAGTGCAAAGGATTACTGGGTTTTGTGCAGGATGTACTCGCCTGTTTTGACAAACTCTCCAGAAGTGCACTTGTGTTTTGAAACATTTTCAGAGTTTTTGCCAAGTCATTTTCACATTAAAACTCCATAACACAACTGTAGATATAACGGTCTTTCCGACGGTTATGATCCAATCTAGAAATAGGCTTTTTTCATTCTAACGTCATCAAACACAGCACGGTCAGCATGATTTGTATTCAATCTAAATCAGAGTACTTTGTAGTATTAAATTATTACGATGTCATGTTTTCAAAATATAAATCTGTTTCTGTATTCTGTTCACAACAAATATGAGGGTAAAAATAAGGATGGAGGTTTTAAGAGAAGGTCTCCATGTGTCCTAAGCTTTTCTATTCCAGTAAGTGTATTTTTAAAGAAAACCAAGGACACAGTATTAACTCGTAAACATTTATTATCTTTATAAGATAAGATGCTGGAACTTTATAGATTGAATGTTTCAGTTTTGTTTATGTCAAAAATATAGTATTATTGCTCCTTGAACTGAATCCATGTCCCTCTCCTCAAGGTCTTTTTATCTTAGGAAAACAGTTTTCATCCTGCATGGTATTATGTATAATAAACACAGCGGTTAGATGTGTAGTGCCTCTTATCTACTCTCATAGGATAAATCCAAGATTTAACATCAATATTTAGGAGAAAAATAAAAGACATATCAAGGGGATAACTGTTAGACAACCACAATCCCTGTTGTTGACTTGTGGATCTGTTATTCAGAGATGGATTATCGACAAAATCTGCTTTTTGTGGATTTGATCTTCTTGCAGATTATCCATGTATTTTCCTCCAAAGGATAAGAAACACTAATCTCTCAATAACACTGCTGGAAGAGGATACCGCATGTAACGCCATGTTATAAGTAACAATGGAAAAACATTGAAATAGGAGAGGGATCTTGTTCTTATTTCCCTCACTTCCTCTTATCTTATTTCTAATGGAAATCTACCCCTCGCTCCAAACTACTCTGAAAAGTTGAGCTATATGGTCTTTAGTTGCAATCAAGGAGAGCCAGCCAAGTATGTCTCCACATCTAACCCAGCATGATAATGCACTAACCCTGTTGCCAGTTCAATGAATCCAGACACTGGCTGCCTGAGTTTCCTCCCGCTAAGAAGGGAGAATAGATTACCAATAGCTCAGGCAGGGAGGCAAACAAACAAATAAGCTGCACTCAGTCGAAGAACGCCTAGCAATTAAAGCAAAATGCCTGTGATGCCCACCAGATAGGAAATGTGTGGGACATGAACCAAATGTGCAGAGCAGAGCTGCCAAGCGGCCCACATCGAGCGGAAGAGCTGCAGGGAGGGCTGTCAGACATGGAGGAAACATTATGCAAACTTTAAATCTTTATTCAGTTAAATCAGAAACAAAGGATGTTGTGAAGGTCTTAATGAAATTATTGTAGAAATTCATACAATCAGATAAATCTGCCGATAAAAGTTGGACGGAGTATTAACCGTGCTCTGAGTGGGGGAACTATGAAAAAGGAGAACGGAGACCCCCATGTTTGTGTTTGGCTGGTATTAAACATCACCTGATTGATGCCCTGAAACAAAGGTTTGCCGCTAATGGATGCTGTGTGGTGTTTTAACTCAATCTGGGAAGTGTTTGAAGTTGAACTTGATAATCTCTGCAATCTCAAAGGGATATCCTGGCGACTAATTTTTTAGAATCAGCAGTAATATGAATAATATGCGTAAGAGGCCTAGGGCCATTGGCTGCTCTGCTCTGAACATTGTGTGCAGCCACACACACATGCACACACACACAGGCAGGTGTGTGGTGGAGAGAAGTAGAGCGGTTTGTTAATATTGATATTTAGCAGAGGTTGGGTGAGTTAGAGAACGGCAGGATGGGAAACAACCGTGAGGATTGGAGGACTTTCACACTTTTTCATTCTGTGTTTCTAAAATAACTGCTTGCATGTAGGACAGCAACATGTATTGTTGTGTTTTTCTACAATCGCAATATGGACTAGTTTGATTTCCAAATCGTAGTGCAACAGTTGGTAAAAAGCAAAATAAGTGAACAAATAATCATTATTGTAACAAATGGTATTCTTGAGATTTAAAAACAAAAACCTTGTTTGGTACAAATCATAATTTAATATATTTTTAAATGTGAATAATGTTTCAAAATATGATCCATCCCTCTAATATCTGGACTCTTATATCAGTCAAAATAATTGCAATTAGTTATATTTTACAAATCGTGCAGCCCAATCTGTATGAGTGCAGGAGTAATGTCTTATTTTGGATACTATAGTAATATCTATATATATGTTCTACTGTTGCTACCTTTTTTCTTTATTTTCTTATATTTTTATTTTATTGTATTATATGTTTAACTCAGGGAAAAGAAAGTTTGGGGCTCTCTGCTGGAACTGCTACCCCCGCGACCCGACCACGGATAAGCGGGAGAAGATGGATGGATGGATGGATGTTTAACTCAACCCATGCCTGTTTACATGCCAATGTGACAAAAGCAAATCTATTTGGGATGAATAAAGTATAATCTAATGTTGCATATTTGTCTTTTTGCATGTAAATATACAACTATGTTAAGTCCCAAAGGTGGGGATGGAGAGGAGGACAGGGGGGGTGAGGAGAGGGGGGAGGGAGGGGGGGGGTGGGGGGAGAAGGAGCAGAGGCAATCAGGGATTATTGTTACTGACAGCGCTGCACCTTGATGGGCTAGGCGCTGCATTGTTTGTCACCTAACCAACCTCAATCAATCAATCATCTCCCTCCGCCCGCATCACCGATCAATCAGCTGGGCGCTACGCCCACAGAGGGCTGCTCAGGTTACACCGGCCAATCAACTGTCACCGCACCAAGTAAGACCATATCACAGCACTTAGGACAAAACTCAATATTCAAAGAGTGGCTGATGAATTTCAATGTGCTAAAAACTCATTTTGGGGAATGTTTTATAGTCATGTAATGATTATAGTTCATGATCAATGAATAGTGAGAGCCAGGTGGACCGCAGCAGGTAATTATCTGGACTGATGTGTAGTGATCAGAGCTACTCGACATGTAATGTTTTATGCTCGCGTGCTGTTTGTGTCCCAGGCTACTTCCTCCTGCATCTTCGTGAGCATGCTTGCTTGTTAACTCCTAACACATGTACCATAGCTCTGAGGCATTCTTCAAACTACGGTAATTCTTAGGAAATGGCGATAAGTCGGAGATATGTGTGATTTGCTCTGGAAAGTTTCACATGAAATGTTATCAATGAGGAATTAAAAGAAATCTTCTCATCACCTGAAGAAAACTATTATCAACCTTACACATTTAATGAATAACACTTCTTTTACACGGCGGTGGCTGAGCTGTTATATATTTAATTGTTTTGAAACCATAAGTGTCAGCATCTAAAAGCTGCTTTATCAAAGACTCCAACAACACATGTGTGGAAATGCAAATACTCAGAACTCAAACTCTAAAAGGAATCATGCTCAATAACAGTACTCTTCAGGTGCAATAGACACCGTGCTATTTACGTATTATTTAATAACAATTTATTTACAAATAGTAGAAAATACCGGCTTCTTCAATACTTTGTATGTTCACTTACTTCATTTCCTACTTCTTATTTTGTATAGGGGTGTAGGGTGTGCTTGCCTTTTCATTTAAAGTCTACTCTTTTTCCGTTTGTCTTTTATCAGCAGTGTACCTTGGCTTTCAATTTAAATCGCTTTCAATTCTCCCGCTGCGAGACGAATACAATATTTTTGTATTGTTTAACTATGTGAACTGTCATCCCTACAACACGTCAGAATATGATTGTTCATATGAGTTTGTCCATGATGGATATACATGTACTGAAGGAGCACCTCCAGCAGCTATCCTATTGATCCCCTCATGTTGTGTGGAAGCTGTGTTTCATCCGATGAGGATTGTCTCCCTCCCCGATCCCCAACTGGGGCTGATGTTTCTTTTTTCAGCACATTAGGTTGCAGCCTTAGGGGTGCTTTGACCAGTGGATCAATGGCTCTCGCGCTCTTGTCACCATTCATTTGGAGTGAGCGAGCGCTGGCTCCAGTCCTCGTCTGCCGCTGGCCCTCCTCTCACCTGGCCTCCCCTCTCTCCCTCTCTCCCTGAGCTCCCCTGACAGCTGGCTGCCACCACCAGCAGCAGACAGACGACAAGTCCTTGGGCTCCACAAACGCATGCACGCCCTCCACAAACACACGCATCTGGATGCTGACGCCATGCAGCCCCACTTTTGTTTCCCCCCCCCCCCCCCCTCTCCACGGTTCCTCCACCCCCTTCTACTTGTCTGTCTCTGGTGCTCTTGTTCTCTGTCTGGGTTTCGCAGCCTCTTCCTCTGGTCTCTGGAGTCAGGAAGGAGCAGATCATCCAGTTGGAGGGGAACCAGCTGTGGGCCAGAGTGGCTCCGGCGTCAGCTTGTGATCCAGCATGTAACCACTCCTGCTCCAACTAGCTATTCACATCGGCGAACACACAGCTAAGTTAGATCGTCATATAAAATCACAGAATAGAAGTCTTTCATTCGATCAAATATGATGTGAGAAAAGTAAGGATACAAAATAAGGTTTTCAACTTCTGTTACGTGCAGCAAAACCAGATCAAACTGCTTTTACTGCAACATTTAAAACTGTTTACTATTCAGGAACAACAAGCGCTCCTAAATATCCCCACTAGTTATTGTGCCCTTGTGCTATACAGAACATATTGCACTGTATGTAAAAATGAACAAACATCGGCTGGGCGTCAGCCATCGACGAGGAGGCTTGTTTTATCGCCTGTACTTTATTACAGTTTGCCATCTGCACGGAGGTATGTTAATAGCTAGCTGCGACTATTTACACATATGAAAAAGTACATCCATCTGCCATGTTCCGCCAATCTCACATGAATCAGTCCCGCCTTCCCCTAAGAACAACTGCTGTTTATTCACAAGGTGACAGGCAGCACGAAAGCCTGGCGACACCTGCACCTTACATCCTGCCGTCTGACATATGTGAACCTCGCACAAACACACATGTACACACAGAAACATCTCACATCCGTCCTATAACACACCCTCTCCATCACCACGTCTCTCAAGGTTACAACACACAATATGTCTCGGCCCCCCCTTGACACTCTTTGTTTTGAGAGGATTCATATGGAGAGGCACTCGTGTCAAATGAGCAAGAGCCTATCAATTCTAATCAGTCAAAAAAGGGATTATGAGGTTAATTACTTATATAGTCATTTAGGTTAATTCCTTAGCCAGGACTTGGCTTACATCTCTACAAGGTGACAAAGTCTGGCTGGGTACACTGGGCCATTTAAGGCAACCACCAGATCCATAGCAATTACTATCTCGCAGAAATACTGTATACACATTCCTTATAAAGTGACAGAGAAAGGCCTTGAGGAAAAACTAAGATGCTTTTAACAGCAGCAATAATCAAATAAAATACGGTTATGCATAACGTGCTCGACTCTGCATCGAATTACAGCTTCTTTTTGCCGTACATATCAGCGCACTTTATTGGATGAATAATAACAATCCATATAAACTAAATATCGGCGTGGAAACTGGAAAATAAATCTTGATTATGTACACAAAAACATCCCTGGCTGCAGTGTGTACAAGCCGAGCATTATGCCATAAGTGTGGGGTAAATCACCCTCTGTGAAAATGTATGGCCCCGCATCAGTCATAGCAATAATCTCACTAATCGCTGCTTTCTGGAGCAACAACACAAATAGGGAAGCTTTACTCAGGGCTGACAGGCGGCTAAAGAGGCAAAACACACAGAAGACTAGTGTGCTTTTGTTCACTATACTTTACACCAAAAATATAAAAAATGTAATCAAATAAAATTCATTTTTGATATGTTTGATTACAAAAAGTCACTTTAAGGACCTGAAAAATGTGATTTAATACAGAAACTAAAAATAAAGAAATATGAATTGCTATAATTCAAACAATGAACATTTGGGTGTTTGGACCCAAGTTATAAACAATAATAATAATGGAAACAATATTGATACAAATAATAATATTAATGTTAATTATGATATTAATACTCATACTACTAATAGGCAAGGCAAGTTTATTTATATAGCACTTTTCAACACAAGGCAATTCAAAGTGCTTTACAAAAAATGAAAGACATTCAGAAAATGGCATTTAAAATCAGTCATTAAAAAGAAAAGATAATAAAATAAACATTAAAAGAAAAAATACGTGGATAAAAGTTACAGTGCAGTTTAAGATATGAATAGTTCAATTAAAAGCAGCGGCAAAAAGAAAAGTCTTCAGCCTGGATTTAAAAGTAGTCAGAGTTGCAGCGGACCTGCAGGTTTCTGGGAGTTTGTTCCAGATGTTTGGAGCATAATAACTGAACTAATACGAACTTGTCATGTATGATAATGAATTCTCTTTTCAGCTCATTTGATTTAGTTTGATTATGAAACTGTAGTCATGGAGAAAGCAGCTCAGTCCCAATCTGTTACCTACCATGAGAAAAGCACCATGTCAGCGCAGTAACCAGAGCAGGTAGAGTACAGTGAGCTGGTTGGAGGTGAGGGAACATTAAGCATTAATCCCCACCTGACACTAATACTTGATGTATGATTGACCCTGAGGCAGGACACTGCACATTACAATCTGGGCCATATGGCAAGACATTAGCCCTTCAACCCTCCAGCAGGATAATCTCTCCGTTCTGGCAATGCTTTTTCTTCACAGATTTCTTCGCACAATAATTGCGTGACAGTATTAACGTATCGGGACAGATTTAGAACCCTGCGTCACTGCAAGGGAGGAGCTTTGCAAAGGAAGGAAGGAAACATAATCTGTGATCAAGAAGGCCAGCACACACGGTATATAAAGACATTTTATAAGTGTTATTATTTGTATTAAGATAAAGGTAACATTTCACAGAAAAAAAGTACATTAAGTTGTATTTTGTATGGACAAATGACAGGTTAAGAGTTTATTCTTCATCCGGGCAGCTGAGGAACCCTGGAAAAGACACAATACAGTAAATACATTTATTCACAAACCGTTTTAAAAATGTTTTTTAATTGTTATACATATTGGAGTTAAATGAAATAGAACACACCGATAAACTAACCGAAGCTTGGGAATAAAGGCCCTGACACTAAGCAGAACGTATTTAAAATAGAACATGTCTAGAATTGTATAGATTACATGTATTCTACAGAAATATATATATTGTACATATTCAAAAATATGTAACACAAACCAAGTACCCTAAAACTGGTCTAGCCCTAATTACTAAATGCTCTCAAAATATTAAATGACCAGTCTAAACATGGGTTTTAAATATATAATACATTATAAACACAGACGGATCACAAGAGAAGATAATGGTATGAATAAAATGCATTATGAATAAAGCCGGCTGACAGTTCCCCAACACCTTCTACCTCCTTGATTCCCTACTCTCCCCCCCTGACCCTTTGACACACTCATCCAGCCTCCCTGAAACCACTGTCACAACCACAACCCCCCTCCAAACGATACACACACAACACGGCTACCAATCCCCGCAGCCCCAAACACACACCACAAACACATGAATACACTCACCAGCATCAAGCTGTCCCCCCCAAACCCTTCAATCCCCCAGCCCTGAAACACTAGTCCTCCTGAAACCTCAGCCCTCTCCTCTGCAGCCCCACCTAGTAATGAACAAATTCACTGCGCATTACTCTGGACTTGATCTCTAGCAAAATAGTGCTGGAACAAACAATTTGGTTTGTCAACACCTTTCTCTGGACTCCTCCATCAATGTCAGAGGTCCAAATTTAAACAGCAAAGTGCATTTGACTGCAGGACCCTGAGCTGATTAGACTTCCCAGCTCAGCGAATTGCTCTAGACAGGACGGCAGCTCTGATTGCTAACCCGGCTTGAAAATAGTCTCCGCTGCCCGGGATTAGCATGAATATTTTGATATAGATCGATAAGCAATCTCCACTCCATAAGAAATGCCAGCAGCCTTCATTTGGCTGATCAAAGGCACATCAGCCGCTGGGCGACAGCTGGCTATTGTTTTTCAGCTCGGCCTATGTTGAGGGAGCGAATCCATGGGAGGGATCCACAAGCACAGCTCCAGCTCTCTTCCCACCTAATCGTGGAAACAATCACTGCTTCACAGGATCCCATCTCCCAGGGCTGAAGACACTCAAATGAGGGAGGCAGAGGGCCGACGCAGGGGGGACAGAGTTCATTACAGAGCCGTGGTCTCACACCGCTCGCTGCTGACCCGGAAGGAAAGGAGGGTCAGCAATCTGTCTGCTTATCTTTTCTGCACCTAAACGCACCTCATTGGATTAGACACTACACTGACCAAGGGGTCGAGGTTGATCACACTATATTTTTGGGAGGTAGCTAAGGGAGAGTCTGGTTTTCATACGATATGTTTACATCCAGTGGGAGCTGAATGTGGATAGGGGACACAAAGAAAGTTACACAAGGTGACACAATTCATCAGCAAGCTTCTATCTGTAACGTCCCTAAAACAATGGGGACATAAAGTAGTGCAAGAGAGAGCCCTTAACCAGGAAATGAGTTAGCATTTTAGCACTTCCAGGCTCCCTTAATTTGAAGTCATTGGTCTTTTGAATATTTTTTGGGTTAGATTCCCAAAATAAGGTCTGTGTTTAATACAAGCTTACGATAGTTTCATGTTTTGTTCTGTGATATAAACCCACATCAGTAGATTCCCCCCTGGTGATCGCATGAAGCGTTCAAGTTTCTTAAACGTACGTTGTTAACACGTGACTAAGTGAGACTAAAAGTCATCACAGGATATTAGCCGCCTTTAGCCTAGCGGTGGAGTTATGCAAGCGTTATGCAGTGTGTATAGCATGACGTTAGCTATCAACTTCTGTCACGCTTTAACTATTTTAAAAGTGGTGTTAATCTGTGGAGATTACCCTGCTTCACAAAACTCGTAAGAATCCTAAATGTGTGTTTACAACAGATCTGCATTATTCCAAAGTGAAACAGCTATTGCTTTTAGTCGGGGGAGCCCTTGCAATGCTAACTTCAGGGTCATCAATGCACCACTCTATACCCACTAGCCACCCCCCAAATATAAATGTCTGTCCAGCATATCCTCCCCAACAGCAGCGACTGGACTGATCACTCACAACACTAACCCCACTGATTTGCCAGACCCCATAAAAGGGCGCAGGTGTGACCCGAGCATTTAGTAGTTAACTGGTGCGGAGTGAGACCACACGCCTCTGACAGACCGGAGGCTGCCACACAGGACCAATATGAGAGGTGGAAAAAACTACGGGGGGGAATAGTGCACCAATTGTAAATTACAGGTTTAATTCATTAGGAAGTGTCACTTTATTCCAGGGCAGCCTGAGCAGGCCGATTAAAAAGTGGTAATCAGGATTAATTAGGAGAATATATATGTGAGGATTAGCAGGCCTATCCCCTGCATGCCCCAGCAGCTCTCCCTCCCAACATGCATCTCTCTCTCCTCTGTTACCCTCTGCCTGGGGAGAATTCGGCTCTGCTGCCCTCTTTCTCACAATCTCCTCTCTCTATTAACCAGTCTCTACACTCCACTTCTCCCCTCTCTCATGACTTTTTCTCAACCGACCTAACGCAACCTCTGATTAGTCATGAACTGGATTTTTAGCAACGGCTCAGGTCATGTCTTTTTTCGGTTGAGGCAGAGCTTTATGCATTTGTAGGCCTTTCAGGGGAAACTATTTCGACTTGATTCTATCAGATAACTTAATCAAAGATTGTGTGAAATAAAAAGCTACGTCATATTGCTTCTGTGTGACGATAAATTCACGATTTTCAGATTCTGTTATGTGGATTTGGTTCCATTTTGGGTCGACAATGGAAAAAGCTTTCATTGTTTTTAAAACTAAAAAGTCTTCAGGAGTCAAGTACATGATGCCTAACACAAGTTGTACTCTTAAATGATTAAAAGGATATCAAAGAAGACTCAAAAGCACAAATCAAACTTGTTGTGCTTTGACTGCATTGACCTTACTGCAATTATTTGATATATATTTTGTCTTTTTTATATGCTTCTAAAAATGAAAAAGCGTGTTTTTTTTGTTATGGGGTACTTTACTGGCTACAATGTAAGACTGAAAGGGCTTAAATCTGTAAAACGTGTTTGTTTTTCCGTATGTAATCATCTATTTACATTATTGATTACCTATTCATTTATTCATTTACAACATTAAAGTAAAAATATAGCACTAAAGCGTCTGCAGGATGAACGGGGGATGGATGCAGAACAGATGCATAATGGGAGACTTTAACACTAACAACCACTCGATGTCATCACACATTTCACTCAGGCCCCCTCTGGCCAGATTTATTACTGAAATCTGGTTTATCACAGTGTTTATATTATTACTTCAACATGTTTCAGTTAACATAACCTTGAATCACTGCGGTTCAAGTGCGAGGATGGGCTGTTTTGCTTGCGGTGCAGCCCATCATTGATGTTAGCAGATGACGCATGCCCTTCTCTCTGGCACCGGCTCAGACCAGATCTTTCATCCTGCTCGAGTGCGGTCGGGCGGACCTTAGCATTTGAATATAAACTCAACAACCAGGCTTTATTTTGTATTTTGATTCAATGAGAAAATAATATAGCCAGCAGTATTTGAGGGGAAGATAAGATTTGGTATGTGGTTACAACAATTTGACTTTCAGGTGGACTCCTTCAAGAGCAGGATTGTAGAATATAAACACATGTCAAAACATGTAAAAATGTTTCTTACATATCGACAAGTTCACTTTAAAGCCTGTTGGATGTGTCGCTGCAAAGACTAACATTATCAGACCACACAAGATGGCCAAACAAAGCAATACAAAATGGACTTGTTTAGATGTTTGTATTGCTTTGTATGGCATGACAACTCTGTCTTTGCACACCTCTAACCATAGCTAACTGAAATATTAATTATCTTACGCTACAGTACCAAGACGTTACTGTTAACTGAACCTAGACCAGCGGGTGGACTTCGACAGGCACTAAACAAGTCAGGAAGTGTCTATTAGATACAATCAACTGTGATACATTATAACCAGTTTAGATATTTCCTCCTCATCCAATACTTAAAAACACAGTTTACTTCACTGTGCAATTTAATGATTTTCGTGGATCTGGAAACAGGTCTGGGTGAAGCTGAGGACTTAAATAATAGCAGGAGTGGTATTGAACCTCTTCGGGGAAGATCAAATGCAGCTTTCATTAGTTTAGTACAGCGCCAGGGCTCATTGATGACTTGTCAGACAGTCTTCCCTTCAATACGCAGCGAGAGGCTCTAAAAATCATCCTTTTACTGAGCCCTCTCGGCTGTAAATTCAGCCCCGCTCAATACTGCACCGCCCCCCCCATCTCTAAACCTCCATTATTTCTTACCATGGATTAACCCTATGCTGCTGATCAAAAGGAAGCTTCTCCGTGTATCTGCTGAGGCCCAGACCCCTCCATCCATTAGCCACTCATAATGAAATCTTCAACTTATTGTTATGGAGAAATCCATTGTTTGTCCACAGGTACCATATTTAGTGGGAGAGCATGATCTTCCGGAGGATTACGGAAATGCTTCAGGGGGCTTCGCTGCTCTTCAGAGAGAAGGAGGAGGAGGAGGGTGATGGGGTTGGGAAAGGGGAGGGGTGAGATTGCTTCACAAAATCAGGGATCTTATGCACCTTTTGTGGGGTGAGACTGTTTCCAATTAAGACAGCATGAGCAGCACAATATCACGCAGTAAACAGAGCTCTGCTTCCCACAGAAATGGGATTGCTTCCCCCTTTAGGAGCTAATGACTGTGTCACTGTCCTATTTTCCTGCTCCGTCTGAACAACTTAACACAGACATAACCTGAAAGCATCAAAGCGCGCTGAAAAAAACCCAGATACTGATCATATTTAGGCGGCGTGTTCCAGATTTGACCTGTGCATGACTTCGATCCTTACTCATTCTCGCTGCATTAGGCTGTCCTTGTGTTTGAAGTGTACTTACAGTAAATATGATACATACACCAGGGCTAAAAGCTTTACATAAAACTGTCTTCAAAGAGCATATTAACCCATCTTTGTTTACAAGAGACAAGACGGAGAAAAAGACAATTTGGCACAATGGTCGTAAAATGCGCTGCTCCCCACCTCGCTGGCACACTGGCACACACACACACACACACACACACACACAGTCTGGAGACATAACGCAGACATAGGGCTAAATCACTGGGGACAGCAGCATTTAAGACGGAGTGTCACATTTCTATGTAATAAATAGCAGAGATTGATTTGACCTCCCAGCCAGGTCCTGCAGTTTACTTATACACAAGTTAAGACAAATGGAAGCTCGGGCTCTCTGGGGATAGGAAGGAAATCGGATAGCCTGCTGTGGGTTTAAGGGCCGCAGCGGTCCAGCGGGGGTCAATATGGCTCTGCTATTCGGCCTACCTCTCTACCAGCTCTACTGCAAGACGAGAGGACGGACCCTCGAACACCTCCAGCTGTTATCTCAACGCTGTTTGCACTGACGAGCAACAAAGAGGAGAGGAAGGTCAAAGAGTTTTTGTTACCACTTCCTTCTAGCTTTTGCATTATTCACAGTAACCTCATATTCCAAATATAGTAATCGATTTTCCCACCTTGCTTCAGAGGTCAAAAAGACAATAGTGGTTGAATAGTTATGTTTTGCTGGTAGGTTCCTGACAGAGTGACATGACCCGGAAGTTCCTCAGTTGCAGCCATGATAAGAGCTGTTCAAATTCTCTCGATGCCCCCAATGCTTCCTTTATGATCTACCTTAGCGTAGGATACATCGGACTATCAATTATGAAAGGAAAATAATGAATGCTGTCCCAGTTTCAGTGAAGCACCATGGCCGCTGACGGAAACAACCGATAGTGACCGACTAACGCAGATCACAGATGTTTCAGTGCTAATTGTTGAATATAATATGTTTGAATGGTGATATGCAGACTAGTTGATAAGGAAAGCTAACAAGTATTGGTATTTTACATTAAGCATTATTTATTCAAATATCTTTGAACAACCATACTGTACTTATTGGGATTTATGTCATCTAATACGAGTAGACAGGGGGGGGGGGTGCAAGCAAACATAACTGTCCTTGTTTATTTTAATTAAGACAGTGGTATATTTGTGTCACTGTTGTCTACGTTATTAAGCCCACGTGAAACAACATGATACAACCTATTGGGCAAAGTTTCTAGATCCACCTTCAGCAGTTATTCTACAGAAAGTTGTATTGAGACACACCTAAATAACATCTGTTGGTCCATCATAAAGCGCACTTGTCTTTTCCTAAGTCCTCATGTACTCTCCTTTTTCCTTTCCACTGAGTTTGCCAGAGATCCGTCCACAACAAAACATCTCAGGATCTGCCTGGAGGGCGGGAAACAAGAGTAGATACCAGCAGGTGTAAAGTAAGATCCTAATTTTGAGCACATCACCGGAAGGCAAACTGCTTCTTCCTCCTCTTTTACAGCACATATCTGCAACCATAAACAGGGGGCGGTGTCTCTGTAAGCATTTACAGTGACATAAGGAGAGGAAATTGGCTGAGACACAGGGCAAAAATGTATGTACGTCTGGCACCCAGCTGCAGGACGAAAGCTCCTGAAGCACAGTCTGCCATGCTGTACCAACCACATCATGTACCAACCACATCTTAACGCTTTTCCTCTGCCTCAAACGACGCACCTGTACCTCTCATATCTCAGGGACACTGAAGGTAGAGTGTCAGTACCTCAGAGACTGAGGCATAATTGGAGAGAGTGGTCCACCTCAACAGGATCAAAAATACACAGAAGCGGCTCACAAACAGCAACATGTGGTGCCCATAAAGCCCACATCCTCTTCGGAGTAATTATATTGCTACAGCCACATGAATTATCAATGACGCAACAAGTAGTGACAACATCTTCAAAATATGTCTGCCACACCAAACGGGAGCTACCAATTTAGGAGACTCCAGTTTCCATGACAGGGTTAGTGAGGGCTTACGTTAGTGTTGAGAAGGTCCAAAGAGTTATCTGTGTATCTGTCTGCCAAACACCTACTGGACATGCACTACCAACTGATATGGTTTTGCTCTTGTTATTACTGGCTGCAACTTCACTACTCCGACTGTAACACCACTGTTGAGAGAATATATATTATGTTTAATGCAAGGACCTGTTGCTATTGCTATCTTTATAATACTGCTGTTCAGTGTTTACCATGGATGTGTGCTTATTTGATGCCCTTTTTGTGCTAGCTGCTGGGAGGCTGCGGCGCAGTGGAGTAGTGCGTTGGTGTTCGGATCAGGGGAGCACAGGTTCAAACCCCACTGCAGTCAGCATGTCGTTGTGTCCCTGAGACACTTCACCCCAAATTGCTCCTGTGGGGATTGCCCAGGGTATTGAGTATGTAAGTCGCTTTGGATAAAAGCGTCTAACAAGTAACTTGTCATGTAATTTAATGTTAGTTTAATAATCGTATGTTTGTCTTTTGCTGTAACATTTCCCCGCTGTGAGACACATAACGGATATTTGATTAGATCTGCAAGTCATGCAACAAACACTTCTAATTACACAAAATATGACTTTCCTAATATGTGATTTAACAAAGATATAGCCTCATTGTCTTTCATTTTGCACAAAGTTCACACACGGTTAGCACTGCAGGAAACGCTGGAATGCTATTGACTGCCCAGCTTGCTTTCCTCTGAGCTCTGCAGAGCGGAGGGAAAGCAGCCAGTGATGAACGATGGCAGCACAGTCAATGAAAAATCAACTGGGAAGCACAAAGCTCTTAATGCTCAGCCATATTGGCTGCTGACGGGAGCAAATAACATCAGCATAGCACTTACAGAGACCAATCATACATTTCCACCAGCAACGACACTGGTTCTGGACCGCAATAAATTCTTCCCCCTGATTAAACAGTAAATTCTGCATGCCTATCAGGGTCCCATTAAGTGGGGGGCTGCTTTCAAAAACACCATTAATCAAGCGCGAGATATGGAGGGAAATATCAGTCATCGATTGTAACTGCTTATGACAGTTTACACAGCTTTATATCTGCAGGGAGTGCTCGCTGATCTATCAATTACCAGCAGCCCTTACCGCATGCTAATTGTGCATTTTCCCCTCTAATGCATTTGCACTGTTATCTTATAGGCTAATGAAACCAAACAAATCAATAAATATAAATTATACATGCAAAGATGTACTGCTGTGAACATAAAGCCTCTAATTAATTGCACTTGATTAATTTATATACTTTAATTATCTCTTGGAGCTGCAGATGGCATAAATATCTGGACAATCTGCTTATTGCTATGTCAGTCATAAAACGGCAGACGCAGTGAAACTATTAGGTGAGGCTAGCTTTGTCACTGGAAAACACACAGTTGCTGACATAAAAAAGCCTCGCCTCTGAATAATTTAAAGAGAGCAAATTGCCAGACAATGCAGGGCTCGGGTCTGCCGTAATTTCTGCGCTGGTTTGTTACGGTGAGCAGTATGTCCATGTTGCATGAGTAGAGCGGAACTCACCAATACATGTCCAGTTTCCATGCGATATGTTTCTGTTAAAGGTTGGATTGAAAGTGTTTTAGTACACATGTAATCAGTGAATTACAGGTAAAGGGAAGCAGAGCATCAAATAGAGGAATCATATCTGCTGAAATGCATATTTAGAGTAAAACAAGTCTGCAAAACAGCCCAGTTTAACTTGAAACCGATATGACACTTCATTTGAGCCTTAAGAAGTCAGTGTGTTCGGCATGTGTGCAGTATGTAGTGAGTTGTGGGCACTTCTGTTTAAACAGCCTGTTAGCATTCTTCATTTAAACCAATTGCTTCACCACAAGCTTGCGTGTGTCTGCATTGCGAAGAAAAACACCACTCCATGTAATTTCAATATAATGCAGCAAACCCACGTTGTAAAAGCATCGATGTTGGTCTGCCGTGATTCAGGATGAAGAGGAGTTGTCTTTGAGGGTGCAGCAGGGGGAAGATAGTGAGGCTTCTGGGGGTTTACATCTTGATGCTGCTAATGAGGGTGTTTTTAGTATAATTACCCCAACAGGGTGCTTGGCAGTATAATTACCAGAAAGACATTACAGAGGAACATTAGTGTATCCAGGTACAGTAAATATGTCGAGATGTAAGGTGACTTGGTCTGCCCTTTTTCCAAGCTGGATCTTTTCTGAACATAGCTGTTGTTTTACGAAGAAGAACCAAGACATTCACAGGTTTCCCTTTTACTGCTTTACATCTGAACGTTTTCAATATGTAACTGGATAATGGCTGTGTAAGTATTTGGACTTGCAATATGGTGTGTCCAGTTATGTGAGAGCCTTTAAAATGTACGAGTGGGAGTCCAAACAATGGAGATTTTATAGCAGAGACTCAAACTGCAGCAAATCAGCTGCTCACAGTTGAATGTACTTTATGAAGTAAGCGAATACCTGGCAGGGATGTCTAGCACTTTTGTGTAGGCGACTCCAGACATATAGTTTAAACCACATGAATGCCACAATGCCTGTAAAAACACCTGGACACCTTTTTGGCCTCAACTTCAAACATTGCACTCTATTTACCCTCGCAGACCTTTTATGTGGTCATAGTTTTAAAAAATAATTATCTCATCCCAGCTGAATGTGTGGGAGGCTGTGGCTCAGTGGGATAGTGTGCTGGACTTCGAATCAGGGGGTAGCAAGTTTGAGTCAGCATGTCGTTGTGTCCCTGGGAAAGACACTTCACCCCAAATTGCTCCTGTGGGGATTGGCCACAGTACTGAATGTATGTAAGGCGCTTTGGATAAAAGCGTCTAACAAGTAACATGTAATGTAATGTGTTAGTTTAACACTAGAAACGCCAGATATCTTATACCTAAAACCGCCACCGGGGTCAAATTGACCCAGCATTAGAATGCATTGATTTTCAAGGTAAATGTATTGCTTTAAAAAAAAAAATGGTCCTGTGGTATTGGTATTTTGACAAGCAATTTTGTTAAATTGTTTCGTTTATTAACGGTACAACATAGCGTTTCGTGAGGCGGTTGTCGTTGTTGGGTGAAAAGCAAACAGCTGGTTGCTGCGGAGCGCAGCGCGAGCAGTCTCCCATGAGCAGGAGCGCGCTCCTTCACTACAGACTGTCCCTATCAATCTATCTATCTCTCTCTCTCTCAATCTATCTCTCAATCTATAAGGAACCCAGTAGACAAAAGGCGTTGCTATAGCAACACGTCATGTTTGTTTACACGCAAAATCAATAGCGGGAAAAGGGGTGGGGTCAATATGACCCGCTTGGCGGAAATAGGTATAAATGGCAATTTTTTGGGTGATTTCTTCAATCTGACTTCATATTGACCATTTTTAACAACATAGGGTGCTATATAACACACTTTCAGGAAAAGTCACGGACTGGGAGACTTTAATATGTTATTGAAAAAAAGTTACATACAATATAAAACAGCTCTGGGTCAAATTGACCCCGTTGGCGGTTCTAGTGTTAATAATCGTATGTTTGCCTTTTGCTGTAACATTTCCCCGCTGTGAGACACATAACGGATATTTGATTGTGTCTGCAAGTCATGCAACAAACACTTCTAATTACACAAAATATGACTTTCCTAATATGTGATTTAACAAAGATATAGCCTCATTGTCTTTCATGTTCCACAGTATTGAGTATGCAAGTCGCTTTGGATAAAAGCGTCTAACAAATGACATGTAATGTGTTCGACTCGCTGCACCCTCGCTGCGAAGGGGACCCAAGTTCCGATCAGCAAAAACACGTGGGTTTGCTATCCTGGCTCCAAAATGGTGGAATGAGCTCCCCATTGACATCAGGACAGCAGATAGCTTACACACCTTCCGGCGCAGACTGAAAACTCATCTCTTTCGACTCCACTTCGAGCAATAGAACTATTAACAAAGCACTTATATACTAATAAAGGACTGGCTTACCTAAAGCCAGTTGAGTAGCACTTGAAATGTTTTTGCTCTATGAAGCCTGATGTACTTATATGATTCTGTTTTCTTCAAGTTTGTATTTTGTTGGTCGAACGCACTTATTGTAAGTCGCTTTGGATAAAAGCGTCAGCTAAATGTAATGCAATGTAATGTAATGTAATGTGTGGCATCTGCAGCAGGCATAGAGATGTTATGTGTGCACACGGTGCAGATGGGTGGATGCAGGTCAAGGCTTTGTAACCGGTGGAGGTTGTTGAGTTGTAGTGTTGTTTATACGCTGTTAAGTGCAGAGGAACTGGAAAAGAAAGCCCACTGGAAATAAAAAACAAGCTGAAGCTCATGTGTCACATCAAATAAGTCATGTTATAAACAAATAAACCTCATCCAAATGTAGCATTATTTTGATTCTGAGCAATATACAGTAAATGTACTTACCTCTCTGTTTGCATATGTCCTTGTGAGTGTTGGCTGTAAAATGTTAAGTCCCGCTGAATTCCTCTACTTTTGTTGTGTTTGGTGATTAAATTGATGGATGAAATTATAAGTCCTGTTTGACCACACATCCACAACCTCCATAAAGGAATACACCACAGCCATATAAACAGAATTTGGGGGGAGAAGCACAATTCCTCAGACAGTGTGTCTTTACTTTATCTTCCTCCCCTCAGAGCGGAGACTTTTAATCATCCCGATATGATTTAGTCACTTTTAAACAATAATGATCACGGAAGGAGCGTCATTTGGGAGGAGGTGATCAATCAGAAGCTCATTCAGCTTTAATTCATGTAGATGCACACCTAATACTCATTACAAAGATGCAATTTCCAGCCAGTCAGCGTAGATTAATGGGGAAGCATCTCTGCTCGTGTTCCTCTGCGCAGCGCCATGCCTCCAGCACGATGGATGACTTTCATACAGACACACCGCTCCACAGGCTCATTTGTTTAATAGACATGCTTATGACAAACTGGTAAACTGAAAACATCGTAGGGCGATCAAAAAGACACAGAGCAGAGTTTTTCTTATGGTTTTATTGTTTTTGTATGATGTGTTAACAGGTTTGAGACACACATGTTTCCATCCCAAAGAAATTCAGAAAAACTAAGAAAAGAAAACATGTTTTACCATCCTTAGAAATCTGTATATCAATTGTGCTTCCCTAATAATATGTGTTAATATTAGGGTTGCAAAGGGGCGGAAAGTTTCCATGGGAAGTTAAGCTGAAGTTAAGATGCAAAATTAAACAAAAAACAAATTAAACAAAAAAACATTTCAACTATTTTTTTTAAAAGTAGAACAGAACAACTTTTAATTATTTTATTGAACAATTATTTGTTTGATTGAAGAACGAAAACAGGAATGTTGAGTTAAATATTGCTCATCTGTGCATGTGATGGAGGAATGGAGGGGGTGTGGTCTCAATAGCCATGCAGTAAGCAGTGTGCTATGGCATGGATATGCAAGTGTGCTTGAATGGCATCTGTTTGTTTTAGTCCAGATTATGCTCAAATATACTTTCCAACTATATTTAAGTTCCCTATGAAGAGCCAACCTTCCATTTTGAAAATTCCCGTTTATTCCCTTGGAAAGTTTCCATCTTTGAAAATTCCCAGAATTTTGCAACCCTAGTTAATATTATATATTTTCCAAGTTAAAGTGTTGAGATTTAGGGCTTCAAGATTATTTATTTATTTTATGGAAATGTTTTTTATTTCTGAGTGCATTTTTACAAAGAAATGTCCGTTTAGATTGTCTCAAAGTGTCCAACAGATATAGTTTAACATTTCATTCTAATTATTTGTCATAACTTTGGAACAATGTATGATTCAGGACATATGTCTTTATGTCTTTATTAGGATCCACATTAGCACTAGCATGAGCATTGGCTATTCTTCCTGGGGTCCTCACACACTAAAAACATACATAAAAATACATACAACAAAATTAAAAGAAAACAGCTCATCATTTCATGCAATTTACAGTGAAATGAAGCGAAAACTAAAATGGTCATCCAATTATCGCCATCCTAAGGCCAAACAAAAGTAAATACAAATAAGTGTACATAATAATTCATGCATACATAGCCACAGTTCAAATGTACTTTGTAATACTTAAATATTTTTTTAGCAACCTTTTGAGATGTACTTGAGAATTTTCCTGAATGATGTGGACCGGTAAAGAGTTCCAGCTGATCATGGCTCTGAACTGTTTTCTGTCCCATATTTGATTGAGATTTGGGTAATACAAACCTTCCTTCTATTGTATGTCGTGTTTGATAGTTATGTTGTGCATATTGCGCTATAAACCTTTGTGATAATATATCTGGTGAGTGAGTCACTGTAATATTTCTGACAAAATGTAATAAAATATAAGTTGACCTCTGTCTGACAGTTAACCATTTCAGTGTCTCCAGCATTTCAGTGACTCTGGTTCTGCGGGAGCACTGCAGTGCACATCGTGCTGCCTTATTTTGTGCTACTTGTAGTTTGTTTAAATCTTTTTCAGCAGCACTAGACCATATAACCAAACAATAATCAAGCTGTGACAGAACCAAAGCATCAAAACTTGTCTACTGACATCCATAGGCAAATATTTTACAATTATTTTCACAAGTGACACACCCCTTCCCATTTGACATACAACACTATCAATTTGTTTAGACCAAGATAATTTATGATCCAGGGTTATACCTAGCAATTTTGTCTCCTTGACCTGTTCAATTTCAATATGGTTTAAATGTAGTTGCAATTTTGGTTCACCTTTTAACTGATGATTTGATCCTATTAATAACGATTTTGTTTTTCCCGCATTAAGTACCAACTTATTATTTATGACCCACTCTGATATCAGTAGTAGATCTTTATTCATAACATTTGTCAACTCTCTTGTAGTTGATGCTGCATAATATATTGCGGAGTCATCTGCATACATTACAATTTTAGCTTTTTCTAACACTAATGGTAGGTCATTTGTAAAAATAGAAAATAAAAGTGGTCCCAAACAACTACCCTGAGGTACTCCACAAGTGACTGTTTTCATCTTTGAGAGACTTCCATTAAAAAAAACAGTTTGACTTTGATGTGTCAGGTAACTTTCTAACCACCTCAGCGTTTCAAAATTAAAACCATATTGTTCCAGCTTGTGTAACAACAAAGAATGGTCAATGACATCAAAAGCAGAACTAAAATCGAGTAGTACTGCACCCACTAACTTCCTATTATCTAGTTCGCCCTTCCAGTCATCTGTCTTTTGTGTTAAGGTGGTGCATGTGGAATGGCCAGGTCTGTAAGCATGTTGATACAAAGTATTATGTTTGTTACCTTCAAAGTATTTTTGTATTTGATTAAAAATGATTCTCTCCATTATCTTTGCTAATGCTGGTAATAAACGTATTGGATGGCTATTTGTACCAGAAAATGGTCCAGCTGGATTTTTTGCAAGTGGAATAATTGTTGCTATTTTCCATGCCTGTGGGCAAATACATTTATCAATACTCAAATGTATAATATGACAGATAGGCTCTGCAACAAAATTAGCAACATATCTAAGAAATGTACCAACTAAATGATCCACTCCTGGTGGTTTATCATTACATTTACCTAGTAGACATTCAACATCTTTAATTGTCACTTTTTCTATTTTAAATGTACACTTCTTATTTTTCATAATTAAATCCTTTATTAGAAATGTGGAGTTACTATTTATAGTTTGATTCATATTTCTCCTCAAATGTTTTACTTTATCAAGAAAATAATCATTCAGATGATTAGCAATTTGTACTGGTTTTGTCAAAAATGTCCCATCGACCTTAAGATATGCTGAGGTGGATTTCGGCTTACGGCCTGTCATGCCATTCACTAAACTCCACAGTTTTTTCTTGTCATCCTTTATCTCTTTAATTTTATTTCCATAATACAACCGTTTTTTCTTTTTATTTAATGCTGTAACATAATTCCTTAACCTTCTATACATGTGCCCATCTGACTCATAACTTGATGAGAGAGCTACATTTTTTGCATCATCTCTTTGTTTCATTAGATCCCTTAATTCCTCATCTAACCTAATTAACATACATCAAGGAACCTATATGAAGCTCAGCGCAAGTTCAACCAGGAAGACCGCTCCACTCATTCATTTACTATGTCTATATTACTACTCTCTCTCCTCTCAATAAGTGATCGGGGGCGTCACTCCAGCTTAACCAATCACTTCGCTCTATTCTCGTACAACTGAATTTCCCCTCGGGGATTAATAAAGGTTCATCTTATCTTATCTTCTCACAAGCCTATCATAGCGCTCAGCTAACCCTTTTAAATCTGCTCTCCCCACTCTGACAGTTTTCATTTCAGGTGACTCGACGCAACCCTTCTCCACCCCCTTTTCACCTCCTGTCCCTCTGAATCCAGGGTCAAGCTAAGCCCCTCCCCTTCAGACCAAACCCAACTATCCATTCACCACCACCAGTGTCTAGACACCGGGGGGTCATTGGATCGGTTCTCCCCTCCCGAATGATACTCCTGCACAACGGGGCCTAATCGCCAAAACTCCATTACATTCATTCGTGTATTCCTGGCAATAAATATGTATTCTTACATCAAAACCATCTCTCCTGATTTAAATAGTTACACTTCTGCTTAAAGCACATGTGTCAAACTCAAGGCCCGGGGGCCAAATCAGGCCCTTGGTGGATTTAATTTCGGCCCGCAGGATAATTTTTAATTACTATTCGATCTGGCCCGCCGGTATATTGCACGCACACCTTCACTCAATCCTGAGGGTCTCCTCAGCTCAGAGCCTGACCCCAAACATTGATGAACTTGCACCCAAGATGAGATGCCAAGTATCTGCTTGAACTAGCATCACAGAGCAGCACACTGAGTTCAATGGATGTTTCCTTTTGCACTTTTCTTCTTGAGACAACAGGGCATGTTTGGTTTGTTCTTTGAGGGAAATTGTTTTTTGAAGCTGTTGTTGGCCTGTGGAAAAATGTGATCACAAGAAATGACTCTGGAAAAGCTACAGATAGAGATCTGGCGGTTCTAGTGATTATTTAATGTTTAATGTTGTTTTTATAGGCAAGGATTTAAGCTTTGTTAGTTCCAGGTTTAATATGTGCAATAAGTTCATTTCAATAAGTTTTGCAATAAACATTGAACCAGTCTGGCCCTCGACTAGTACCCATTTTTTTATTTTGGCCCACTGTGTATTTGAGTTTGACACCCCTGGCTTAAAGTATGGGTCATGCTCACAGTTAACATAATCATGTAAAAATAAAACAAGAAAAAACTACTTTTCCAGTTGTCTTAAATTAGGATCCATTTGGTCAACACATTATAAAAAAACTCAGCAACAAGTTGTTCCAGTTGCAAAGCAGTTACTTAAATACACTCAATCACATTGTGTTTCTATTATATGCTAGGCTATTTTGTAAGCTATTAACACCAAACCAAAATGTCACAAGCTACATTGTGTATTTTATTTTAACCTACAGTATGCTAAATAAACCCATGCAAAAAGAGTCCTTATATATATATATGTGTATATGGAATACAATTTGAACCTTTATTAAATGAAGAGGACAACACAATGTAATTAGTCAATCAGGCTGAATGTAGCTGTCCGTTCCCATTTCACACAGCAATACTTAAAACATGATTTCCATCTGCAGGTCGGATATAAAAGGAGAGAGAAAGCTGAATATGTGAGAACCAGGTATCTAAAGTATTGGGCTGTGGCTCAGGGGGATGGTTCTCTAACATTTAAAAGGTTTGATCCCCTGCAGACAACATTCCTGAGATACTGAACCCCAAAATTGCTCCTGTAGCCAAGGAAATATATGGAGTTTCTGACCTCCCTGGTATCAGTTGGATCCAGTAAGGAGGATTGCAGCACGAGGAGCTCCAGGTGGCTGGAGTTGTAGTTGCTGCCCTGGGCTCTGTCACTGTCTGTGGGTTGGAGCAGCATCCCTGCCTCCTGCCCTCCCCTTCCTTTCTTCTACCTCTCCCTTTCTTCTCTCCCCTTCCTCCCCCTATACCCTCCTTCTCCCTGTGCAGGCCCAGCCATCCGTCCTGCATTAATTGGGTTTGGTGCTGGAATCCCCCTCTCTCTGCGCGCGCTCACGTCCACCCAGCAGCCGTAAAGACAAGCATGTTTAGCGCAACAATTATGATAATTGCTGCAGAGCACTCAGCTGAGGGAATAAGCAAATCAGATTAAGGGCCCTTCTGCATGATCAAATATTAATCTGATGTGTCTTCGCTCTGACCTGGCTTGGAACATAAGAAGCTCTTGTGGTCTTATGCATTAACAGATTTGCACAGGCTGAACTCATAGCAACTAATAATATTGGACATGCAAGTCTGAGCGCTGACGAGATCTTCTGGGAGCCAAATCCACTTAGAATAAAACTAAATAAAAATAGCCAGGATATTAATCAGACTAAGCTTTATGACGACTCAATTATTGCAAATTAGAAATGACAGTAAACACCTATTAGTGCTAAATTCTCAGAACCACCTGTTGGACTGAAAACAACAAGCTGGTCCTTTAACTAAGCTCTGTTTCTGATAACTGCAGCTTAAAAACACACACACACACACACATTTTTATTATCATGGAAAATGTGATTTTTTTAAAGTGAAAATGCTACTAAACACATTATAGGAAAGATGATCTTGTACAGAGTCACATTCATTAAGTTGGTTTTTATTTTTAAACACATTTCTTAAAAATTATAACTTTAAAACACAGCTCATCTTCGGAGAAACCTTAAAGGAAGGCATCAGTAAAATGGAACTTATGTGTGAACTATTCATATCTTAAACTGCACTGTAACTTTTTATTCATGTACTTTTTATTCGTGTATTTTTCATGTATATTAATGTATTTTTTCTTTTAATGTTTCTTTTAATATCTTTTCTTTTTAATGACTGGTTTTGAATGCCTTTGTCTGAATGTCTTTTCATTTTTGTAAAGCACCTTGAATTGCCTTGTGTTGAAAGGTGCTATATAAATAAAGTTGCCTTGCCTAAAAAAATAATGATTATTGAAATGAGAAAACATTTTTTAATTTATTCCTGAAAAATAATAATTAAAATATGCAATGAGTCTTGAAATTACGACGTTTATGTTTGGTGTTTATATTATAAATTAAATATCATTTGAAATATTAAGTCATTTGATTAAACAGAAGATAGTTGTATGCATCCAACCACATGTTTTATTGCTCCATTTGTTTTTCATTTAGGGTTTCTTATGGAGAAAAAAACGTCACTATGGATCGTGGTTTTACAGAGGAATACAAACTAAAATAAGCGAGTTTGTCGCTGAAGTACCAACCTCCGGGAAGCTGCTTTTTTTAAAGAGGTGTCTGGGAGAAAGCAGTGAAGTTTGTAAAAGTTTTTGCCAGAAGGTTGAAACTAATCACTCTCACAAAACACGCTCTTACCAAGTGAACAAGACGATGATCACAGGGTGTTGGCTAACCGTTAAAACATCACACAAACACTCAAATCCACAAAATGTATTTCAAAGTAGATATAATAAAATGATCAAACATATCAATAGTTCAGCACCATTGAAGTCCAGTGGGCCTCGTCACATTTAACTTCCTCTCCTGCCGTAAAGAGTGGAGAGCAATAAACAAGATGGCCACGAACCAGACAGCAACTAAGCAGATTAGAATGATATTAAATCAACACAAATACCTCGTATTTAACAACACAAAACAGCTTGTAAGAATCATTGGATTATGAATCTGGATTACATCTCTGCCACCCCATCTCTCAGGGACTGTGGCTGGGGGGGGGGGGGGGGGCTCCCTCCACATGACCTAATCTACTTACATAGCATATTTAACCCGCTATGATTTATAAATAAGACAAGGCTTATTCTGAGGTCAAATCTTAATTCAAAACATATTGTTGACTCTGTCGGGCATTAGTGCAACAGATGTCCCCGCTCATCCCCAAATAAATACATTTCTGTAAGACAATAAAACAGAAACTGTGCATGTGTAAAGGGCAAGGAATGTGCATGTAAACAATGCAAACCACAGGACACGCGAATAACATTAATGTTTAAATATATAAATATACAGCCCACAGTGCATAGCTCAGGAGCAACTCTCAGACACAAAGTGAGGGCTGTAAATCCCAAACATTAAACTTAATAACATAAACTCACTTATGGGAATTTCTAATTAGATTTCTAATTAATTATATACACTTTATGACGAAGAATGCACAGGCTATAGCGGTGCTTAATCACGTTTTATGCATGCACTCATGCCGAGTCTGGGGAGTCAACATGCCCTCAAAGTTAAGATGTTTTTCCAGGGTTATGAATATTTGAATAACATACTGGAAATTCATTTTTACCGCCTATTTATTAAAATCTCTGTGAAGTGATACAGGCACTGCAGCATGTATTTCATTCAGAGCCTCTGTGAAACAAGTCTAAGTCTGTTTGTGAGAATGATCCTTCTTGACTAATATGAGATTAACCCAGATGCTTTGCACAGGAATAAAAACACACTCACGGCCTTCTCCGTGGTGAATGCATAGAAATACCACACAATCATAAGGGGATATACAGTTAAGAGTAAACATGAAGGTGAACCCAAAACAATATTTAGTAGCTTCGGTAGTGAAGTACTGTAGCAAGAGATAACATAAAGTATTCTAGAAACACATGTGAATGTCTTGTGGGAGTGATCTGAGGAAACTCACACGTACATGAGGAGAAGATACAACTCAAAAGGAGGCGTGTTAAAGGAGACTGCTCTCTACTGATGAGCAAAGTGCTGACAGGGTTTCTCATATTGGACACCCTCCATGAACACAGAAGTTAAACAATGTAAGAAAACACATTTAAAAAATACATTAAAGAACTGAAGCATTTTTGCATAACACATGTTTCCAAAAGGAGATATGGAAATAATGATTATGTTATGTTGCAACTATTTAAAAAAAATGGTACGGTTAACGTCGTCGACGAGAGTTACCTTTAATCCATGAAAGCTGAAGACATGGTTTTTTGGATGAGCTTTTTATTAGAGATGTCCCTTCTTTTAATTATTCTTATTTACTATATTTGTTTGTATTTATTTATTTAGTCTTATGTATTGAATGAACTTTTGGATCATTATAAAGTGTATTTTACTTTTTATTATCAAACCTTGTGTACCTCCTTGAATTGTTATATAACGTTTTTATGTGTGCGAAAGGTTTTAACTTTTGACCTGAATTGAATTTCATGTTCTCCGTTTTGATGTGTGATGCCAGGGTGTGAGCCCTGTGAGCTGCACCTAAGAAAAGTGCTATCAAAAATAAACTATACTATGAATGTGGACACAGAAAAAGATAAGCTTCTAATAAAAATCATATATTGTCAAAACCTCAGTTTCACACAATAGTTTGGGTCTTCATCATCATCATCATCGCTCATGACATCCCTGCTCCTTATCTGCTACCATAGTAACAGAACTGATGCTTAACACTCCGTTAATGGTTCAACTCGCTTACAATTAAACAAACATAGTTAGGCTGGTGATCACATTAGCCAAAAGAAGAGAAGCTGACGCCTAAATGCTGTTTTCTCTTCTGTGTTGATTAGCTGCTGTCTAAGTGTGATAGTGTGATGTTCTCATGTGTTTTAGACAACAACAATGCACTTAATAGAGGGACTGCCACTTCAGTGACTCGTATGCTGTTCTTTACCTGGTTTAAAGGGGACCTATCATGCAAAATGCACTTGTTGATGTCTTTTATACATAACTATGTGTCCCCGGTGTGTCGGGGAACTCACGCAGCGTCAGAAAATAAAACCCTCTCTCTTTTCCTCCGTACCCAAATCTCTAAAAACGGGGTACAACGGAGCTGATCCAGATTTGCGTCCGATATGACGTAATATCTGAAATGTGGACCCACGGCCCAATCAGAAACGTTGCTATCAGAAACAATGCCCGACTGTTTTGGACGTAATATGGTCGGTGTTTACATTAGCATCGCTAACACTCAGAGCTAACCTGTACTGGAGAGCATGTGTGTGAAGAAGCAGGAAATAGAAAGGAACTCACCTTGTGGTATAACCGGCAAGAGAGAAAGCCTTTGAGCTCCAAACTGTTTCAGAGAGAATCCTTGATAATCCATGATATGGCGTTTCATGTTTTTTATATATTTTTATATATCTGAGACCCATACTTGCCAACCCTCCCGATTTCCCTCTCCCGGTGTCCTCCCGGGGTCATATTTCTCCCGCATTTCTCCCGATTTCTGACAAAATCAGATTTACTCAGGACTGTTTCCACTCGGACTTTAATACAGCTACACCATTGTTTGATTTCCATGGTAGCGCGTCTCTTTAGTAGCGTGCGCAACTGAAAGTCTGAGAGGGTGAGGAAGATAGTCACAGAAAACAGAACAAGAATTGAAAACTCTGCTCACTCCTGTCCTTCACATAATGCTCCATAAAGGATGGTGCTATAGGCCGTAAGACAGTGCCCTTACAACTACAATAAGCATGTTAATGTTAATCTAGTACAGCTCCGGCGATCCACTAGCACCCCCCCCCTGTGGTGGTTTTGAAATGCTCCCGATTTCTGAGGTCTCAAGGTTGGCAAGTCTGCTGAGACCTATGCTATTGCCTAAAAATAGCATGATAGGTGACCTTTAAGCTAATATAGATGTAAGTTTACCTCAGCCACATCATAGTCTCTACACATTACATTAATGCACACAATGTACAAGAATATCTGTTTTCTTTGTGTTTATTACTGCCAATTTTACTCCATATGTTATTCCTTTTTATTCCATTCCATTGCAATGTAAATACTGTTATATATTATTTAAATATTTGTTCTAGTTCTCTACCTGTGTTTTTACTTTTATGTATGCACCAGGACACCAAGTCAAATTCCTCGTACGTGTAAACCGACCTGGTAATAAACCTGTTTCTGAAGTAAATGATGTCAGTGTAAAGAGCAATACCATCTCTATTTTTAGACTATGAGTAAATGGAGTGAGCTGGTGTTTGTCCAGAGAGAAACAGAGTGTTCTTCTCCTCCTCTCTACCGTCAGCCTGCGGTCAGTCCACATCTAAACTCTGAAATGGGAGAGGAGATGGAGGATCTTTCGAGGCACGCTGCATTGCACCGCGCCGCCGCAGACTGACCGCCGTTAGCCCGACCGCAGCTCCTCGTTCTGCAGCAGGAGGTCAGTAATCCTCCCGGAGGCTGCAGGAACACTTTCTGAACCACGTGTGACCGTGTGTGAACAGAAGAGCGCTTCTCTGAGGTCCTCCAGCGTCTCTTGTTCTGTCCTCGTACACAATTGGATTATAGCAGAACCCCTCTAATTCTGAACAGTTCCCAAAGATTTAATATGCAACTGGAATTTGATATATGACTTAATTTAGATGGAAACCTCATGACATGCGGCTTGTGACCTCCTGTTGAAACACTCGTTAACTCTTTGTGCTTTCGGACCTGGACTAAGGGTAATGTTTATCAAGCTTTGTAAAGTTGTATTTGTTCTAATCATAAATTATATTAAACGAAACATGGAGAATTAATAATAATTAGCAAGTAACAAACTGTAATAAAAGTCGTCTTTTCAGGTGTTTGCAATGTGTTTTTCCTGTGGTGTTATTTTGATACATTTTGATTTTAAATATATGGTGATTAAACCCTTTATTACACAAACTGCATATACTATTTACTGTATTTAACTAACACATGTCATTTCACAATTTTTGAAAAAAAGTGCTGCACTAACGCGCCATATCCTTTGTAATAAGAGTAATACGATTACATTAACATTTAAATGTGAGTTTACAAAGTGTTTAGTTTCAAATGTATAGATTCCTGATGTGAACAGGATTTTAAATAACGTACTTTTTGTCTTAAATATCGTTTTTTTTCTGTAGATTTGGAACAACATCATTACCAAACAATATCCTAATGGCTTTATCAAGTTCAATCTAACTAATGAATGTTCCTGTTATTTCTGTGGTATTTATTAACACCATTAATAGTTTATAGCGACACTAATTGTTAATCGTTAACTAGTGGTACTAATGGTTAAATAAAAAAACTATACTATGAGTTTAAGTCCTTTATGCTGAAACGTTTGTTGGTAAACTCAACAGTCATTTAAAAAAGGGAAAACACATAGAACTCAAAGTCAAAATAATCCAATCCAAGCACTTTGTTATTAATATCTCCATAATGCATATGTTATAATGCAATCTGCTACAAGTGGCTGAGGTTTGTTTGCACCTTGGAGCCGGGCAGGTGCACTCGGCGCGGCGCGGGGTATCAGGTATCCCCTCGGCCGAGGCCTCTCCCATTTGTCACGGTGAATGAGTGGTCTGCCTGACTGCACTTTCTCATTCCATTTCCTCCCAGGCTGCACTGAGGCCCTGCCACCCACTGTACGCTGTCATCTCTTTAACCCCTTTTCCATTCACATGAAGTGTGGGCAATAATGCTCTCTCACATTCCTGCTTTCAATAGCTTACATGCTACGGTCCCCCACCTCTAACACACACACACACACCACACACACACACACACACACACACACACACACACACACACACACACACACACACACACACACACACACACACACACACACACGACACACACACACCCCACACACACACAACACACACACACACACACACACACACAGACACACACACCACACACACACACACACACACACACACACACACACACACACACACACACACACACACACACACACACACACACACACACACACACACACACAACACCACACACACACACACACACACACACACACACACACACACACACACACACAACACACACACACACACACACACACACACACACACACACACACACACACACACACACACACACACACACACACACACAACCTCCCCTAATGGTGTGAAGAGTACATGTTACGCATTTGAAATCACAGTTCTACAAAAAGAAAAACAATGGAATAAATAAATGAAATACTTGAACTCTATGTATCTGTTTCCTACAGTCAGAAACAACATGGCCCTGGCAGATGCTCAGAGGCTTAATGATTAACCTCTTCAGCAGAGATCCAGCGCGCTCTCTCCTCACCCTCTCCTCTCAATCCACTTACAAAGAAAGATGTTAGTGCTGCTCTTACTTACGTCCACAATGCCTCCCAACATCCATGCTAGCTGTGATATTTGGCTCAGCCATCCTAACCCACCATGTTCCACAACAGTAAAAAGCCCCATCTCTGAGCCCACCGGCAGCCTCTCTGCAACTGTAAGAGGCGACTGGAATGGAAAACATTGTCTGTTCCTACTCAGCGAGGGGAAAAAAGAGCTGCATCACAAGTAAGGGGTAATTGCAGAACACCCCGAGCTCATCCTATAAAGAAACTTTCCTTCTTTCCTTTTTTTTTTTTTCCCCTGCGAAAAGAAAACCAGGAAATCTCCACTTATTTCAACAAACATTTGCCTCAACTCAGGAACTAAGCCGGAGTTTTTTTTTCTTTCAAAAAAGTGTGCAGTGCTCGTCTGTGGGAGACCCGGAGGCCATATGTTGTCTAACTCCACTCGACATGCAGAGGGAAGAGATTGCAGCACCATCTGCTGGAGGAAAGTATGCAAAGAAATAGAAGAAATAGAAGTAAGAAGGAAAGGTTTGAGTGAAGTTAGAAGAAAGATGTGTCCAGTGTGCGTCAGTCATGTGATATGTGTTCATGGTGCTTTGTTCATGACTGAATAAGGAAGATCCAGACAGTGGGAAGAAGTTCTCAGTGTCATAATTCAACTTCAAATCATTAGCAGAGGTACAAGTTCATGGAGGCCTCTTCCTCACATCACATTCATAACTCTGACCATGAGACGTATAAACAACCGTTTTGCTTCTTGCCCTCATTTCCTTCAGTGGACAACTAATAACGAGTTAATCAGCCTGATTGCACATTCATCACTGTGATCCCTTTCTTCCAGCTGACGAGGGGACGCATGTTTTACTTGGGAAATGAAATATTTAGTGACCTGTTGCCTTTGCCCTCACACTGGAGACAGAGGCCCTCCAGCTGAGTAAACAGCAGGCTGCTCAGCGGACAGGTAACAACCGTGCCCAATCTGCACTGACCAGTAAAACACCGTTACCCTGGAAACAAGGCTCCTAGTTTTAAAACAAAATGCCTTTTTTTTTTACGTTCTCAAAACAAGATTGTGTGCTATCCGGAAATAATTATTTTCCTTTTTCTTTTTATAAGTAAAGTATGCAATTCAAATGAAAATCAAGTGAGATCTTAGAAATGTACTTAATATGCAGAATCAACGTACGTTAGTTGTATGAACCAACTCAACATTCTCTACCTCATTGCATTAAAACTTTAAATTAATAAAACTGCACATTGTATAAGGTTTATAGTCATTTACTGTTATAAATAGGTCGGTCTATCATAGTGGATTCTTACTTATTCTGTACGTGTTTTCTACAGATGCTGCAGATATGTACTGTATATATTTATTGTTTTTAGCTCATATGCAATGCCTTGCAGCTGTAAAAAACATTTCCTAATTTGGGATCAACGTAGTACATTTTACATGTGTGCTCTTTTCATTTTCACAGTCAAGTCTTCAATTGATAACAAAATAGAAATATAGAACATATTTTGAGTAAGACTAACAGAGCCCAGAGCAAGATCGGAAATCTCTTCCTTTGATACAAGCAGAGCCGTGTCTTGGTCTTTTGAGCTGCTCTCCTCGATGACTTTCGTTAAAGCCTCATATCTTCAGCAATGGATTTTGAGAGGCAATTTTCTGTATCTGTAAGTCAGTGACCTGTCTCTTATAGTCCTGACGTGGTCAATGAAAGGAGACATTTGGGTACCACTTTACAATAAGACTACCCTTATAAAGGATTCATAAAGGGTTTATAATTAGGTTATGAATTAGGTTGTAAACACTTTATCATTAAGAACCATTTATAAACAAGTTCTAACATAGTTTTCATACAGTACGTCAACACAGGCTCACTATTTGGCAAGATGACTAAGCCTTATAGTGGCTACTTAGCGAGAATCAACTCAGTGAACAACAGATAGCAAGGATGCTGGCTGATGAAGAAGACAAAGTAAGCTAGGTAGCCACTATAAGGCTTAGCAATACAGATACATGTGGGCTCACTATTTGGCAAGCAACCGGTCACAGTCGCCCTGTTTATCTCATGTCTTATAAAAGCTTATTAATGATTTATAAAGTGTTCTCAACCTAATTAATAAATGAATTACAAACTATTCGTAAACCCTTTATAAGGGTAGTCTTATTGTAAAGTGGTACCGACATTTGTTATTCTCGTGTGCAAAGTCCCGCGGTACTGAGATACGGCCACAACGATGAAGACTTTCTACAAACCTACACCACACGTACTTCAAGAACTTCAAGGAGAATTAAGGTCTTTACCCTAGCGAACTTCAAAGAGCGATATGAAAACCAACAACAGCAGCGGGCTCAGGAGATGTTGGGAAGATGAGGAGAATCGATATCTGTGTGGGGAAGGTGGGGGAATTATGTAAATTCATTATTCTAAGTTAGGGAGATGTTTAAATGTATTTTCTTTCTGCAGTAACAAGTAACGGCACAACCTTGTAGATTTGTAAAGGTCTGCAGCTCAAGCAATGTTTGTATTACTGACTCAGTGCAAAGTGGTAATTTATGAGGCTGTAAATAGATCAAGGAATCAGGCACTGAGGTAGGACCCTAACATGACATTAGACTGCAGTATTTGAAGAAAAAAAAGCTCCAACATGTTTCCATCGTGTGAATGAAACATTGTGAGGCTTTTAGAACTGTGCAAGAAACTCCAATCTTGTGTGTGCATGTGGAATAACAAAAGCCATTTCTTTAACCATATGTTCAGTCGCAGTTTTGCTAAACATAACTGATTCATTTATGTGCATGATGAGGTGTGAGATGCACATAAATGAACTAAATATCTCATTTTCTTCATAGAGCACCTGTTCACCACTCCGAGGTGCTTTTGCGATTGGAACTAAGTCTAATAATAACCAAGAAAATGCAGAACAAATTGAAAACATTGAAAGTTAAAGTCATTATGATTACATCTCCAGCTTGTGTGTACACTTAGCAGTTGAATTGAAGAAGATAGATCGGTTGTGTCTGATCAGGGTCTATTGAATTCTAACCTCTCAGCCATCCTCAAATGACCAGTCAGCACTAATGTATCCATATTGTGTCTGATTTATATTGCTGCAAAGCATCCCCAAGACATTGAGGGAGCACCATTGGAACCCAATACCAATTATATATGTTTGTTTCTGGGGAAATGGCCACTCAGTACGGTGGATCAATGTGGACATCAAAAGGTCAGAGCAATACATTTCTGCTGAAAAGTTAGCGTGCCATCAAGCAGCTCATCTGCCAGCCTTCTCTTGACTGAGAGGTGCAGTGAAGATGGACAGATACATTCATTATAAACAGATAGGCACCGGTTTCTAGCATTATCCCTTTCTAGTTTCCAAATGAGAGCAGCTACTGCAACTCCAAAATATACATAAGAAGTACAGGATTAAATATGAATAGAATTTGATTTATATAGCCCAATATCACAAATTACGCATTGGTCTCAGGGGGCTTACAGTGTGTACAACATATGATACCCTACACCCATAGGTCCTTAGACCCCTGAAGCAAAGAGGAGAACCTCCCAAGAAACTCAACAATTAACAGGAAAAAATGAAAAGAAACCTTGAGAGCCACAGAGGAGGATCAGTTGGACAGACGTGCTATCGATGTCGTATGCTTAGATTAAAAAAGTAGATAATCCCAAATGCTAAAATAAAAAAATATCAATATATATAAAAAGGAAAAAAAAGATGGCTCCAGGAGGATATCAAAAACCTTTCAGGTGGCGCCCCAAAAAAAATAAAAAAAATAATGTCTGAGGCTGGCTTGAATGGGGGCCTTTGATAATGAGGCGATAAGCATGGCCAGGCTCAGTGGTCCTCCACACTGAGAGCACTGTAACCCGCCCCATAGGAGCAGGGCATATCGATATTCATATGCAAATCCAATTAAAGACCATATTAATGACCTGGGCCTGAATGCCCTGCTGAAACTCACACCTGGCAGGCCTGCAGAGGATATCCTTATGCAAGCATGCCTTATAGATTGTTGCTCTTTTCCCCTTTTACTGCTCGCGCCTCTGAGGACCTTTTGAATCCATATTAATTTCCTCTCTGGCAGTTATGTGGGCAGGGTATGAACTGTGCTATTTCACTTTTAATCTGTCAGTAATTTAGTAATGTGTAAACTAATTATGCGGCAATATTAATGTAATTGGTTTTGGGAGCTGTTCAAAAAAATCAATGTGTTTGCAGAGAATGCAGTAAATTGCATCGGGTTATTATAATCATGTGTCAAGTGCTGATTATGTTATGAAACTAAAAAGTAGATGTCGGCCACAGGTCAATACAGCGCAGCTCCATAAAATCTATGGCTCTCCATTCATTAATGTGAAAGGAGTCAGTGAGCTCCTTCCTGCCTCACTCCCACCACTCGCCCGGCTACTTCCTGTTTATACCATAAAGAGAGCCTCGAGGTTAATAACAGAGAATACTGCACAATAAAAAAAAATCTTTACAAACAAAACAAAACACAGAATACTTTTTTGTTTAGCATCTGCAGATGTCAAAAGCAATTTAAAACTAAAAATAAGGTAGGTATAAGGTATTTTCTATGATATACTCAACAGTAAACATAAAAGCGATCGCGTAGATCAAAGGTATTAGAGGCAACCCGGTGCCTTGCTCAAGGGCACCACAGCAGGGCAGGAGGTGAACTGAATTACTGAGAAAAAACATGTGATGCTTCGCAAAGTAAAAATGTCAAAACGAAGAAAAAATAATATAATTAATTGCAAATGGATAAGAAGCAGATAGTAATGATGTGTTGTTGTTATTCACAATGAACTTAGAAACAGTAAAAAAGTCAAGACGAATAAATATACGAAAAACTATAAAAACTATAAAAATATCTTAAGAATAGAATATGGAGACATGAAACCCCTCTTCAATGGTCACACAGCACACACAGTGACATGTGATCTCTTTAAACCCATCCTAGTACCAGGAGTCTAGCACTAATGGGCAGCTATTGTACAGCGCCCGGGGAGCAATGGGAGAAGGGGGGTGTCCGGTGCCTTGCTCAAGGGCACCACGGCAGGGCAGGAGGTGAACTGGGACCTCTCCCAGTAGAAGTCCACACTCCATATTTTAGGTCTGTTCGGGGACTTGAACCGACGACCCTACGGCTCACAGTCCAAGCCCCTACTGACTGAGCCACTGCCGGACTAATGAAGCATCGTGGCGTTGCAAAGAAGTTCCGGACTACAAATGTAGACTTAATAAAAATAACTTGTTTGATAAAGATAATGTTAAAAGATAATCCCATCATTAACTTTTCTTAATGTATTTTTTTGCGATTTAAAACAATTTTCAAAAATGATAACTGTCTTGTATTGCAAATCATATCTTGAGTGCAGAAAATATATAATCCAAAATATTTATTGTCTAATTCACTAATCTAAGCCTCAGATTACACACTAGTTGCTCATAATGGGCTAAAATGATTATGAAATGAGTCCCTTTGAACACAACACATAATCATGGAAATGGATTATCATGCATTTAAACATGGTACTCCGTTGCTTTCATTACACTAGCGCAGAAAACTGTGGCACAAAGCGATGTCTCACTGCAGAGAGACGACTTTTTCTTCTCTGGTAGCAATTACAGCTGCCAGGGTTATGATTGATAGCCTTTGTTTACAGTGTTTAAAAGAGGAGACAGATTTCAAAACACAACTTTGGTGTACACATAAATAAATCAGTGTAACCTGAATGCTAATCCGGAGTCAAGACATTGGCAATTGCGCCCAAAGGGTCAACAATTAAACAGCAATAACATTTCCCATCTTTACCATGAAATGATGTCCGTTTTATAAAGCCGCTCATACATCTTAACTTGACAGGTTTCAGCCGACTGTGACGATTCCTGAAAGTAAAAAAGAGTGCTTATGTAAAACTGTACATGCTCATCAACGGAGTGGTTAGAACTTCCCTCTTCTGAAAAGGATTCAAATTAAACATCTTGGAAACAGAGTGTATGCTTTTTTAACTGCCTGCATTACGCAATCTTATGAAATCACGCTTTCCAAAATGCAGGATTTAACTTACCATGAAAAGAAAATCTATCTATGTTTCATGATGATTTAGTTTCATATGCCAGATATGTGCTTTTTCCCTTTATGGCAGTGGCGAGCCGTCAGGGCCTTCAAGGTATTCAGAGAATACCCAGGAACACTCAGATAAAACAAACACAAAATCGATTTAATTATATAAATAAAATGTATATAAAATGAATAAATGAGGATCGTATCTGTGTTGTTGATCTGTAATATTACAGTGTTACGTTGATTTGTTTGTCCTTCTCGGACCATGCACTACGCATTTCAGTGGTTTTGTGTTAGAGAAGAAAGCAACCAATCAGATGTTGTTCTGGGTCTCTGGGTAGAATATCCTTCAACCAAGGTATTCTACATCCTTGATCGAATGCCCTGGCCGTTGCACTGAATGAGAGCGTACGTTTGGACTGACAGTTGGATCAACCAATCATATATTGATTTGTAGCCAATGGGCGTGTTCTTTCAGAGTTCCCCTCGGTTCCAGGGTATTCTAGAAGGCCCGCTAGTTAACTGGCTCGAGACAGAGGACCTAGATGAATGCGACGAAACAATTCATGCCGTTTTATTGTTTTTAACGTTGAAATGGCAAGTGCAACAGGTGAAGATGAAGTTGTTGCGGAATTGTTGCGAGTACCCTTTTCAAGACGACAATTCAGTGAAAAGACGGACATTACGTCGTCCTCCCTGTCTGATTCGTCTCAGAGATGTTCGGCTGATACTGAAGTCAATGAGTCAATTGAAGCTTGTATTCCACAGAGAGAGAGGACTGTTCCAATGTCCAGGATGCTTGGAATTCTACAGAGGCCGGCGTCCTTCGTTGCGGGAAATTTCGAGGCTGCACATGTGTATCCTCCGCGGTCTTAAAATCCCCACAATGCTTTGCGCACGGACCAATTTCCAAATCTTTGGCGGAAATGGCGCTCCATTTAAGGCGGGGCCCCGCATATGACGCACACCTGCACACCTGTTAGCCTGTTCCACAATTATTCGTTTTCCGATGCTAGAGGGCCTGACTCGGAGGGACTTGTCCTACCAAGGAAGCGTCCTCGACATTGAGAAACACCCCCAGACTCATACTGCGAACAAGCCGCGCATCTTTCTGTGACGACAGCAATGGATTTGTATCGTTCTATAGCTGGCAAAGAGCCTTGAGACCCCCACCATCACCATCACACCATCCAGTCTATACTCCTTCATTTCCTCACAGGCTGCTATAGTGTGAACCCTGCATGCTGGATCTTTAGTATGTAATACAGACTTGTTTTGTAGTTTACATATGTAAAACAAAAAAAATGGTGATTGATGATATTGTGAGAAGGGGTCTTGGATCTTAGGTATTCTAAAATAAACGTATCTTCTTTTTAAATGAATGAACTGTGAGGCTATAGTGCTTGTTTATTTTAAATCCTGTGGAACTACTATAGTGTTTAGGTTGCTTGCTGGGAGTGTCTATTTAAAATTAAATTGAACATTTTGCCCTTCACGTCCAGCTGGGAAGAGACCAAAGGGTAGACCTAGGACCAGGTGGAGGGATTATATCTCTTCGCTGGCCTGGGAGCGCCTTGGGATCCCCCAGTCAGAGCTGGTTGATGTCGCCAGGGAAAAGAAAGTTTGGGGCTCTCTGCTGGAACTGCTACCCCCGCGACCCGACCACGGATAAGCAGGAGAAGCTGGATGGATGGATGGATTTTGCCCTTTACATTTGAATAGACTTGAAAAAACTAAAACTTTGATTGGTTTTATTATTGATATGATACTGAGAGCAGAGGTCATGGATCTACTGTATGTGACATGCATGTATTTATCCATTCTCTTTGACATTGCATGTGATTCAGCAGTTGCTTTTATCCAAAGTAACTTACAATAAGTGCATTTAATCATAAATATACAAACTCAAAAAGACAATACGCAAGTTTTCAATAAGCAACACCATTGTGAGTGCACCTGCAGAGGCTTATTGGCTTTGAATACACACCATATTAATAATGGCCAAGTACAGAAGTTTTCTTTTTTTATATTATTTCTTTTTTTAATTGCAACAGAAGACTGTATCAAGTTGGAGTAATTTGGAAACTACTGAACAACTACATTCTCAGCATATCCAACATGACAAACATACACACTTTGGTATACATCATGACCACAATGAACTCGTCAGCCAAGCTTCATCAGTAGCTTTCTCAGTTGTTTTTACTGGTGGTGGATCCACAGTTCTGTCTCTCAGGTCCTGAGTGGCTGAGCTCCGGGTTAGCCAGGACTACTGAAACATCCTTTCACTCTCAAATCACACTAAACCTATCTCCTGTCTAACAAATTGCCTGAACCACAGAACTCCTTGTCTGGGGAAGGCTTGATCGAGCTTTGAAGAGTGCAGGTCAGTGTAAGGCCAGCATTTGAAGTCACTGCTGAGGCTGGACTGAGGAGTTTATCTGGTAAAGTTACAAGAATACACGGCAAGGAAACACTGCAACAGTGTGCTTTCAATGTTCAATAGTTCTCTTGTTTGAAATTAAGAGTTAAATTAATTTGGGGATTTTGTGACAAGAAGTGATCAGAAATGGGAATTTGTCAAATCAGCAGAAATGGTGGTATCGGTGAATAAAACATCCTGATAATGACTGAAAAGATATGATTTAGATTTGGAGATATGAAAAGATTTGGGAAAATAGGAACAAGAAGTAGGAATGAGAGATACTTATACACTTATTTTATATAGTCATACTGTAAAAGCTAAATACAAACAGATATAATACTAACATTTAAAAAGCATCACTCATTCACCACTGTGAGAACTGAGCAAACATTGAGCTGCAAGTCTAGTGTTCAACCACATGGCACAAATGTGATCCGCAATCCCATCAAGTATGGTATGAAGATGCTTAATCCACATCACACCATTATTGCCATTATTATTGTTTCAATTTGAAAAGTTAGGCCGAACACTAACAAAAACAAGTGCACCGTCCATTGGATAATTAATTAACCAAACGTTGTGTTTCTACCGGACTCTTTTTCACAGCTGCAGCCCTTACACACATGGGAGTGTTTTCATATCTCACAATGACACATGGGCTGTAGTCGCCCAATAACAGTCACATGGCAAAGGTTGCCTAAGCGACTCACTCTCTCACTGGTTGCCGGGTAGCAGCGTTCAGTCGCTCTGAGTGATTCCCTTATGGCAGAGCTGGTCAAGCAGGGAATGATTCGCGAGAGCTAAGGTCACAGGCAGATGATGAGGCTAATTAATCTTGTTTTGCACTCCACCCGCTAATTATTTGCTTCCGTAATTATGCCCCTCATACCACCCCGCCCTCGTGAACCCATGTAGCCCACCTCGACCTCCCGCCTGTAGCTACAGAAACAGCCGTATTAAAAGGTGAAATGATGACGAGAAATGGAATCGCCAAGTTTTTTTAATTTGTGACGGATGTTTCAGAAAAAGTGGTATATCACATCGCACTGCTGTGACCCTCAACACATCGGTTTCTATTTGCTACCGTAAAGTGCTTTGAAAGCTCTTCTTCTTCACACCGCATCCCTAACAGCAGGAAATCACAAGAAAAGTTGAGGGAGGTAAAGGGTGGAGGAAGGGGAATCATTAAGTGACTCATTAATTCTACATAATCACTCTTTCAGACACTTTTCTGACACTTCCTCTGTGTGCGCTTCATACTGTTAACAAGCAGGGCCTGGCAGAGACTGCAGCAGCAGCAGTTGGAAACAGCTTCACATGCCAGTGACGGACGGCTACTCGACATGAGAGACAGAGACAGACAGTTCCACAGTCAGGGGACGAAGGCTGGATGAAGACCCCAGGGCTCCAACAGAGCTAGATTTACCCTTATGTGCGAGTCTGGAGGAGCCACGGTCATTGATCGAGGCTGGAGAGCCATGGAAGCCGCCATTTAGGCTGCAGCAATACAACCGTGCTGCTATTGATTGATGAGGCTGGTCCTGTTAATATTATTTATGGTAGGGGGGCTACACAGCTCTCTGGAAGAGTAAGCCCCCCCATAATAAGTGGTAATTGATGGCATGGGAGGCCAGGGCTCCCTCACCCTGCCTTCCCCCTACTCACTGACCCCAGTCCTGTGAAAGTCAGATGGATTGCCTCTAACACAGTTATGATTGATATTATCAGATTACATAACCCGCTACAGAAGCCTTGTGGGCCTACTCAAGTGGGCACATTGATTTTTGATTAGGACGCCACTCAACACATCAAGGAAGGAGCTTGGCGCAAGATTTCTGAAGGGATGTTTTCTATTGGATAACTGGCTCTCCAATATTGTGTACTAATATGACTCAAGGATGATACAGATTGTAAATGTGAATCCAGTTGAACCTTTTGTTCTCATTGAAAAGTGAAGCAAATGTATATCACAGCAATGTTTCCAGTCAGATTAGGTCATTAAGTATGGCTTCAATTTAGCCATCTTTCGTGGACAATGGTTTTGTAACACTTTCTAAAACTGAAAGAATTAGCTGACACATTAATTGTGTTTTAACATCTGCCTTTTTGTTGTATCTGAGCAGCTAGTAGCTATAAGTTTAGCAGAGTAGACCACCATGATAGAAACCTGATGTTACTGTGTCTTAGTAGCGCAGTCACACTGACACTGGACCTGACCTTGTAATCAAAAACATCCTTTCTTTCCGCAGGGAGAAAATGCGAACCAGAACGGCAATATTGACAATAGCTAGAAGGCAAAGTAAAAGGTTATTAGTTTTAATATAATAGACCCAGATGTATACTTCATCTCTAATATGCTTGTGAGAAAGGTTTTTAAATTCATTTGAAACAATAATTAGTGATAAAAAGTTGAGGTTTTAATTTGAAACAACAACCACTTTATAATTAAAGCTAAGCATACTCACTGTAACAATACTCTGCTGGCTTCTGAACACGGTGGCAGGTTTCTGAAAGTACCTGTGTAATAAAAGTCTTGACTGTTGCGTGACCAGGTTTTAATCGCCGCCCCCCTCCCCCCTAAAAGACTTGCTCAATTACCGCGGACAGATGGACGACATCCAGCAGATCTCAATGGCTTTCTGTGAGTCAGAAGCAATTTTCATTTGCGGCACGCCGTAGGATGAAATCAAAATGTGTATGAAAAACATATTAGTGATTCCCTGGAGGCTCGCCACAGTGTGTACATGCACAGGGTGTTAAGGTGATGCTCCAGAGAGAGAGGGGCATATGTGTACCTGAGAATGTGTGAGGCAGGCTGTGATTAATGCCTCTTCATGACTTTTTTGACACCTCTCGCGTAATGGCTCCTTATTTTAGAAATGGCTAATTATCTAATCATTTCGCTGAAGAATTTCGCCATATTTTCCCTGACTGGCAGGGTCATATTCAGCTTGCATGAGAGCTGCCTGGAAAAATAGTGAGGATGAGGGAGAGGTAAAATCTTGTTATGCACTTATTAAAGAAACTCTAATTTTCAGTTTGATGGCAATTGAATGCAACGAAAAAAGGATCAGTGAGGCAGCTGTGTGAAGTGACCTCTGGCTGACCAGAAGGAGAGGGAACAAGGCCAGAGTTATGCAGCGAGGACACACATTAGTGCGGGGGCCTACAGTATGAACAGGGCTACTTATTCAAAAACCACAATATTTCCAGTTCTGCACGGGTGACGTGAAATAAAAACAACACAAGGTTAAAGAAAACCTTTGGAGTTATTTTAGTTGAATGCTTGATCTTGGTTGTCAACAAACTTGTACTTCTCAACTCCATATAAACTGAAGTGAAATGTATGTAATGAAGAGAATATATTTTATGTTTGACACTTATATTATAGTTTAACAGATGGTTGCTATAATATAAGCAGACTTCATTTCATTGAATGTAAAAAATGAGCACTGTAGCTGAGGGACGATAAGAACTCCCGTCTTCTGTTTTGCATCCGGTCAATAAATGCTAAGATAAATTAGAACCGACTTGTAAATATGATAATAACAAACTGTTCCTCCTGTGCACTTCCCTCATTGTTTTATTGCATGTGTGGGCAATCTTCCAGATAGCGTTGAATTGATTTGTTTAATGATCTTCAATCCCTCCAACGCTTTTCCCTCATTCTCTAACAGCCTGCCTCTAACCCCTCAGCATCTAATGCCCTAACCCCCTGCCTCTTTATCCCACCCTCACCCTCATCAGCACAGAGTAAAGCTGTGAATATGAGCATTATGAGCTTTGGGTTCAAAACTTAATGGTTCACAAATCAGCCGCTATGGATTTTCTGCTACTCCGATCGATAGCCGCTGGAAGGGGGTCATGATTTCCAGCTTTCAGATATACTCCAGCTGCTAATTCATATCAGTGAGTTAAAGCCCTCAGTGCTGAGTTGGAATAATTTGATGTCAAAGACAAAAGACAGACTATTAAAGTGAGGAAGCAGTGTTGTAATGCTCCGTCAACTCAGATACATTTCCACAATGTGAAATATTGCAATGCCAATGAGTCTACTGTATATTCGTCACTAGGCGTACTTCCTGTATGTCACCGAGTCACTCATGGTATGGTGTGATAGTATGATTATATACCCCTATAGCTAGTACTTTTTACAAAACACTATCAAAGAAAACTATGAACTCTCTGGCTTTCTCTGTGATTCTCTACCATTACATTACTTGTTAGACGCTTTTATCCAAAGTGACTTACATACTCAATACTGTGGGCAATACCCACAGGAGCAATTTGGGGTGAAGTGTCTCAGGGACACAACGACATGCTGACTGCAGCGGGGTTTGAAGTTCGAACCTGTGCTCCCCTGATCCGAACACCTACGCACTAGTCCACTGCGCCACAGCCTCCCATCAAATCATCAATGCTACACTTGCCTAGTTCCTTGAACATTCACTCTTAAACCTTCATTGTTTTAATATCAAGGGAGTGTGCTGACAGTATGTTAAGTGAGGTACATACTGGGACCAGTTACATCAGTTTTGGACACACAACCTGCAATGCAGCAACTCACAGCAGCAGCCATACAAGGCGTGTTAAACTCCCTTAGTTTGGATTCCTAGAGGCAAGTTGAAGTGCAAAGTTCCTCTCATACAGTATGTGTTGGCCTTTGGTCGATATGAAAACTGTGAAAATGGTGCCATTAAGATCAGTTTTTTCATGTGGTTGTCAATAACTAAATGTTATGTGTTTTGTTTATGTGAATTAAAGGGTTGTTAACCAAATTCAAACTAAATTATAAAGGACTGTTAGGTGTGCAAATGATGAAATGTTTAGTTTAAACTGTGACGAAAATACAATGAATACAAAAGGACATTGAGTCATATTATAAGTGCATCTTACAAAACTAGTACAACCAGTAAACTACAAGCAACAAGTACTACTACTGAAACTGCTAGCCCTGCCACTACTGCTGCTTGACTGTTACAAATACCACCAATAGAGCCAGTGATACAGGTCAACTGCTTGCAATTCATGCCAGAAGTGTGAGAGCATGACCAAAGTGTTCCCAGCATGACTTGGAGTCCTCTTCCACACAGGAGACCTCTGCATGATGGCCAACGGCAGAGAGAAACACAGGGCCGTTCACTGCAGGACAGCCTCGTATGATTAATGACCTCCAATTAGGGCTGGATGGCAGGTTTCACGGGTTCCTTCTGCCCACACCACCCCGACTAATGATAATCTTTCTCAGGCATGCCTCAACAGCTCAACTCCACTAAAACAACAACAACAAGATCCAAAACTGGGACGAGAGGCTCTGCCGTCCAGAGAGGACACAGCGTTACTCTCCAATCATCAGTTGTGTGATATCATTTTGTTTCATTGGGTTACAAAGCTGAGGCACATTCACATTAGGCTTGTTTGAAGTGGTTTGAAAATAGATGTACCCAAATCAAGTTTGTACACGTCACTTGTGTTTCCACCTACTTTAACGCATGTAATGTTCCTACTTAAAGTGGTTAAAAGAACATAAAAGTCATATTTGCAGCTTATGAAACTTAAAATTACTACTTTAGCTAACCACAAATTATAATGTAATGGCTCAGTTAATATTTAGTTTTAATGTAGCTTTATTTTTATTTTTGAACTGGCTAGTCAAATATTATCAAGTGAAAAGGTTCCCATTGTCCCTTAAATTCCATCTAGTGCTGTAACAATTAATTCAGTCAATTCAAACTGTAAGCATGTAAAGCAGGGCAGCTGGAATAAATGATGCTTTATATTCTCACTGATTTGCTGTAAATTGTTCATCTTGAGCTGCAGTTTGACAAACCAAAAATAACTTTGATATTTATATGTTACACAAATGTTTTGAAGCCGTTTACCCCGAGATCAGTTGAAGACATGACAAGCTGCTTACTGATTGTACTCGTTGTCCAGCATAGAGCCAGAAGAACCCATAAAATACCAATGTTCTCAACATCAATTCAAATAGAAACCACTCACAGTATAACCACTTTTGATGAGATTCTCACCAGTTGTGGACAGGAGCTTTGCTAGCAATAACAAAATGACTGTACCATTTGCTACTATGGACGCATCTACAATATATAACAAGTTTTTTTTTCCTTAACAAATGACTCCTTCTTTTGTTCCGCTAAACACCAATCTGACACTTCTGCTTATCTGCCATTTGGCATATTTAGCTTCAAAATGTAGTTTTTTAGATGATGTAATTGATAATTACACTGAAAAGCTCTGCTGTCCGACATGTATGTGAATGTGTATGGAGGTACAGTAAATGGTGTTGGTGTTGCTAAATAACAGCAAAGAGCATGTGTGCCAAGGAAGCCATTCTGTCTTAATGAGAATTGTTTTCTGTTCCACGAGGATCTTCCATTCGGGCAACACGCTGCCCGCTGGCATCAGTGCGGCCTGGAAGAAGCACTACTGTTCATGGACTTAGCCCTCCAAAACCACTCTGTTATTAAAGCCTGGAAAAGGATAGAGTAAGTGGGGGAAAGAAAAAAAAAAAATCTGAAAACAATTAAAAACAAACCGCGTTTGTACTGGGGAAGGAGTGGCTGTTGTATTTCAATCCCAGACGACCTATGGGATGCCACGGAAGTGCCATTAAAAAGAGAAAGGATGCGTGAACAGCTGTTTTCTGTGACGGCTCACTCTGCTTACCATGATTTCCCTCTGTTAGACTGGGTCAGGATTACCACAGCCCCCCGGCACACTGCTTAACTTTCCTCACATGGCGCACATATGACAGAGAAGACTTACAGTCCTACGTATGCCTGGTTGGTGCAATACTGTACATATGTGAGGCACAGAAGTGGAAATGTCAGTATGAACCATTGGATACGTTTAAGAGCAGGTGTGTGTGTGTTGTTAAAAGATGTACCTGGCAATTTCCACATATTAAATTTGAACAGATAGAGGAAAGAGAAAGAGACAATTGTGTGTAATGTAGATACATGTGCGGCCAAGCAAGAGCCAAAGGGAGACAAATAAAAAGAGTGTTTCTGTGCCTGTGTGTGTGCCTGTGTGTGTGTGTGTGTGTATGTGTATGTGTATGCGTGTGCGTGTGCATGTGCGTGTGCGTGTGCGTGCGTGTGTGTGTGAATGCTGGAGAAAGAGAGAGACTTCTGGAGGAATGTGATTAAGTCTGTTTATGGAGTTCTATCACTGAAACACGGAGCAGGACCACCTGCAGTCTGGAAGTCATTACGCCGGGGTCACGGGATATCCTACATGTAAACTCTGAGTCACTTCACCTCAAATTGGGTGTAAAGATCCCATTTCCTCCCATCGACAAACTGAACCACCTGCAGGGCGACGGGATACGATGTCGTCGAGGTCTACGGCCTCCATTACTATTCTATCACAAGGCTACAACAGAGGGAGCCTATGAGCAAGTCTGATAGGATGGAGATGTTGCTTTCTCACTTTAATTCAATTTTCAATGTAAAACCTACCCTAATGCTGCGTTCACACCGGACGCGAGGCGATGTTTGGGGGCGGCGCGATAACATGTAAAGTCAATGCAGAGATACGGACAGACGCGAATCCGCTCCGGCGGCGCGCATGAAGCGGTTGATGCGAAAGCCGCGGCGCAATTGAGGCGATTGGAGGGGGCCACGACAACCGCTCGAGTTACATTTGTTCAACTCGAGCGTCAAAGTCGCGTGACGCGATCTCACGGTAGGCAATTCTTTCACACACAGTGACGTCACGAGCTACCCACAATGCAACGCGCGCCATATATATATATATATAAATACGCCATTTTCCTGGAGGTGCTAATATCCTGGAGGTGCTAATATAAACAGCTAGCTAACGTGGCCAGGCAAAGCGCACTAGGTTTTTTTTCTGAATTAACGACCGAAGAAATCGCTGCATGTCTTCGGATTACATCTCTGGACTTGAGGGGTGTGCTTTAGGTCGTTACCAGCGTAAACTAGAGCTGTGTGGGTTGTCGGATTGCCCTTACAGACTGCCTGCAGATGTATGGAAAAACGACCCTCGAAAGTGGCCTTCGTCGATTTTGGCTGCATCTACGTCTAATTTCTGGAAACACCAGGTGAATACCCCACTTGTCACAATAATATTATCATGCCATTGCATATATGTGTTATTTTAGAGTTGACTAGATATTGATTAAGGCGAGACACCCCAGGTGAATAGGGTAATTTTTTTTAACTTAAAGGTATCAGCTAGACATTTCTCCAGTTAATTACTTACAATAAGGCAATTGTCTTTTGTATTGCAAGTTTTCTGAAATAGCATGTTTAAATATACAAATTATTCATTATCTCATTAAATATGCACATATTTTAACACATTTCAGGAATCGAAATCTGAACTTTGGATATAGCCAGATTCAAAATTATTGTTTCATTTTGTAGTCATATTAGTATCTAAGGCTTTTACAGAAGGGATATTGGATATCTCTTTTTATCACTCCATAAATCAGAAAATACTGTCAACAGCCCTAAAATATCAATTTTCGCCATGTTTTTAGGTATACAATGTTGTATAATTCAGGCTATGAATTATATATGAACAAACCCTTCTGTAAAAGCCTTCATAATATTGATAGGAATATAACTGGAAGGTTTGGTGTATGTACGTGCTACTGAAGTTGAAATTTCGAACTCAAGAGTAGGAGAAAAAACTCATTTTGAGAAAACGACCTTTAAAGATTGCAGTGAGGCGCTAGCTAAACCCTCCTGTTCTCTGGATGACAGCTTGCGCCTCGACGCACTCCGTGAAGGTATTTCATGTTCAGGGTCATTTTTTTTTTTTATAACCTTGCTTCGTGCAAGTGACAATTGTTGTCGTCTTCTCTGTGAACGTTTTTTTCGCCGTTCTTTTGGCATTTTGAGATTTCAATTTCTAGCTGAAAGCTAACCAGGAAGTGTTTTAGCACACCACGTGACGCATCTGAACGAATCACGTTGTCAGAAATTGACACCAGCCAATGAGATTTTGTTTCTTGGTTTAAGACCCCTTTGTGCTTTCACGATTGGCTGCTGATACAAAGGAAATGACCATATTTGGATCCGATGAGTTTGTGCAGGAGAGACGGAGCTTTCCAGCGATACCTCTGTTGACATGGTGCACACAGCGGTCGCGGTACTTTATGTTACGTTAGAATGCTAACTTTTGGTGAATTTAGGAGAAATCTACAGACGCAAATAGACAAACTATAGTAAAATAAACACTTAAATGTGTATTTTGTACGTTTTCCTTCCAAAAGCCTGAAAGACAACATGTTATGGAATCAAAATAGCACAAAATCTCAAAATTGACCAGTACTTGAAAAACGATGTTTTTGCCTGCCGTGTCTCGCCTTAAGGCAATAGACTATGATATTCAGTACAGGAAGCTTAGCAACACCTACCTACTACTTTACCTCGCGTAAAATGGCGGATACCGGAAGTACGGTGTCGCCCTCGGCCCAATACCCGTATGTGCGTGTGAAAGAATCGGTGGTGAGGATCTCAGCCACTGACGTTGAACCAGAAAAACAAAACATCAGCCGTTAGCTGTTAGCACTCAAGCTCACAGCTCCTCATACCTGTTCAGAAACTGGACAAAAGTTAAACAAGTACAAACCACAGACTGCCTGTGTCATGGCGAATACAGTCGCTGGTTTATTTATGCCTGTAGGCCGTTGTTGTGAGTGTGGACGGTCGGAGCTACAACGTTAGCTTAGCCAATCTCCATTCAGAAAACACACATTTTAAAAGGTTTGTCGCTGCCGTCTGTCTGCAGACTTGTCAAAGCATTAATTCATGGTCTTTACTAACCGGTATCAGTATGTTGTTACTTCGGCATCATTTTGAAACGTGTATTACAATTAAATCAAGGTAAAATATGTTCATTTTGTTGTAGTTGTAGCCCCCTTGCCAGCGCGTCTTGTTTGAATGATGCGAGTAAACACAGCTGACAGCCGCAGTGAAACTCGAGCGATTAGAGCGAAGCGAATATTCGAATCGCTTCCGGTGTGAACGCAGCATAAGTGATCGTAACAGAAAGTAACATAGTATTAAATGTTCTATTATCTGGATCCATGAGATTATGATGTTTCGCTGATACAATACAGCCACATCAAATTAATGTGTGTCTATAACATTAGTTTTCTATGTAAATATGTGTTTTCTCTTGCCGGTAAGCTCAAACCTGACAGGATATTTCTCAACAACATTAGTTAACCAGTGCAACTCTACTGTATTTGATTAGCAAATTAAGCAAAGCATGGGTTTAGGTAGTATTTCCCCAATCCCCTCAATATAAACTTTTAGTTATTGGTAATGTCAATGTTCTTTAAATACAGATATGGCATTTCCTGAACAATTTAACAATGACATATTGACTGTAATGTGCTCTCTTCAGTTTTCCTTGCCAATACCCATAGATTCCATTGTTCAAACATCTTCATATCTTTATAATACACATATACCTATATCCTAGCACAACACAATGAATTCTGCATGTACTGTAGGATGTACAGCATTTGCTGAGGTTAGCTCAGCTGTTCGGCCCCATGTCAGAAGCAAATGAAATGGTCTGGATACAACAACAATGGAGAGAGGGGATGTGCATGGAAACTAAAGGTTTCTCTGATAAATGAGTAAATGTCCATTACTGGCTTCTCAAATGATTTGACTAAGAGGTATAAAGTAATATAAAATGGAAATATTCAGGTAACTCAACATCATACTTAAGTACAGAACTTGAATGTACTTTATTTTATATTCCAACACTGGGATTGACTTGGTCAGTTCTCATTCCTACAACCATTTTGGGATGCAAAAGATTGAACCAATAGCAGTGACAATGTTCAAGAACAAGTAAAGTACATACAATATTAAGCAATACAAAATAGACACCAATAACACACTCTTTCGTGCAGTTTGATGTGCAACATGGCTTGAAAACCGAACATGTCATAGTAGTAGGAGAAGGCTAAAGTAGGACTAAATCCAAGAAGAAATTCTTTGTTCAATTAGTGGAGTTGATTATTCATTTGAAAGCCATTGATTATAGTGGATGTGCTGTCAGCATCCTCATTATTCCCTTTGGAGGATAAGAGTGCTTTGTCAAGATGCGCGATGAGTCGATGATGTGTACCTCTTAGCGGTTTGACATCTTCATCCATCACGGATATTTTGGATCTCTCAATCTCCAGACCCTCACCTCTCCATCATAGCTCCGGCTGCCGCTGACAGGCAGTCACTGTAACATGCAGGAGGAGCCACAGATGAGCTCTCCATTAATGAAAAAATAACATATCACACAATACAAATGGGTGCTGAGAAGTGAGAGCACTTCAGAAATGCCCAGATAATTAGACTGTCCGGCAGCAGATTGATGGATGCACTATAATTACCTTTGTGTTATTATTTCAGGGCCAGACAAAAAGGAAAAGCTGGTTTCTCTACTTTGAGCTGCACTGATTCATTAATCTCATTAATGTGTGGAATTAATATCATTTTATCAGACATTCCAGAGCTGCTGCTGGTGTGTGTGTCTGCAGCCATGATTCAGAAGTGTCAGGCGGCGGGGAAGCATCAATCTAATTCAACTCGCTGTCAGATCATCAGCCTTCCAGCGGAGAGAGGGGTTTACTTTACATAACAAATATGAGGCTGTGTTTCCCCTTTGTTTATTGTCAGAGCTCTGGTTCAGTGTCACTTTTCCATTCATTGTTGCAAAAGGAGAGGTAATGCAAGCTTGTGTTGAGGCCCAGCTGTTAAACACAAATAATTCAGTGTAAAGTGTTGATACTAATTTACTGATTGGTCCTTTTTAGCCGTTACAATAGTATAACATCCATGTTAATATTGTGTGTGAAATGATTAGGAAGTGAGGCTTATCATAATGCTGCATAGTTTTACTTTTCTCTGATTTCTCACCCTTTATTGGGAATGTTTAGCACTTGAATGTACATTTTCAATTTCAATAAGGCTGTTTATGCTTTATGTCCAACATTTGATAATCAAAATGAGTAATTGCCTAGAATGACCATTAACAATAGATGATGGCCACAAATATAACTATAATCTGCTCTGTTGTTACTAGTCACTTTACAAATCTAGATTATTAGCTATCATTAAAAAGTAAAATAAATAGATGTAGATAGAGGTTAGGATATCCAGCATGAGTATATGAAGTTATGCTAATTAGTTATTCAATTACCAGCTGTTACGTATAAACACGCATGCATTAATTGTCTTAACTCCGTAATTGTATATACATTGTTCTGAAATTGTATATTTTGATGCAAATACATTTGTACTTTTACTAAAGTATGACATTTATTGCAGGACTTTTACAATTTATGATTGCTACTTTTACTCAAGTAAAAAGTCTGAGTTCTTCTTATGCCTCTAATAAATTCTTATGATTAAACCGTGTTTAGATGTCATAAAGATTTTTTGACTTGTTATTCAAACGTGAAAATAATCAAATCTGAAGGTTTTATTTGCGGCTCATAAATTGAGCAAGTTCAACAAATCTAGTACATATGAGAATGAAAAGTTTTATGACGATATTACTTGTGTTTATTTCATTGAATTTGGGCATCAGTGCTCTGCATATAATACATAATAAAACCCAAAGCACCACACCCCTGTCTTTGCTAAAGCAGCTGCATAAACCGCTATCAAAACTCAGCCTTTCTCAAACAAACTCTTCAGCTCCATCATCCGGATTGTAATGGATTTCCAAAACAATAATAATTATGCGAGCCGACCCAAAGCGGAACCAGGTTTGGCTCGTCCTTCCCTCCGCCCCGACTAATTGTGAAGAGTACGGAGAGCCACTTCCTGGAGCTTCCTCTCTAATGGTCACAGACGATTGACATTTCAGAGCACATGAAATGTCCCCCAGCTGTCCAAGTAACTGGGTTTATATTCACTCTTCTGTCTTTTTTTTATTTAAACAAGAAACCATCCTTCCATAGGTATCACGCAGAGACTCCAACAGTTAACCTACATCTTACATCTGTTTCTCTGAGTAACTACGTTCCTCTACACCTGAACAAACTATTACACGGAGTACATCTGTTACGTTTCTTTAACCCGTTGTTTTAGCAGGATGGAGCTGTCCCAAGTTTCCATTAGTTCAAAAAATGAATTGAGAAATGCCTTTAAAAGCCTTTATACACCGAGCACGCCACAAATCATTGGACACACAATGTTATGATGTGTCTGCTGTCTCGGTGCAGGGCTCGCTCCAGGGCAGAATCACCCCGGTCTGATAAACACTCCTTTAGCTCTACAGTCATAGCCTAGGGGGGAGTGAATGAGAAAATGGACAATCTGTGCTTGGGTTACAGCTGTCGAGCCAGCTGAAGACAGCTTAATGGGAATATCATAGAGTGGCCTCAACTTTAATTTCTATAAACTCATTACAATTTGAGACAAGTCATTCCACTTGCTTCAGGTGTCTTGGCTCATAAATGTCCATTTCTTCTTATAAACACCGGGGTCAGTTACTTATCAGGCATGGCGAAGGGACACTTACTGAAAAGTGGTTCTCGTCTTTGTTTTCTTACAGAGGCAGCACAGATGACTTTAAATAAACAAAAGAAGAAGAAGATAAAACGAGACACGGACCTCAATGTCAGGGAGACCCTTACCCACCCACGCCACATGATTTTTACATCCATCATTTCTCATCTCTGCCTTTTTTTTCAACAAACCTTTTAAACACTTAAGTGCAGAAGCACAATGGATACAGTTGAGCTGTGAGTGACTTAATAACAGCAACAGGTCACATGATGGCCTCATAACCCCAAAAAGTGATGCCATACACATCAATTATAAAATATATAGCTGTAAAACTGAAGACTGAACTGCTTTTCCTTCCGGGAAAAGATTGTCCCACTCTTGACCTGACAATCAACATCGGCACCTCAGTTGTTTCCCCGACTCAGACTGCAAGGAATCTGGGTGTGACCCTAGATAACAACCTGTCCTTCACTGCAAACATCGCTGCTACAACCCGTTGCTGCAGATACACGCTTTACAACATCAGGAAGATACGTCCCCAGCTGACTCAGAAAGCGACTCAGGTTCTGGTCCAGGCTCCCGTCATCTCACGCCTAGACTACTGCAACTCCCTCCTGGCTGGTCTACCTGCATGTGCCATCCGACCTCTGCAGCTCACCCAGAATGCAGCGGCTCGTCTGGTCTTCAACCTTCCTAAATTCTCCCACACCACTCCGCTCCTCCGCTCCCTTCACTGGCTTCCGGTAACTGCTAGAATCCACTTCAAGACACTGGTACTTGCTTACCGTGCTGCGAATGGATCTGGCCCTTCGTACATCCAGGACATGGTTAAACCGTACACCCCAGCGCGTGCACTACGCTCTGCATCAGCCAAACGACTCGCTGCGCCCTCGCTGCGAGGGGGACCCAAGTTCCCATCGGCAAAAACACGTGGGTTTGCTGTCCTGGCTCCAGGATGGTGGAATGAGCTCCCCATTGACATCAGGACAGCAGATAGCTTGCACATCTTCCGGCGCAGACTGAAAACTCATCTCTTTCGACTCCACTTCGAGCGTTAGAACTATAAACAAAGCACTTTTATACTAATAAAGGGCTGGCTTACCTAAAGCCAGTTGAGTAGCACTTGAAATGTTTGGCTCTATGAAACCTGATGTACTTATATGATTCTGTTTTCTTCAAGTTTGTATCTTGTTGGTCGAACGCACTTATTGTAAGTCGCTTTGGATAAAAGCGTCAGCTAAATGCAATGTAATGTAATGTAAAGGTATAAACACAATTTCCTGAGTGTATGCAATTTACACATGCCCCCTACATAGTTAAAGCATTAAACACACTGTGAAAAATAGAGCCAAATCCAAAAACCTGGTATACGTTCTCTCTTTAAAGCTTAATTAATAAAGTAATGGCAACAAGGGGGTGGAAAACATAAAATCAAACTGAAGAGATATCGCTATATCATCAACTTTATAAAATGCAATTGCCATATTGTTAGCAGAAAAAGCTTACTTACAAAAACAGCAGTTGGACATATTGTAAAAATATATCAAAAGGCAGAGCATAAACCTACCCAAACACACCATATGTAAAAATCCTTTACAAATTCTGATCACATAAGAAAAATATTACCATTTTTCTCTTCTTAGTAAACACAAACATGCTCACTCTAAGAGGGAGATGAGAAAATAAAGGCAGTAAATGCCATCATAAAAAGAAATTTGCCACAGGGAGAAAATGTGCAAAACATATGCTGATGTCTCATACACACACAAGACACACTCACTATCCAACACACACATATGCATACACACACACTAACTATTCCAATAACTCGCTCTCTCCCTCTCACCTGGTGTGTTCACAGTGAGATCATACCTAGAGGTGAAATTTGGGATAAATCCGACCGGAACATCTGTAATCAGAGCCAGGAATATAAAAAAAGGGCTACATTGGTGAGTTATGTCTGTAATTTTTCAGTGTTTTTAAGATCATTTTCATTGCAAATCTGGTCACAGGTTTCCATTTGATGTGAAAGACACAATGGGAATTTGCTGAGAAACATCTGAACATCAAAACCATGGAAGTGACCGCATCGCTGCAGGGAACACCGTCCTGTTGAGGACTCATTAAAAGAGTTTCAGAAATTAAAATGTGAGCCTGATTTCTGTGGTTTTACACCATTACTTATTTTGTTACTTAGTAGAAGCACTATTGGAGGCAAGCCTTACATACCTTGATGTTTTGCCTGTCGAAACTATTCTCTACCAATGTTATGCTTTAAAAATATAAGATTAAGATCAACTTTTATTAAAACCAGAGGGGTGATTAAGATTTTCACTATGGTGTTATTTTACATTTACACACATAGACCCGGAAAGACACACACATGCACAAACAGGAGCTAACAAAAACTATAAAACTGGCACCTCTCCAGCTGCTAGTCCACTAGGGCTGTACCCGAGTATCCGTTCGTTGGAGTACTATTCGGGTTTCAAGTTCGTTATTCGGATATAAGCAGCCGCGCTGCACTGCGGCTGCCAAATTGAATCGATTGAAAACTCCAATATCAACGTAAGAGCGTGTGCCTCTTCGGGGGGTGCTAACACTTAACCATCAACGTTATCGTTTACTTTCTCCGTCTTTATATGTAGATATTACTTTTTCTCCGTTAATCTCCGTCACGTTGTTTCCATAGCAACAACAACTTCCTGTCAACAGCGCTAACTCTCCTTCAAAATAAAAGCATGTCCATACAAAATAGGAAGCCAAGCCAAATTACACTTAAAACATATACAACTGCAACGAAAGTAACGAACACAATACAATATCCTTTTCAATTTCAAAGAACACAAATTGGGCTATATTAACAAATAACTGTAAAACAACAATACTGTTGAATGTCAAAATGAATGCCGTGAATAAATCGAAATACACGTGTTGAAGTGGTTCGCTGCGGCAGGGGACTTTGCAGGGACTGGAACGATCCAAAGATTCTTGGATTCTCCTACGATAAGATTGCAGTAGGCCAAATAGAATTTGTTATAATATTTAGAGTAATTGTTTAGTCCTAGTCACACAACAACACAATTTCAGTGGATGTGACAGATCTAAAATGTCCCATGTGAGTCCCATCTGCACCGTGACAAGAGGCCTTTGCTTTCCTTTCCTCCAACATAAAGGATCCAGCCCACCACAGACCGGAGCATATTTAAGTTGAGTTATTTGCCGCAGCGTCTGATAGATCACTTCTCAGCTTGACTTGTGGTTGGAGGCGATTTCATTTTCCAACCCTCTCAGAAGTTATCTAAATGGATTGTACAATAATCTGTTGTGCCCCGAAACCACAGAGCAAATAATTATTCTGTGTTCAAATGTTTGACAGCAAAAATTAGTAACAATCACCCAGAGAGCAGGTGTTTTTCTTTTTCCCTTCTCCACCGCCACCCCCCCCCCTGAGTGCCCGCAGCAGAAAAGGTTGTGTACAAGGCTAGTATTGATTTTGAAACCATTCGACAAAGAATAAATAAGACGGGAGAGGAGAGAGGCCTAGCCATGAGCTTTTTGATCAATCAACATGTCACAGCGGGAACTAAATTCAATTCTTATTTATCAAAAACCCCTGCTTGTTTAGAATGCTATGCAACGATGCTCTGCGGCGGCCCTTAACGGTCCTTTGAGCCACAAACATCACTGTCACCGGCATAGATTTCATGACGGAAATACTTTGCTGTGAAATCTTAATCCCATGAAGACAATAAATACATTTGAATTGCATGAGGTCATGTATTCACAGAGATGTGAGACACATGGCATTTTGTATTTGTACAAGATTGCAGAGTGAACAAGCAAACTGCTACTGACTGAAATAACATGCTATATAGAAACAGATATGTAGTTGTTGCCGTTTAGGTTGAGAAAACAATTGCATTTATGTCCACAGATGAGCAGCTATTACTTTTCATCCCTGTTGGATCTGCCACAGACCCTGTAATTTGTGACAACCTTAATGTATGTTCATAAAACAGAGATCAGAGGTCAGGATCCAACCTGTGATTTCACAACAATGCAGTCTGATGAACGCTGAACACCCGGAGCACCTTCACTCAAACATGCCTGATTAACAAATCAATGTTCTGTCATCCACTCATGAAGTCATATAAAAGGCTTTTCTTGACTTGTGTTATTATTGAAGGAAAATGGAAAAGGGGTCACGTTTTGACAGCTGTTCAACAAACCGCCCACTCAGCCATCTTTGCTCTACCATTATCCCTTCATACACCTCCACTCGACCCAAAACACTCTTTAACATTGTAATATTTTGTTCACTACAAGGTTAACAGGTGAACCATCTCACAGACATATTGTAGTCGGAACAAGAACAAACTGAAAGACCCTTACGCAAACGGGAGATGTAGGCAAATGTCACAGATTGAGAGCTAAAATGCTTACTCAACCTTCACCCATATATAGAGGCAGGAAACGCAAACTCCACTGACAGATTTAGAGCTAAAATGCTAACTCAGTAGCTTCTTGTTGTGAGGACAATGCGTATCAATGAGCCATTGTGTCATCACAGTTCAAGGGCCTTTACAATGAAATCAAGTATCCTATAAATGATAACATAATGCTTATTTACATATACATACATGTGTGTAAGGGATATTACAATGAAGATAAATGCTCTTCTGATTGTAATTACAGGGGGTTGCTTTTGATTCTCATGATCACACTGAGTAGCATCAAGTACCATAAGGCATGCTTGTAATTAGCCTATTCGACCCTGAATAACTGGGTTAGGGTTGGGTTAGGGGGTTAGGGTTAGGGTTAGGAGAGTATATTTATGATGACCTTTAGATCATGTTGACATGCTGCAGACCTGAATCAAACAGGAGGTGAAAACAGCATACTCAATGACATATTCACATTCATAATTAAGTAAAAGATCAACACCATTAATGGACTTATGCCATGCTCTCCTAAAACAGAGAGTACATGTTAATGAGTTTAACTTCTACAAGCTTTAACAGATTGAATTATTTGCACAGGTCACACTGCGATGTGTTCTGTCAATTTTCTCATCCCTCTATTCCTTTGTGAACTCGACACCCATTTCCTGTTCCCATGCACATTTAGCTTTGATGATACATTGATTATCAAATAACATAAAAGTGGCGTAAATCTTGCCAGATGAATGCCCTCTGGTGAGGGCTTAAGGTGGGCGAATTCTCCCATGGTCCAATAACAGGATGCAAGTGGAATAAGGGTGCTATCAGGGAGATATGTTGGTTCAAGAGTGAAACATCCAAGGAGTGATGATTGTTGTGAGAGTTTGGCATCACAGCAGGTATTCTTCCACTTACAAAAGGCAAAGAAATGCATTAGAATGGCAGTTAGAGTAAGAAGGAGCTGCTTAATGGCATATGTAATGCTGTACAAAGTCATTCCTAATGTCCTTAACAAACTGTTTTGCAAATAAAACATTTGATTGGCTATATCACAGTCATATTTGAGAACACCAGACACGCACTATGGTACAATAATGGCGAGACAGAACGAGACAAATGGTTGAGTAGGAAAAAGACATTACGTTGATATTCCAAATACATTTCGTAATGTGGAAATATTTATCTTGAAAATTGGTTTTGTTAATATACCCTCTTATCTATAAGAAAATAAAGAATCATTAAAAAAAGCGAAGGTGTTCGAGTGACACACCTAGTTTATAACAGTGAAAATCATGAATGAAAGCTCATTCCCAAACGTGCGAATAATCAATCTGAAATGCTTATGACAATTAACAATGAGAGATGCAATAAGAGCCGGGTGTTTTGACAGCTTAGATTTGGATTAAACCTGGCTTAATAGGATCATTTCTCTCACAAAAGCTACTCCTTCAAACCAGGGCAATCAATTATTATGAATTATACATGGATTGAATTAAGTGTCTAATGTCATTAATATGTCTCATTAGTTTGCATTGAGTACGGGAGATTTTCCCCTGTGTGACTCCTCCATCAAAAGCAGGAAGAGGGGGGGGGTTAGATGGGGGAGAATAACAGTATTTGCATTGAGCAAAGGCGCCATTGTGTCAATGTCAAATGGAGTGTTTGTAATGTCTCTCTCGCTGGAAACCATGAGCTTTATTCATTTCAAATATTTCCAGCGATGCATTAGTGTCAGGATGTGTCGCTTCCATTTCTCAGAGAGGAGCAGAGGCCTGACAGCCCGGGCGGATGTGTAAATACAACAGAAAACACTTAACTATGAGATCATCTGCACTGGGTTATTAATCTTGCTTTTTAAGGGCCTGTGTGGCCTGGACTCCCTCCATGATCCTCCTTTCTTGGTGTTGGCTATATTCTGAACCATGTTAGAAAAATATCCATTAAGGAGATGGATGTGTTTTGGGGATGGTTGGAAAACAAAAGGAACACACAAGTGCTGATTGGGTGGGTTATGGGTTAAGGGCACATTTACAACGGGCTTCTTTGTTCGGATGGGATTCCACACAGGGCATAACGCCGGCTGCTGATGTATATCCACATGGCTTACTATCTGATGAGTCCTAACATGAGAAGTCTACTGGAAGACTTTGAACTAAGGTTTGGTGATATGGAAAAATCCCATATCAAAATGTTCTCCTTCAAATACCTTGATATCAATAATGCAGCGACGTTGTACGGTTGACCATTCGTGCTTTTACTAAATACTATCACAAATGTGGATGTATGACTTCGTGATTAAACACAAATACTAGAACAGCTTGAACAGTCCGATACATTTAGGAAATACACACCTCACTTTACTGTATAGCAGTTTTTAAAACCATAAAAAAAGACTATATTACCCAAAATCTAAGACGATATCTAGTCTTATATCATCCATATATTGCCCAACCCTACCAAGAAAGACCAGACCTTGTTTCTTATATTACTGAGCTGATATTTTGCTTCCATAACAAGATAAGCCTACTTCACATTAATACAGTTACACACACTTGGAAAATGTCGAGCATACAAGGGTATTGTTATTCCCGGTCATGTCCCTCACACACAATGCGTCTAAGGGCTATTTATTCAAGACACATCTCAAAACTGCCCCTGAGCGCGCATTGCGATGCATTAAATACTGATACCTTGCATGAAAAATGAATCAGTATTGCCGGCATTATAGACTGCTTCAAAAAGATTATCTGCACTTGTTTTGTCCTAAATGTATTCATAACAACACACGGAGGTAATTGTCAGCACAAACCATGGCATATATTTACCTCATTTATTCACAACACTGACTTCTAGACATGCAATGACCCATGGATCATCTCTGGGTGCTGATTCAAGTGATGATATGTCCCTGTTGCAAGGCAGCAAGCACTAAACCACAGGCTAAGAATGCTATGTAGAGTAGAGCAAGAGTACAGCAAAACAAGTCCAGAGCATAAAAGTTATTTAAAGGTCCTCTATGATTCTGTTTTTCAGCAATAGGTCTCAGATATATATAAAACATGTCTCTGAAGTGTTTGGCTCCAAACACCAAACAGAATCATTGCAGCATTACCCATAATCCCCTCTGTTTCAGCCTGTTTCCAAAGTGCTGATTCTCTGTCTGTTACTTTAGATGAAATAAGGAGCCCCTCCCCACGCCCCTCTGAGAGAGGATTTGGTTACAAAGAACTCAATGGTGCTCTAGGAGGAGATTCAGGTGATAAGGTGGGGGGGGGGGGGGGTTACCTTGGTGCTGATTGGCTAATGGTTACTCAAGCCAAAAAATCGTTATGACATCATAAAGTGGCCAAATCTGATCAGCTCATTTTCAGACAGGTTTTTATAGAAATGGATCAAAAGAGAGAGAATCTTTGTTCCTGAAACTTTCAGAGTCTCTTTCCACAGAGGGGACACATGTTGATGTAGAAGAGAATGAGAAGAGGGACACATGTTGATGTAGAAGGACATGAAGAAGAGGGGACACATGTTGGTTGTAGAAGAGACATGAAGAAGAGGGCACACATGTTGATGTAGAAGAGACATGAAGAAGAGGGGACACATGTTGATGTAGAAGAGACATGAAGAAGAGGGGACACATGTTGATGTAGAAGAGACATGAAGAAGAGGGGACACATGTTGATGTAGAAGAGACATGAGGAAGAGGGGACACATGTTGATGTAGAAGAGACATGAAGAAGAGGGGACACATGTTGATGTAGAAGAGAAGAGACATGAAGAAGATGGGGACACATGGTTGATGTAGAAGAGCATGAAGAAGAGGGGACACATGTTGATGTAGAAGAGACATGAAGAAGAGGGGACACATGTTGATGTAGAAGAGACATGAAGAAGAGGGGACACATGTTGATGTAGAAGAGACATGAAGAAGAGGGGACACATGTTGATGTAGAAGAGCACATGAAGAAGGAGGGACACATGTTGATGTAGAAGAGACATGAAGAAGAGGGGACACATGTTGATGTAGAAGAGACATGAAGAAGAGGGGACACATGTTGATGTAGAAGAGACATGAAGAAGAGGGGACACATTTGATGTAGAAGAGACATGAAGAAGAGGGGACACATGTTGATGTAGAAGAGACATGAAGAAGAGGGGACACATGTTGATGTAGAAGAGACATGAAGAAGAGGGGACACATGTTGATGTAGAAGAGACATGAAGAAGAGGGGACACATGTTGATGTAGAAGAGACATGAAGAAGAGGGGACACATGTTGATGTAGAAGAGACATGAAGAAGAGGGGACACATGTTGATGTAGAAGAGACATGAAGAAGAGGGGACACATGTGATGTAGAAGAGACATGAAGAAGAGGGGACACATGTTGATGTAGAAGAGACATGAAGAAGAGGGGACACATGTTGATGTAGAAGAGACATGAAGAAGAGGGGACACATGTTGATGTAGAAGAGACATGAAGAAGAGGGGACACATGTTGATGTAGAAGAGACATGAAGAAGAGGGGACACATGTTGATGTAGAAGAGACATGAAGAAGAGGGACACAGTTGATGTAGAAGAGACATGAAGAAGAGGGGACACATGTTGATGTAGAAGAGACATGAAGAAGAGGGGACACATGTTGATTGTAGAAGAGACATGAAGAAGAGGGGACACATGTTGATTGTAGAAGAGGACATGAAGAAGAGGGGACACATGTTGATGTAGAAGAGACATGAAGAAGAGGGGACACATGTTGATGTAGAAGAGACATGAAGAAGAGGGGACACATGTTGATGAGAAGAGACATGAAGAGAAGAGGGGACACATGTTGATGTAGAAGAGACATGAAGAAGAGGGGACCATGTTGATGTAGAAGAGACATTGAAGAAGAGGGGACAACATGTTGATGTAGAAGAGACATGAAGAAGGGGAAGAGGGACACATGTTGATGTAGAAGAGACATGAAGAAGAGGGGACACATGTTGATGTAGAAGAGACATGAAGAAAGGGACATGTGTTGATGTAGAAGAGACATGAAGAAGAGGGGACACATGTTGATGTGAGAAGAGACATGAAGAAGAGGGGACACATGTGATGTAGAAGAGACATGAAGAAGAGGGGACACATGTAGAAGAGACATGAAGAAGAGGGGACATGTGTTGATGTAGAAGAGACATGAAGAAGAGGGGACACATGTTGATGTAGAAGAGACATGAAGACGAGAGGGGACACATGTTGATGTAGAAGAGACATGAAGAAGAGGGGACATGTAGAAGAGACATGAAGAAGAGGGGACATGTGATGTGAGTAGAAGAGACATGAAGAAGAGGGGACACATGTTGATGTAGAAGAGACATGAAGAAGAGGGGACATGTTGATGTAGAAGAGACATGAAGAAGAGGGGACACATGTAGAAGAGACATGAAGAAGAGGGGACATGTTGATGTAGAAGAGACATGAAGAAGAGGGGACACATGTTGATGTAGAAGAGACATGAAGAAGAGGGGACACATGTTGATGTAGAAGAGACATGAAGAAGAGGGGACACATGTTGATGTAGAAGAGACATGAAGAAGAGGGGACACATGTTGATGTAGAAGAGACATGAAGAAGAGGGGACACATGTTGATGTAGAAGAGACATGAAGAAGAGGGGACACATGTTGATGTAGAAGAGACATGAAGAAGAGGGGACATGTTGATGTAGAAGAGACATGAAGAAGAGGGGACACATGTTGATGTAGAAGAGACATGAAGAAGAGGGGACACATGTTGATGTAGAAGAGACATGAAGAAGAGGGGACACATGTTGATGTAGAAGAGACATGAAGAAGAGGGGACACATGTTGATGTAGAAGAGACATGAAGAAGAGGGGACACATGTTGATGTAGAAGAGACATGAAGAAGAGGGGACACATGTTGATGTAGAAGAGACATGAAGAAGAGGGGACACATGTTGATGTAGAAGAGACATGAAGAAGAGGGGACACATGTTGATGTAGAAGAGGACATGAAGATATGATGGGGACACATTGTTGATGTAGAAGAGACATGAAGAAGAGGGGACACCATGTTGATGTAGAAGAGACATGAAGAAGAGGGGACCACATGTTGATGTAGAAGAGGACATGAAGAAGAGGGGACACATGCTGATGGAGAAGAGACATGAAGAAGAGGGGACACATGTTGATGTAGAAGAGACATGAAGAAGAGGGGACACATGTTGATGTAGAGAGACATGAAGAAGAGGATTTTGCATAATAGGTGACCTTTAAGGACAATACATATCCGTACTGTTGAACCTTAGGAGAGACTACCAAATGAGATGGCAGATGTTAAAGTAGCTAAGTGTAAAGGCAATCAAACATGTGCTTTTATTAATTATGATTCATTATATATTATATATGTCAGGCTGTAAAAAGGAGGATAAAGGACACAAGGCTTCTTTATAACGAGACACAGCAACCTTAGCCTTGTTCGATTCAATCCAGGTATGCTTCCATTAATTAGAACTAAATAAATAATGTTCAAGGAGCCTATTTAGAGGTTTTATTCTCAAGACATATAAACCATTAATTATCAGGGTCAGTGTGAGAGAGGGTGATAACGGAGAGCGAGGTGCATGGAAATAAGGGAAACAGGTAGAAATCTAAATGTCAATTCAAGTCAAACTTTGTCACTTAATATGAGAAACAACATCCCAAACTATTGATACATGTTTGTGCGTATCCATTTTTCAAGAATGGAAAAGTGAAACAAATAAAAGAGTATAGCGTTCCCCTGGAATTACTCTTCCTTGTTTTTGAGTGTCCGGGGAGGCAGGTGAAGTCTGCCCTTATTACCAATGTCAGAGATTCGATTAAGCACGAGGAAAGCAAATGATCCCAATGAACTAATGATTAATCCGGCAGGTCTATTTACTAATGTACCAGAATGCATTAGAGGCATAAGTTAATGGGGACAGGACATCAATTCAAATATAAATGAACCACATTTGCATCGGACGCTTATTGACTGGTGTAACAAAACGAATTACAAAAGGTAATCTACTTATAAACCTTAGAGACGGATGAAACATGATTCCCAACATATCTACGATTTAGCTTGGGCCCATTCTTGCCTCCAGAAATGACAGCATCAATACAAACAGATGACCGCCCTGTTGTCAAATAAAACATCCGTTCAAATTAAAAGGAAGGCTAGAAATAATGAACCTGTCAGTGCATCGAGACAACATTTCACCCTGATTGGAGAGGACAACTTGTGCTACTGACTCTAAACTATAACCTGTAAGTATGACCTGAAGCATCTTTGGTTTGTACGACACATTGGAAATCAGACAAACAGTGTAGCAACATGCCTATTAGTGGCAGATATTTTCCCACACTCTTGAAAAGCACAGTGTGGGGGATCGTCCACACCTGCCAGAGGCGACAGTCTTATGTCCGAGCGCAGGACCATCCCTAGGGGCGAGTAAAAAGGTAAAAAAAATGATAATACTCCTCCCGCTTTGTGGATGAAAGGCCCAGACTTAATCCTCGCTTTGTTCTTGTACATAGATGAACATGAAAGCCCACTTCTGTGGATTGCTTCTCTCCGGACCCCTGGGTACCGCGCCGGACCAAGAGCACCGTCTTATCAATAATGCTGCGCTCTTAACCATGGGTTTTTAAATTGGTGGAAAATATTCCACAATTTGACGGAAATCCATCCATCCCCTCTTCCCAGCGGTAATGACACTTTTGCCAGCTTGTCTAATACCATCTAGTAAGTGATTTTTGTAAGGGGAGGAGGGGGGTTTAAAAAGAGAAAAGCAGCAGTTCTATTTGATGTTTCGATCCGGGATTGATCTCAGAGGAAAGACTCACATTCTGAAAGTAGGATTATTGGCTTCACTGGCTCTCCTCAGATGTCAAAGATCTTTGAACAGCCTTGTAAAGTGCACTACTTCCAGGCTGCTGCTGAACTGCTTATGAACTCATCAAAAGAGCACCTGTCTCCATATTAATGAGGCGCCATGCTCTTGACAAGGGTCCTCTTCCCACACATACCTGTCCCCTTGAGAACCTCGCCGCTTTTCCTGGAAACCGCAGAACAAGGGTGCTTCTCATCCTCTCCTCACAGCCAGACTTTGGAGAAAAACTCAACAGATCATCCCAGGTACAGAGTGCCACACTGAAAGTAAAGAAGAATCAGAAAGCATGATCAGAAAGACAGCGGTGCAGACGTTTCATCGTGAAAACACATGCTATAACATCGTCTTACATGCAGAGCGTTGAACCGTGTAAGACTGCAAGTCATGGATGGATGAATATACATTTTGTATAAGTAAAACACTATCTAACACATTTTGAAGCATTGTTGGTTGTAATTGACTCCTTCTAAATGGATTTATGTGCATCTGTTTAAGGTGTTTAATGGTAGATTCCTGTATTCATGGACAGACTATCCACAATGCGCCGTGCAGGTTTAACACTTGGTGCAAAATATGGCTTTAACCTTTACACTATGACACCACTTTTCACAAAAGGGGTTATTTAAGTAGACAAATCAATCTCACAAATATAAATGCATGAAATCACATGATCAGTAAATTCATATGGCTTTATAAGAATCCCCATTAGCACTAGCATTAGCATAGGCTATTCCTTTTGAGGTCCACACACATACATTTACACACTATGGCCACAGTAACACAAACAAACATAATATGTCATCTCATTCAAGTACAGCAGTGTAACAACAATTAACATTGTTTACACAATCACTAAAGCAAAGCAAACAATCAAGAATTCAAACACAGTTCAAATACTAAATGAAATAACTAGTAATTCATGAAAAACATACCTTAGATTGTGTCTTGCTCTATCCTGCACTTGTTCAATTAGATGAAAACAGGGTATTAATTAAACATAAAATAATAAAACATAGATGACCATTTGGTGATAGGTTAGGAAGTGCAGGGGTGTCTGTTGTTTATTGAGGAGAGGGCAGCGTTATGGCTGAACTGTAATTGATAATGTAAAGGCAGATGGGGGTCTCCAGGGAGACGATAGGAATCCGAGCAGATGGCCAAATTGCTGCTTATTTATGTGGAGCAGAGGACTTGACGCATGGTATGATGGATCATTATAGCGCTCTGTGCATAAACACCAATATGCTTTTAAATCTGGACGACAAAAGCTGAAGAAAGCCGACAAGAAGAAGAGCCATATTTCAAAGCTGCTGTCAGGAGCATGGGGGAGGGAGGGGGGGGGGGGGGGGGGGGGGGGGTTACGGTAAACAAACTGCAATGCTGCAATGAATCTAATTAAAGACCAACTCCTCCTCACAACCTCTACTTCCCAAATAACCACCACAAACAAGTGTTTAGGGATCGCTTTCATCTGATGCTTGTGCGTTGGCAGATTCACCAGGTAAGGACATGGCAGTAGCAACAGCTTTCCCATAGGGCCAATGCATACAGTAAAGAGACATTGAGTAACATTACATAAAGACGCAAGTAGACGTAAGTAAAAGAAAATCAAGTATGTACACATCCATGGTAACAACAATAAGTAGCAGGATTATCACAGTAAATAGATAGGGCTGCACCATTTGGAAAAATAACTATGTGGATATGATTTGCGACATCAGAGGGAATAATATAATAGAAAATCTATCTTCAAAAATCATGTTGTGGTGTTTCAAGATGTCTTTTATAGAGCTGCACGATATTGGAAAAAACTGACATTGCGATATATTCTCTTTCCCTGCGATATGAACAAATACAGGAATTGAAGAAAATACTTTTTTGTCCGCAAACCATCCTTTCTTGAACTTTAACGAATACATAATACAATTGGTATTTTTTAAACGATATTTAACCGGATGAAGGATTTTAGTCACGGACTTCTGGATCTTAAGTTATCAGAGCAACAAGCTGAGCTAGCTCGGTGATCCTGCTGTGATCAAGAAGGATTGTGATGGTGGTTTGCTGTGCATGCAGAGCCGGCATGTCACTCACTCAAGTACCTTTTCCTTTTGTAGCAAGCAGCAAAATAATTGTAACATGACGTGTTTGAGTTCATTTGCCTACTTAAAATCGCACGTCCTGCGATGTGAATATCGCGCCTGCGCATAACGCGATTATCGTCACGACACGATATATCGTGCAGCCCTAGTCTTTTAAGTCTTTAGTTTACAGTCTGAAGGCCAGGATCTCTTTGCAGTGACACAATACTTCATTCAGATATTTCACATATTTAGCCTTTACCAAATAATGTGCTTCTTGCAATTTGGTTATCACGATTTGATAAGATGTTTATTATTATTGTGCACCCCTATAAGTGTACATAGAAAAGTAATGATGTACCAGCAGGTGACAACATTAACAGTGTGTACAAAGTGTATATTGCACACAGTCATCCCTCAACAGTCTGAGTATTGAAGCAGCAGCGAGTAAAACCGGACGGAAGAGGAGACAGGAGAGAGAGAGCACAGAGGAGGGGGACGGAACAACAGGACAGGGGGACGGAGAGGCCGGCAGACAGTACACACACACACACACACACACCACACACACACACACACACACACACACACACACACACACACACACACACACACCACACACACACACACACACACACACACACACACAACACACACACACACACACACACACACACACACACACACACACACACACACACACACACAACACACACACACACACACACACACACACACACACACACACACACACACACACACACACACACACACACACACACACACACACACACACACACACACACACACACACACACACACACACACACACACACACACACACACACACACACACACACACACACACACACACACACACACACACACACACACACAGTTGTGTGCTCGGACACAGACAGATTGGTTAATATGGTCGAGGCCCCTCCCCCTCCCCCTGTCCCTGGGTTAACTCTATTAATGTCACCCCGGACAACCTATTTCATATTTACTAAGTCTCTTTCATCTCGCCGCGCAGTAATTGGTCTCCTAATGTGAGAGCGCTGGTGTGGAGGCCATCCATCGGTGTGAAATTACCCAGCATGCTCTCCCTTCTTCTCATAACGACACTTCAATACTAACCAGCTTTTCACAGTCGGGGATTGTAGCTTTAAGCAACTGTTCTGAATCATTTGTTTGAAGTTGTCCATCTTTGGTTAAAAAATATTGCATTAATAGAATAAAAACAGCAGTGAAAAGTGATAACAAGCTGCTGAGATAAAGTATTGTGTCTCCGTGTTCAACAAAAGATAGGAGATAAACTGATTAGGTATAGCGTCAGCACTTGAGTTCATGTAAATTGGATTGGTTCTGTGAACATTGACAAAAATACTGCACTGGACTTATGTTGATTAATACAACTGTTTTTCACTGTTTTAAAAACTGATGTCGTTGCATAATTTAGATTGAAATCATTAGTTGTTAACATCAATATGTGATCCCCAAAAATGCAATAATGCAGCAGCCAATACCATCAAAGACTATCTGAAAAAGAGCTGTTTACAATCAATCGTCACTATAGTGAGTATTGACTTAATATGCATTTAAAAAAAGTTTGTTTTAAACCAATGATTGAGTCAACATATTGTAGAGAGGATTGCGTTTTAATCTACAGATGAATACAAATAAATTCATTATACTGTAACTCTTAAAACAAATGCATTTCCTTTGCACTTTAGACTCGTAAAAGCACACAAACTGAAGGCCTGAGAGCTATCATTAGCTATCAAAGAAGATATTGAACGACAAAGTATTTTTTTGTGAGGTTAAACTGCCTGTACAGGAGAGTAAATGTGTCATTAAGTGGGGAATGTAAAACGCCTCCCTGGGCCTCCCATAATTCACGTTCCAGAGTAACACCAGCGAATATTAATATTTGCTTTTCATTTCAAGCAGCAGTGGCACTCTGTTCAGGAGGAGTGAAAAAGGCTAAGTGTGGCAAATGTGGCCTTCAGACCGGATATTATAGTGAGTAAGGTTGCTCCGTCGGCCAATGAAATAGAAGTTTACTGTAATCGAGGATATTTTTTCCAAAGGTAAAATGAAAACTCACATTGCGAAGCGTCATTAGAGCCGACTGTGAGCTAAAGGCTTTCTTTGTGCAGGAGGCGATGATTGACAGGAGATAAGAAAGTCTCAGCAACTGCCACCATGTGTCTTTCTCAGACTTGCTGAGAGCAGTAGCACTTGTGTTGTGAATGGGGGGGGGGGGGGGTTACTTAACACCACACATTACACTTCCAGTCACAGAGAGAACAATCACGACGTGAAAGAGCTATCGCAGAGTGGAAGCATTTTAGGTTCTAAACGGAGAAGTTAAAGCTGAGTAATAGACCCTGTTTGGAGAGCTGATATCCAAAGCACCAAACACTGAGAAACATCGTGAGGAGGATAATCAGAGAGTGATTCACAACACCTCCAATACTACCCAGAGAAAGCCTGCTTTCTACAACCTGGGTCCTTTGTCGTAGTTTTGGCAAATACAGTACACGTTTAACATCAACACTGATCCTTATTATGGTAGCAGCAGCAGCAGCTTTGACATCAAGCCCCATGTCTAGGGCTGCTCAATTAATCGTATTTTAATCGCAATTACGATTTTGGCTTGCAACGATTACGAAAACAACGTAATAGAAATAAAACGATTTTTTTTTGTTGTATTGGTTTTCCAGTTGAATTATACTTTAAGTTCAGGTTAATCAACTGTTAAAAACATACTGTTAACATTTTCTTTTCAATAAATGATGTTTTCAAAGTACATTTTTAATAATCGTGATATCAATTATTGACCCAAATAATCGAGATTATGATTGTTGCCGTAATCGAGCAGCCCTACCCGTGTCCCGAGCAGATGAAGCTCAGATAGTTTTAATACCATTTTTAAATAAAGGAAGTTTACATTTTGTGTTAAGCATTATTCATTTTGTTATCATCCACACAGACAAATAAGAAATGTGACAGGAGAGGTCAAGAAGCCTCATGCGTACACAAAGGACCTCCTTTGCACAAGGGAGCAAAATAAACAATACAACAATTATTATTGATTTTTTAATTAAGACAGTTATCTTTCGCATTGCTGAATTATTTTGGGGTGAAATGAATAAGAACAGATGTCAAGCAGGTTTCAGGCTTGTATTTTTCTAAGTGAAGTATGAATTATCAAAAGACTGCATTAGGCCACAGCTCCCAGAATTACTCTAAGCATTTAAGTATTTTGCAATCCCATATATTGGTTAAAAACGATATCATCAAGATCTACTGTACGTAAAAAGAGTAAATAGGAGCTTATGCCTCATGACATATGTTACATGGCAACACTGTAACGGCCCGTCCACACTGCAGCTTCGACAGCTTCAAAAACGGTTTCCAACGCGTCTGACGTCACTTTTCGCCGAACTGCATTGTGGGAAGCAGAGCGGAGCTTTCCTGGCGTTTCAGGCTGCAAAAGTTGAGCAATGTTCAACTTTTGAAGCTTCTGAAGCTTTCGGCGGAAGCGTCAGCCAATCAAATCATATGCCAGTACAAGCTCTAGCCAATCAAACCGCTGCTTGTGTGTGAGGGGCGGGAGATTCATGTGATTGGTTGTTGGTCGAGTTTCAGACACGCCCAGCTCCAAGCTTTTTTTTGAAGCTGTAGTGTGGACGGGCCGTGAGGCTCATATTGTTTTAATACAATAAGCTACATTTGCAACTGATGAATGCTGAACGTGTGCATGAAATAATAGCGTAAGATACTGTATAGGCTTTTTACATTGAACCAACCAAAAACATAATTCCTCTTAGCAACACTTGCAGGAAATTACAGAGGAGCACAGAAGGAAAGAAGTCCATTTGTTTGAAATATTGCGACATTTTCCGTTAATCAAATTTCAATCTGTAAATGCAATACATTCCCATACTGCTCTCACACACTAAGGCGAGTGACTAAGCAAAACAAAGGGCCATGTTTCAGAGTTAGGAGAGCGCCCACTCATTCTGCACTTCAAAGAGAAAAGTATGATTCTGCTCAAGTGGTGTCAACGTCTGCACACAATTCCTGTTAATAACTTGTTCCGAGAGAAGGGATCTGGAAGCAATTTGTGATAGCACAGCCACGTTGTTTCCTTTTCCTCTAACAAAAGTTATTCTAACTATTGACCTTTTACTGGGCTTGAATGGCATTTCCAAGCATTGTGCGATGCCACTGCTGCTCTCCAAACGGAACTTTTTAATTCTGTGCGTCAGTGTTGTTTCAGGCCTCCTCTCCGGGGTAAAGCACTTAAACTATTACGGTATGCTCGCTCTTTCGCCATGCTGTTCCAACAGTGGGCCGTTCTGCTTTCCGTGTGCTGTAACACACGAAACATTCAATTCCAAACAACTTGAAGTTATGAGGATTTCTGATTTCAAGGAGAGGCAACTGAAATGTGTATAGTTGTTTTGACAAGTCACGAAAAACTGTGACTTGTTTTACAGCTTCTTTCACTTCAAGTCTATCACATTAGAACACTTAATGTAACTCGCTTTGGATCAAAGCGTCAGCTAAATGTAATGTAATGTAACATTGCCACTTCGATCTCACACAGAAAGAGGATTGAGTTGGCTGCATTGCTTTATGATGTGTTAAAGCAACCTGCTGAGCGTCCTTCCTTTTACACTGCTGCTCCCTTGTGGTGTATTCAGATATGATTTGACAAAGTGTAAAATCGAACAGTCTCAGGTGATTAATTAGCACCAAGAAGAGATGGATTGGGTTCACTCCTGTTGCAAGAGCTAGTGAATAAGATGATTAGCCTTTAAAAATAGTTAGAATATAAAAACAGGTGCGGGCTTCGTCGTTTGATTTTCACAAAAAAGGCTGCATTGTGTCTTCTAAATCACAATAAATGCTTCAGTCGGTTTTGTCATATATTTGCATGTTGTAATCGATCTTGCCTCTCCAATTAGATCGGCCGTATTGAATTAAGGTGACGATAAGTGTTAATTTATTTGGTGGATGGTTGCATTTTAGAAATCTGATTACTGAAAGCCAACACCTTCACATCACTCCAGTCCTAATGTCTCTCAGTCATATCCGTGTCCTGCTAACCCCCCCACAACCACCCCCCCACACCCTCATCCCAGCCTGGTCTCTCACTAAAGCAATCAGGTAAATCCCACATTAACTCCTGGGAAACAGCCCATTAATATTTCACTTGTTTCCAAGCCTGTTTGTGCCATACATCAATGCCCAACCACTCCTTTCAAAGCCATACATTAGAACTATTTTCAAAATACTTCATTGTCAGCCCGTGGCAGCCTCATTACTTATTAAGATAAGAGAAAAGATGTGCAGGAGCAGTTGGTGGCTCAGCTTGCTTTAAAAAGCTCCTTTCTACTGTTTCCTCCGCCTGCCTCCTCCTCCTCATCTCTCCTCCTCTGAACCGCTTTGTGTGCTAACACTGTCAGAGAGCCGTTAGGAAGTTGCTTGGCCGAAAATAAGTGGGATGTTAGTTTAGTTAACGGAGAAGAAAACATGCCTGCCGTGCCGGGGAAAGTGTTCTAAAATAACTGCACAGTCGGCTTCTTTAAAGCCTTTCAGTATTTATAACGCACCAGTAGGGCCTTACATCTGCAAGAGGGTTGTAAACAAGCGAAATATTTGGATGGCATATCATGTAAAGCTGTATTCTAGTAACTGTAATCGTATAATTAGCATATCAAATGATGGAAAAATGCATCTCCCTAACTCACAAGAACGTGTCATCACAGTATGATTTAGTCAGGCTAATATGTTTAATTACCACCTCTGTGAATTTTCCGTACTACTTTAATTAGTTTAGACAACAAAACAACTGTGAGTAGGATGCTGTGGACTATGAGTTGATAAGATTACCAATAATGTACAGTATGAATTTGAAAAATAAATGCCACACTACTTTATCAAGAGAAATCAAATCATTAGTTTTTACTTCGGTCGACAAACATTGAACCAATGGACTTTACACGTGTCTATTGAGAGAGAGATATGTATTAGTTATGAATACAATGTGTAAGTCTATTCAGGAGCCATATAAACGGTTACACCCGCTGAAAAGCATGCTGGGTAAAACTCACTCTCCGGCACTCAATACACTACAAAACAGATAAAGAAAGACGGACCAGAAGAGACAAAAAGTACATATTTATTCGGAATCTTTTGGACAACCACTTCTCCGATCAACTTCAAACTTGGCAGGTGTATTGCTTCACGGGACAAAAAGTGCATCGTTGAGTCGTTTAAATGAGCCGTTTTTATGCAAGCAATACATAAGGACAAGCTGACCACTAATTCCAAACAGGCAGGTTGCAAACGGACACTGCACTAGTTCATATTCATGCAGACCCCTCAAGGCCTAATAGCTGGATCAAAACCACACTGGAATGTCACCGCAGGCGTATCAGGAGTATCTGGAGAGCGGTTAGAAAAGATAAGAAGGAATACACCGCCATAAAGGTGGGGGGTGACAACAAAAGAGGACGTTGCACAGCGTTATTGCCTCATCCTCTCTGGCAAAAACATATTCAATTCAATGTTCAATGTACTACAAAAGGAAGGAAAACATCAGAGAGGAAGAAAGTGTATATCTTACCTTAGTAATCTTATGATACTGTCCACTCTTTCCGCATGATGGCATATCTTTGTAACCTTTGGGAAACACTTTCCATTTCTATCCATCAATCTGTCGACAGCAGATGGATTTTGTTTTGAAATGTTTTCAAAAACAATGCCTGAATATACATCATATATCTTTTAAATCTGAAGGCCCAAATATAGGGAGACTATCTGTCAGGTTCATGAATGAAAACCAAGAAAAGGAGGAAGGAAAAAACGCAGGTTTTACTCGTGGAGGTCAACACTATGGGTTAGAAGGAAACTGTTCTGTCATTAGTTTCTCACGTGTCATAAAAATTGCTAGTCACGATGAATGAAAAGTCGTGAAACAGTATGTTGTCTGTGTAGAAGCAGTATTGACTCAACCTGGTCATTCGCCATGTGTCAAAGACCTGTACCCACAAATGAGTCTGATATCTACTGTAAACTGAATTCAGTCATTTTAATGGACAATTATTTGAGTTAAACGACATTTTGACTTGTCATAGCAGAGAAAGCACAGGTGTGAGTAATAACACTAATTATCGCTCTGTTCCATGCGGGTTAAATTGCTCTTTAGCATGACTTGACTCTGAACCTGGAAGTAGAATTTAGCCATCATTCATTTTTGATGAATTACACACCTGTGCTTTACTGATGTCAAAATGTCCTCAGAAGTGACAGCCCATGACAAGACAGGGGCCGTGTTACTGTCACCTTCCCATAGGCACCTTTGCAATATTTACTCAATAACTGTACTAAGAATAATTTGTATATCACTTTACCTGAGAATTTTCATTCAATGATACTTTTTACTTCTGCTTCACTACATGTTGAAAGCAAATAATGTACTTTTAAGTCCACTACATTGTAACACTCATACTAATTACTTTACAGATTCAGATCATCACATAAGTAAACATTTACATATAATTGTTAATGAGTCAAGATATCCAGCATAAGTCATTCAATTAGCTTTACCACATTAATACAAGTAATAAACAATAGGCCATTGACAAGTACTAATATAATGTACTTTAAGTACATTTTATGCCATTTGTTGTACTTTTACTAGTAACAGAGTATTTCTAAATGTAGCATTGCTGTTTTTATTTATATTATCGAGTTATTCTGCCAACTCTGGATAAAAAAAGGCTACTACCATACTTTTAGGTGGAGGCTAAGAAGGTGGAGGCTATTGCTAATGAGTATTAGACGGATGACAGCAAAGCTAAATCCAACCATAACATACTTTTCAAGCTACGTAGCAAAGTTGCTAGTGCGCTTATGTTGAGTACATTTCTAAAAACATGTGTACATATTATCGAACAAATGTGTGTAGAAAACTGGGGGTTAATATTTTACCTCATACTATCATTGTTTCAGTCAGTAGCCTTGTTATGAAGCAGGTGCTGTTAGCGAGTTAGCATCTCCTTCATCCTCATCATCATGTCCTCGCGCGGCTCCTCCCGTCGACAGGTACATGCATTAAGCTCACGCTGGTCAGTTTATTGTGGTCAATGTTGCTACTTTTCTCCGCTGTTCATGTTCTTTTTTTCAGTTTCCTGAAAATATTATCGTTCTGGAAACTTTCTCCCAACTTTCTTTCTTCCCTCCAGGTGAGTAACCTTTCACCTCTGACCTCTGTCTGTTCTCCCGTCATCCTCGCTACCTCACTGCAGTGAATAAATGCACAAATCCAACCAAGCCAACTTCCCTACACTTTATTCATGAATGATGAATCAAATCAGTATATTACCGGAAGTCATAAAAAACGTTAGTAACCTGTCAGTTATTAAATACATGTTAAACTCAATTTTACATTTATAAATAATGTATCTTTTTTGTTCGAAAATGTTCTATGTATCTGTATCAACGTATCTATGTATCAGCTGGTGAGAAATCATCATGTAATAATTATTGCATATACATTTACTAATAGCCAAAGTCATATGTCATAATGTCTTAACATTAAGATTACTTGTCTGTGTTCTAGAAAACTACACAAATATACAGTTTCCTTTGAAAATAATGAAAAACTGAATTTAAGGTTGAAAGACACATTAATTGTCTATCAATTTAAAGAATATATCAGGATAATGAGAACCGTTTTAATATATCAAAATCAACATGAAGGACAGTTTAGGGACATTTGGTTTTGAGGGGAATTAGTTGCCCTATAGAACATTAGATATATAATATATATATAATGTGTAATTCATTGGGATAAAACCCCTTGAGATGCACCATCTCGTTTTCAAGGGGGTCCCGACAATAGCACAACTTACAGACATACACTAAACAAAAAGACAAAATGCAAACATGACACACAAGACAAACCACATACAGTCTGTTAAGTAAAATGTCAAGCAATGCATACAATTATTACAATTTGAGACAGTCGAGCAAAATCAGTTTCATCAATATCAGTAATAACAAGTGCAGACCAGTTGTGAAAGTGAGATGATAATCATGTTTAAATATACCCAATGAGTGCAAGATTATCTAATAGCAGCAAGTGTAAAGTATTCCAGTCTGTTGGGGCTTTGAAAATGAACGCTTCTTCTGCCAATCCATTTTTTTGCAGAGGGACAGAGAAATACATCTGAACAGATGTCTAACTGGATGATTTGGTGAGTAGGGGTTTCATTTCATTTAATTTCAAACCTTTATTTAAACCAGATTGGTCCCATTGAGATCATAGATCTCTTGTTCAAGGGAGACCTGCAGCATATGGTTCCACATGAAACATAAAACAATAAAGGACATCATACATTATATTTACAGGATACATTTACATAGTTATAGACATTTACAAGTGCCCATAGTAATCAACAAGCATTTCATTTAGCCTAGCTTTAAAGACATGCAGAGGAATGAGATTGCTCAGTTTTCAATTCTTGTCTGAAGATGGTTCCAATCAAGTGGAGCTGCGCACATAAAAGCTGTCTTACCTAAGACGTCCTTGCTCTTGGCACATCTAACAATACTACAAAATCATGCGATCTCAGACAATAGCTGCTTGCAACTCTCTGTGTGATCAGAGAGCAGATGATATACAGGAGTTTACCCACAAAGCTTTATAAATAAACGTGTACCAATGACTGAGCCTCCGTACAGTAAGTGATGGCAGACCTGCTTGGCATACAGGGTACAGTGTACTTGTATAGGGTACAAAATACTGGCTTATAAAGAAGGGAGGATAGGTTAAGTATAAATGCATTTAAATATCAGCTGAAGCCAATGTGTGTGTCCTCTACATTTAAAGAAGGCCATTTAAGTTGGTTATACATTGTGCAGTGATGTGTACGAAAAGGACAACCAAGAACAAATCTGCATAGTCTATTGTAGGCTATGTTGAGTGGAGCAGATCTGATTTATGTGCATTTTGGTAGACAACATCACAATAGTCCATAATCGGAAACATTGAAACATATGGAAACAACCTTAAATATCTGGTTGTTTACTTTACAGTCATTTGTTTGTTAACACCATGTCCCACACTCCTAAAGTCTCCAGCATGTTTTTGGACTCGGGTCAAATAAAACGTTATCTCCACATAAAAAAGCATTTGAAGCGTGCTCTCTTTTTGTTCTGACATGTTGTTCATACTTTAATGTAGGCTAAGTATGAACATTTTCATTGTTGATAAAGATATGATAATCGTTGTTGGGGGTACTGACAACACAACAACCTCACACAACATTGTTTTATCACACAGGAACATTTTATTGCTTGGAGCCAGCGAAATAATATTGTGCATGTTTCACTTGATATATGCTGCTGACATTGTGATTTTAAAACGTATGATACACCTAAAATAAACTATAATATCCTATCACAAGCAATATCCCTCTGTTTTTGGATTTACTGGTACCAGTAATTTAAATCATTGGAAGAAGTAACACTGTTCTTTGTATCCCTTCAGTGGGCTGCACTGTTTTCATTAGAGTTATCTAAAATAACATTATTGGAGATGTACACCAAACTAAAAGACGATACACTTTCACGATACAACACAGCCAATAAGGCGAAGCTTGGTCAGCACAGGTAGGTTGATTATGACTGAAGTAAGGCTATATTTTTCAAACCACTCCCAAGTGGGCACTTCTATCACTTTTCCTAATGGTTTACAAAAAGCCGCTGAGGGGGGCCGGCAGGTACAGTGCAGGGGAGCATCATCTGTTCCCTAGCAGATTACTTACACTGTGCCTTTATCAGCCATCTAAACTCAGGCTATTAGTCATCACACAGCAGACGCCAAGCCCCGGAAAGCTGAGCATTTACTGTTAAATGGTGATGAATGGGCAGCCCTTCATGGTCATACATCACACAGGCATCACGTACACATCGATCTCTCATCTCTCTCGGGATTATAGAGGTTAGTAATTTGGGCCTCACATTTAAAAATATAGTTATACCCAAATCTGTAAAAGTGGGATTTTTAAAATTACCATTGAATATCTGTTGGTTTACAGTATATTCCTTTTTTAATACCTAGGCTGTCAAATGGCAATTATTCAACTGGACAACTAGCTAAGATTACTACTGTATTGCAATGTACTATTTGAAAGCAATAATAATGATTAATCAATAGTTAACACCTTATAACTTTAAAACATATCATTAACGTATTTATCGGTTTTACATTGTTCTACATGTGCACATTTTCTATATTTTATTTTATCTCCGTATTGCACATTTTTCCTTGAACTTATTTTGTATTTTATTATTTTTGTATTTTAGATTTTTTTTTTTTTAAATAGAGCAACTGTTACAAAACATGTTTCACCTCGGGATAGAGTATTCATGTTTCTGGTTCTGATTCAAGAATAGCTCAAAGTGAAAGATCTAAGTATAGGGAAACTCCTACTTCCAGTGATATTTTAAAACAGACTAATTTCTGTCCAAACTGAAATCTGTATTTACGGTTTATTCATTCATAATCTTTTGAATCCTTTCAAAACACCAAATAGCAGCATTTGGTTTGGTAAAGGTATGAGTAACACTGAACATCATCTTAATGTGAAGTTTTGAGTTAGCCTAAAATGGTCAGCGTCATTCCCCAAAAAAGTTAACAAGTACACCTTGTGTGTTCTGAAACGTGAAAACATTTTACTGCAATGGATTGTTAACAGTAGAAAAGCAGCACAATGCTGGCTTAAGCTTTCAGTTTCTCAATTTAGAGCTCAGCATGAAAGACTTGCCTCAATCAGTTTGCAGGGAGCCAAAAGTGTCTCTGCTTGGGTTCGCTTGTTGACTAATTGCTCTCAACCCATACTCAAACAAATCAGCGGCGTGCGTGGGGGTCATGCAAGCGGAGCGAATCCCTGGCAAAGAGCCGACCACTCTCTCAGCAGAAACAGCAGGAGTGTTTGGACTGTAAACACACCAACGCTGCCTCATCCATACATGCATTCATCCAGACATGCTGCACTAGGCTTACCACACACACACACACACACACACACACACACACACACACACACACACACACACACACACACACACACACACACACACACACACACACACACACACACACACACACAGCTATGCCAACAACTCGCTCATGCTCAACACACTTGTGCATTTTGCTTTGTTTGGTATGGTTCCCATGCACCAGTGGTAGAATGTAACAAAGTACATTAATTAAAGTAGTCTATTTAAGTACAAGTTAAAGGTTTTATAGAATATTTTAAATGTAATGTTACTACTTTACACTTCTACTCTATAACTACATTTTGGAACCAATATTGTACTTTTTACTTCACCACAATGATCTGACATACCACTTACTATACAGTTTCAGATTATTAGCCAATCAAACTTGTAGATTAACTAATAAATAAACTAAAATATAAGTTATGATAACAATACAGTATACAACATAATTCAAATAATTCTACTTTAACCACCTGTGATGAACAAATGTGTGCAAAAATATTCATAATTCAGTAGTTTAATGATGCAAAATTAGGTTTTTACACACAATAAATACTTCTCCTTTGGTGCTTTAGGTATACTTTGATGCCAAAACACGTGTAGTTTTTACACCAGTAAGATATTGAATGCAGTGGTATACTTTTTAACAAAGTACTATAACAATTGCGTAAATTACTTTCACTTTTTGCTCCTAACCATGCAAACAGTCACCTACATACAGCACATGGGGAGACAATCACGATAAAAGGGGACTGGCGAAACAGAGAAGTAATAATGATAGGATTGAGGTGTACATCTACAGGTGTGTGTGTGTGTGTGTGTGTGTGTGTGTGTGTGTGTGTGTGTGTGTGTGTGTGTGTGTGTGTGTGTGTGTGTGTGTGTGGTGTGTGTGTCCTAGCATTACTATACTTGTGGGGACCTACATCTGTTTACACAGTCACGTGTGGGGACTCACCTCCCTTATGGGGACAAATTTGAGGTCCCCATGAGGGGAATCATTCATTTTAGGGTGAAGACTTGGTTAGGATTAGGGCATAGACTGTATATATAAAGGGTTAGGGTTAACCATAACCCTAACCTTAGGATAAGTCTCCAGGAAATGCATGTACATCAATGTAATGTCCCCTGAAGTGAAGTATACATGGTGTGTGTGTGTGTGTGTGTGTGTGGTGTGTGTGTGTGTGTGTGTGTGTGGTGTGTGTGTGGTGTGTGTGTGTGTGTGTGTGTGGTGTGTGTGTGTGTGTGTGTTGTGGGTGTGTGTGTGTGTGTGTGTGTGTGTGTGTGTGTGTGTGTGTGTTGTGTGTGTGTGTTCTGCAGGGACGTCCCTGTTCTTTAGTATGTGGCTCTTACGACAGCCTGGGGTGGCACATCCATCTCTGTCTTTTTGCCAAATTTGATTTTAAATATTTATCACACCATACATCTTGGCTGAAACAAATTGCTGGCAAAGTGCTATTGTCTGTGAAACATGTAGTAAGAAGGATGGAGGCTTTAGAGGGAACATCAATGTTTCATTTAGTAAAATATATGAGTGGGAAGTGAATGTGCAACGGCAGCACTTTTTCCAACAGGAAGATGATATAGAAGGGAAACTTTTTGAAGTACATACATTCCTAAAGGGCAAAGGTGGAGGCAAGTATTTTAAGATGTAATGTCCTCCACATCTTTTAAATAGGAGTTAGGTGTTTAATCAAGCTTCCTGAATGATAAGATTCATTTATTTTCTGTTTAGGCAAATAATATCTTAAGACGTGTGACAAAGTAGGACATTCGCAGCAGGGCATCATAATGTATGAGGAAGATTTGCTGAAATTATAAGGGGCTTCCGTGCACATAAAATAGCACATTATCACATAACAAAAGGGACATGAGCACATACTTCATTGCCTACTCAACCATACAGTATTCAAAGAAAAATAAATGCATACTAGAAAGGATTCACTTTCTGTATGTTCATAGAAATTATTTATGGGAGTCGACACATTGACAGAAGCTACTATTCTTTAGGCAGGCTCCAGTCTCCTGCTGTGCTGCTAACTTCACATCTCCAATAGTTGTTTCCAAAGAAAGTCTACTACTTCGCTTATTCTATTTAAAAAGTAAACACCATTTTTGTTACTTTTATTTAAACTGGAGATGTAGTGCAGCTCAGTGCAGCCACCACATAATATTGTTAACCATGGAGCAGCTCTTCTGAGTGCCTTGCTCGGGGGCATTTGGATAGAAGCTGTTGAGGGACCTGAGAGCAATACTCATTCATTTTCACATTGCTCTGTGCAGAGAAACCAATATATTTTACCTGCTGCTGCCAACTGTTGGAGTAACACCGGACCAAATTCAGAGTAATGGCGGCTTTCGCAGCAAACAAAATATGATGTACAGCTTACCTGGGGACAGGGAAGGGTTCCTCTGCAGGATGATGTCAAAACAGCAGCAGAGCCGAGTGACTCAGATATCGTTCCACTTTTCTTACATCGCTGTGCTTAAGGGAAGGCACTGCCACAGATGTGATTTACAACATTGGTTTCACTCTGAACAACACACATCGCTGTAATGCATATATCACATGATACGAAACTGTAATAGTAGAGTATTTTATGTCAATATCAGAGAGCAGAGTAAATATACATGTATATATATACAGCTATTCAGAGGCAGGAAATCATACATAACTGATGGGCTGGGTTATTAACATAATCACACACTCTGGACTCTTTATACTACTTGAAGTAAAATCCAATTAATTGCTTCTACTTAATCCTCTCAACCTTCATTTGTTTTACATTGGCACAAATGATATGAGAGTCAAACTATAGTATTGTTTAGAATAAGGTTTCAACATCTGGCTTTGTTTTTCCTTCCAACTGACACATGACTCAATGTAAATTATATACAATATACGTTTGTATTAACTGTTCCTTTTTCATTAGTAGTCTGAGGATGATGAATTTAAAGCTCAATCTATAAATAATGAATCATACCTGTGCTTTATGCATGACCCCTGATGACCACATGATGGTGCTCTTGTCTTGTGTAAGATACAACATTGTTATTCTCAAAAGCAAATTGCGCAGGCAGTGTGCCTAATTCCCATGTTTCCATTTAGGAAAACATATTTAACATGTCATAATGTATTTTACAACGGATATTACTCATATTGTACTTATTTGTTGAGGTATGATCCCGAGTAGGCCTATAATTCAACCACATTCAAACTGATCATAAATACCACTGTCCTCTATCACTGACAATGTAATCTTGTGTTCAGAATTCAAAAACACACTTTAATCAATCCCTCAGCGGGGACATTTACATTGCTAAGTATAGCTAATATATTAAATAAAGAGGCAAGCACACACTAATGGAATCAATCACCTGCATTTTTGAAAACAACATTCATCTGGCTGCAACTTAAACATTATTATCCAATATATCATATTACAATCACTTGAATAGACTCTTATTGCACTATTTCACTATTTTACTATTTTCTTTTTGTATTTACTTGCACATTTTTTTCTGTTGTTCTGTTTTATTGTGTTGCACTGTTGGAGGAGGAGCCTGTGACCTAAGATTGTCATCGTCATAACTACACTGTAACTATGTACGTATAACTAATAAAAGCCTTGAACCTTGAACCTTGAAATAAGTACAAAACTAGCACTAAGTCTCTGTAAATCAAGATTGTCCTTCCTGGCTTGCAGTGCTTGACAACTCTCATAGTGGATGTATTAATATGTGAGGCTATGTTTCTCTTCCTTGGCAACAGCCATATCCCACTAGATGGCACTAGTGTAGCACCACAGCCTGGAGGCCATTGTTCAAGTCAACACCAATCCCTTCACTCTCTAAAATATGCAGCAATGATTAATTACCAATTCAGTATCAGAACACATTATTATCCAGTATTTGAAAAGAGGCAGACAAACAGAGTTGTGCAACCAAACAGTTCTCAAACACGAAATAAATAAGGAGGTTTGAGGCCATTTGGACATGCATCCCACAAAGCTCCTCTGCACATAAATATGTATTACATCTGCAACTCAATTAGGCACGGTGCAACTGGCCTTTGGGGTAAAACATGTGAACTTGCATAGATTTTCTTTAACCACTCATCCATAAGCCTTAAGCTGTACAGCGTTTGCTATCACTGAAAATCATCCTGGCTGACCTGTGTGTGGAGGTTGTGATCTAGTACAGCGTTTTTTTTTATCACCACAGGATTGCATGCATACACCTGGCCAACGCCATAAAATGGGATGATGTGCCGAAATAGCTTTATTACAGTCAGCCGCGTGGAGCTGGCATATGCAAATATCCCAGACATCCAAATGGAGAAATGTAGCTTCATTAAATTTGGCAATAAAATATTTGCAATAGCTCATTGGCTTCTAATGGCCATAATGAGGAGTATGACTGGATCCAATCGCACTGCGTTAGATTTAATTTGTTTGCCATTTCACAGATGGGAATGCATTTACAACTGTGAGTAGACATGAGAAGTCATTACAAAACCACGACATAGACAAACGCTTGCCTTGTGGTGAGTCTGTGTCACCACAAAGACCTCCACACTTTCCAACCAGGATGTTTCCCAGAATGCTTTTATAGAATCTGCAGAGGCCCGATTCTCAACCACATACTGGAAATGCCAATGGCTGATTTTACCATATTGCATTTCAACATATTAGGTTACCGGAACTTAATTAATGCAATTCCATTCCTTATAACTATCTGCAGCTGGCTTTTGGCCAAGCCCTGATACAATTGGCAGGCAGACTACACAGGCCAAACTAGAAAAGATATCAGGGGAATAAACAATGAAGCTGCTTGTCAACTGAGAAATGAGGTAAATGCAAATAGAAATTGCCGTAAAAAGGCTTTTTGCAGAGACACAATTTGCATTAACTGCAAACAGATTTTGAGGAGCGCAAATTACAGTAAATAAAGAAAATGTGAGATTTGGTCCAAAAAGTCTACAAAAGAGATTATACTGGATAAGTAGATACCATAAAGTCTTACAAAAGGCAGCAGTATAATCTAAAGTCCTCAGAAATACATTACGCCATAAATCAGATTTGTTTCAGATTCTTGTGTTTTATTGAAATAAGCAGAAAAGTAACACACATTGGTAAAAAGGATTGCCTCATTCAAAGGCTGCTTGCTTTGCTTTTTATAGCACTAGTGAATAAATATGAGCCTCCATATGTCTGCCAGCAAGCTATCAAATGTTGTGTGTACAATAACAGCTCAATTCAATTCAAGTTGATTTATATAGCCCAATATCACAAATCATATTTGTCTCAAGAGGGCTTCACAAATCAACAAACACAGTGAAAACAATGTAAAAACAACTAACATGTCTTTCAAGATCAATGTGAAAATACTCATTTAAAAAGGAACATAACACAATGACACAAATACAGTTAGAGTACAATAATTACAATTCCATAAAACGAAGGGTCCATGAGGATGTCTAAAAGGGGGTTTAAAACCAGTCTTAACTGCACGCTGTACTACAGAGGACAGTCTTTAACCTACTCTTAAATGTGTGGACACTGTCTGCCTCCCTTGCTCAGCATGCACTTTTGCATGGTATGTGCTTATCAATCTATTTCAATTGTCAATATGTTTTCTAGTTGTTGTAGCAGGCAGAATAATCACAAATCAGTGCTAACAGCAGAGTGAATAATGAGGATTACATCGTAGGAATAATACACAGCACAGAGCAAATAATTATATCCTGACAGGAGAATAAGACTCAATTTGATCACATCCTTTCCTTTACAGAGCGCCACTGCAATCTATTCTGGATACACAAACTAGCTAATCAATTACAACCCCCAGCTAATGCAAAGATGCT